>NC_137195.1:5696705-5699205 GCF_960531495.2 Zeus faber
ATAAAATAAAATATAATAAAAATAAAAGCAACGTGCAATATTAGTAACACCCATTTTCACAAAAAAAAAGAAAAAAAAAAAAGAAAACCAATCCCAAAATGATAAAACAGAAACAAAAATATATTTATTTAAATGTCTTTATATAATTATTATAAAATAAAAATAAGATCAAAAATAAAACAATACCTAGCCTACAGGGAAAAAAACGCAGAGAAATAAAAATTAAATAATCTTGCCATTACTTTAAAATCATGACAGTTTCCATCAGTGATGGGTGTGGTATTATTATTATTCTTAATAATAATAATAATAATAATAATAATAATAATAATAATAATAATCACTTACCAGAGAACAATTAGAATTAAAACAGACCATAGCCATAACCACAAATTAACACTGGAATTCGAGCGAGACTCCTAAACATCATTATACATGGAGATATTGGAGGAGTTTGGGGGCAGGTGAGGGAACTATTTTCCTCGTGTCGATTGTCTTCCATTCTGTGATCACAGCGACCTCTAGTGCCGTTCCGAGGAACGTGTCAGGGCGTTGTGCGACACCTCGCTCGAGTGGCACCCAGACAAAAGGACACCTCGGACGGGTCGCTTCCCAACAGGGGCCACTTCGTTTGCTCGTGGTCCCACACAGGCACCCGGCTGCCACTCGCGAGGACAAGCTATGGGCGGGGGTCTGCGCTCGTCTTATTTACTCCCTTTTTGTTCGAAGCTCCTGGCACGGAGGGCTAACAGTCAAAGTGTGACTTCACACACTGCGTTTTACAATTAATCTGTCACTCTCTCGCATGATATAGACACTCATATAAACTTAATATAAACCTGTGTTTGTGTGTGTGTGAACACGTTTGTGTGTGTGTGTGTGCGCAAACGGGGGTGAGGAAAGTGAGGTGGAGAGGTGGAGAGAGATGGAGAGAGGTGGAGAGAGAGTCTGACACAAATATATAGATGTGGGAGAAGAAGATTGAATTGAATGAAGAGGAAGGAGAGAGAGAGAGTGAGAGAGCGCGCGAGAGAGAGCGAGAGAGAGAGAGACGGGGTGCAGCGTGTGATGAGATAGACGACAGGGGCAGCTCTCTAGGGTTTGGGGTACGATGAGTCGTCTATTGCCCGTGGATACGACGACCCAAAAAATTATTCGCCAGGCGGGAGCATGAAGAAACTGCGGCTAAAGAAAATATATAATAATAATAATAAAATTAAAATAACAAGCCCCACACCTGCCAAAATAACAAAACTGATGTTGAGCGGCGTACCACTTTTCTTCCGGTCAAAAAAACGTGTGTGTGTGTGTGTGTGTGTGTGTGTGTGTAAAAACAAGATAGACCGGGGTCAGCGAGAGGTGGGAACCAGAATGATAGAATATCATGCGGCTGCAAAAGTCAGAAAAAAGTTGGATTTGGGAGGTAGCGCCCGTCATTAAAGGATCAGGACGACGCTGAGTACCTCCGGCTTAGCAACAAAACCCGTCCCGAACGATGCCGCCAAAGCTTTTAAACAGGCAGACGGATTGAGTCGGCTCTAGGACAGAGTGCTTTATAAAGCAGAGAAACAAAAAAAAAAACGAACAACCCAAAAACCAACAAAAACAAAACAAAAAAACCCCAGACATCAAGATATAAATAAAATCAAAACATAAAGTTGCACTTTTCACCGCATTGATTTGTCTAAGCCTTCCACTAGGCCCACCCCACTCCGCCCTACTGCACCCCACCCAAATCCCATTGCTCATTACATTAAAACAGTACAAAATTGACATCCTTCGTGGTTGACGAAATGCACACATAGACACACACGCGCGCACGCACACGCACACGCACGCGCACGCTGTAAGCCATGTCGTGTTCTTTCGGCTTCTTCTTGAATCTAAAACTACAGGTGACCCGTGAGAGGTGAGAGGGCTCGCTCTAACGCACGGGCGCCGCAGCGCCGGCCCCTCCAACCAACAAGGATGATGATGCGAGTCCTTGGCTAAGGATATATAAATACATTTATATTGATATGTGTGTGTGTGTGTGTGCGCGGGCAGGTGCGGGTGCCGGGGCAGTGGGATATCAGGGTGAAGTTAAAGTGCGCTCTGCCGGGGACAGAGAGCAAAGCATCGCTCGCTCCAAACAGTCTGAGTCACCGCCGCTACGCCGGCGCCCGTCTTCCCTTTTCTGCCTCCAGAGTTCCCTACGTTGGCGCGTCGGCACGCGACGCCGTATGTACACGCATAAATATATATTGTGAAGGGGTGTCCTGCCGAATACATCGTTTCGTTATGTACAGTCCCTGCTGTCTGCAGTAAGAACACTCCCTTGGGTACGCTCTCATTACAAACATGTAAAATTCTCGCGTTGTGTCGTATTTACTTTTATTTTTTTCTTCAGGTTTTTTTTTTTTTTTTTTTTAACTGTTCAAAACCCTTTGGCTGCCTTGTCAAACAAAAGCTACAAAGAAGGATCATAGGCTGTATACATATATACACACACACACGCGCA
>NC_137195.1:5704205-5711705 GCF_960531495.2 Zeus faber
CAGAGAGAGTACAGTACCAGCAGAGAGCCTCCTCCCTGCCAAAGAGCAAGTTGGATTGCGAGGCCAAGCTGCAGAGGCGGTGGGAGAAAACACAAAGCAGGTCTGAAAACACCAACACGGGTAACGTAAAAAGACTCTGGGCAACGGCCTGTGATTAATAATCCAGCCAGAGTTGCAAAATCTCTCTTTATCGGTATAATACATGACAGAAAACACTGATACTATACTAAACTGCTTAGAAAGTTACAAAATGAAAACACAGTATATTTCCCTTCAGAATAGTGCATAAAATAAATGCTTTTCTCATCTGACAGGTGGCTCATATAGGTCCATATCGTTTATTAATGATGAACATGTTTAAAACAGTGATTTCTGTATCTGTACGGGGCTAAAATATTGTGTCCTCCAGGGAGCTCTGAGTCTGCTCTGAGTCTGCTCTGGTGGAGAGCAAATGCAAAAATGTCCTTCAACAACAACGGAGCAAATGAGGAGAGAAAGGGAGACAGAAAGAGGCAGACAGAAAAGAGCTTGTAAGACTGGTAGAGAAAACAAATAAATAACACAAAAAAAAAAGAAAAACAAAAACAAACCCTGTAGGGAAGGGTACCGTCCATACCCAGCGTCACACCGGCGCCTTTCCAACAAGGCATCGCATGGGAAGCAGACGCTTTTTGGGCAGAGCGGAGCGCTTTCAAAAGTTAAAAATGGCTCATCCGTTTCAGAAAATCTTTATTTTAATTATGATTTTTTTTTTTCCTCTTAAACCAGCCAACCATTAACAAGGAAGGCCCAGCTGACGGTTCACCACAGCCACAGCCACACAAAGATGGGTTAGAGAAATGATAAAAGTTCCTTTTTTTTTTTTCCTCGAAAGGTTAGGAGAGCCACCCCCTCCTCCTCGCTATGGTTAAATGTTGTTAAATGTGAACTGCGTTTCTCTTTTCCTTCCGTATCGGCACAAAAAGTGCCGGGGGCAACGTACGCTAACCCTTAAACTTTCCACCTAGTCTGTAAGCGCACTATTGATCGGCTCCAGAGAGCAACAAGGATGCTGATGCAGAGGCAGCAGACCGCGTCCCTATACACATCCTTCTCATCCCCTCCCCAAATCGTCCCCAAAGGAGGCCGCGTCTGCCTGCAAAGCATCGACTCAGTACCTAAACAAACACTGCCCACTCATCCTGCTCGCTGTGTGACAAGCAATTGGCATCCGGAAAAAGCAATTCTTTAGGCTGGTAAACAAGTCAAAGCTCATCTGGAAGGTGGCGCGGAGTTCTCAAGGTGACATTTACATTTAGATTGGCGGCGGCGGCGGCGGCGGGGGTCAACAGGTGTGCACGCACAATAAGCTGCTCCGGCGGAAGACAGAGAAGAAAGGCAGGGGGGAGGGAAAGGTGAAGAAAAGGATAGACGACAAAATTGATTTCCGCCGTGCACTTCCTGCGGTGAGGCGGAGCGCGAGGGGGGGGTGCGGCAAGGGCCCGGCTCGCAGCCCCCGCCGCCAATCAGCCCCCGATGGGAGGGGGCGGCTGCGTTTGCTCCGCTGCGTGCGTGTATCCGAAATAAACTGATAGCTTTTGGATTATCTTTTCACGGCGTGGAGACGCACCCGGGGCCCGTGGGGCTGCGCCGTCGCCCGCTTTACCAAGCAATGTTTTATTTGTGCTCCTTCGCCGACGCATGCCCATAGGAGTGTTGCCCTTCTTATGCTGCTTTTAATTACCTCGAAAAATTTCAAATGTCAAAGTAAAAAAAAACTCTGTAGAAGGTACAAAAAAAAAAGTCACCTTTGACTAGTTTCAAATTTCAATTTCAATTTTTTCAAGAGGATAAATGCCTCCCGTCTGGGGTTGGAACAGCCAAGCAGAGAGTCGAGGCCACAACAGTGTCTTTTACCAGATGTCCCAGACTATTTTCACACATTTGAGGGAACAAATGTCATATTTATTTTAGTTTTTTCATTCGTTGCTCCATCCCCTTCTTTTCTTTTCTTAACTGGCCTTTATTTCTTCGAACTTTTTTTTTTTTTTTTTGCTCCTTTGGTTAGATTTTTTTTTTTTAACATTTAACAAACTGCTGAAACATAAACACAATGAGCACATCACCTGCGTTGTGCAGCTATGTGGGCGTTCAAGACTTCACTGTAGTTTGAGAGATTTCTCCTCCTTTGATCCCGACGCTCCGAGCAGCTGTGATCTGAAGCGCTGTCTTATCTTATCTGAGCTCCGTGCAAACAAAACCCTTAACTACTCTACCTCTTCTCACCCGGAAACAAACAAAAATAACAAAACAAATAAAACAGAGTAAAGGAGCGTCTTGAGAAACAAATGACCCGCAGCAAAAGCCAGACATGACCGACGTACAAATAAACCAAATAAAAACATGAATAATTAATAATCATTTGCCTCATGCGCTATCTGTAGATCGATCAGAACCACAAACACAGTTTGACGTTGACATTCACCTCAGGTTAGCAGCGAAATTGGAGATGCAGTTAACCATCTCCCCGTTCTGTTTCTCTGCACCCCACATGCTGTGGACAAAAGGGAGGGAAGGAGGGAGGGGGTTGGAGAACAAGAAGAGACATCCGTTACAAACCCCTCCCAGCGGCTACAGGGAGACAGTCACAGCCACAGTACAGGGGGCGTAGCGCTAGACGCAATGGTGTGCGTATCGTACACCAACTGGCATGGCTTCTAAGCACATGGCTGGGCTCGCCTTGAGCTGCTGTACAGTACAGTACAGTACAGCACAGTACAGTACAGCACAGTACAGTACAGCAGGCTGGGTGAGCATCCTGGACGCGCTGCAGGGGGCTGAACCAGCGCTGATGGAGTCCAATGGGATTGGGAGCAAGAGGGAGTTATCTAGGTCACAAAATAGATGAATCAACTGCAGCGAGTGTGATACCGCAGCTTCGCACGGCACAGGTGCTTCAAGTAGGTTATGGGGATGCTTTATGGCATGTGCGCTGTGAGGGATAACCTGGAAGACGCGGCTCGTCTCCACGTTTTTTTATTACCATTTATTTTTTTATCACTGTTGCCGGCGCCATACCTAGAGGAGGCTCAAACATCAGCGATATCACACCTTGAGTAAATGCAGCAGTCGGGGAAACTGGCCAAAGCAGCTCCTTGATCGATCGTGTCATGATGGAATAAAGGGAGCTTACACCAAGTTACTGAGGGACGCCAAACTCAGCTGCGGCTGTTGTTGCTGCTGCTGCTGCTGTTGCTGGGTGACGGCCGGCTGCTGTTGCTGTTGCCAGGCGGCCATATTGCCGGGCACCAGACCCGGCGGGGTGAAGGTCTGGAGCGCTGTGAGGTCTGCGCTCGTCAGCTGGTACTCTGAGATAGCAAGAAGACAGGAGCGACGGAGAGAGGAGGAGGAGGAAGAGGAACGGATGGGAAGAGGAGAGAAGGAACAAAACAAGACAGGGGGCGAGAGAGATAGAGCGAGAGAGAGCGAGAGAGAGAGAGAGAGCAGGACAGAGAGGGCGGGATTCAGAGAGACGGGCGGGGGAGATTGTTTTACATCATACAACTTTCTGGTCCATCAATATTAATCACGGCTAATCCATATTTATGGAGACCTTTGAAGTGGAATCATTTCAGAGGCATTCAACAAAGTGAATATTCATTGGAGTCGGTGGAGTCCCACTGTTAGCTCTTCTAAGTTTCTTTTCATGGTAGTCAATCTTCTGATAACATAACACGGCATTTACCCTTTGCTTGTCTTCATGTTTATTTCTTTATATATATATATATATATATATATATATATATTTTTTTTTTTTCTTTTTAACATTTCCTTGACACACTTCTTAGAAATCACGCACAGATTAAAGAAGTCACTCTCAGGGTGGGAAATAACCTAACGGGACCAGCCTTCCTGACCATTCTGTTTGTGTAATTTCATTCAGTTCATTTGTCTGAGGATTCGGTAGAAATGCCACACGGTCTTTAGAGTTAACTCTTGAAATCAGCCACTGGGGACACTGGAAACCTAAATCAAAAGACGACCCGTTCGATAATCAGATCGATAAACTGATCAGGCCAGAGCAAAACAAGACCGTCTTACCAGTGTTGTAGGCCGTCTGCATGCCTGAGAACGGAGCTAGGAGACTGGGCGTCGCCACGGAGACCACTGGGGTGGCGAGCGACTGGGAAACGCCTAAACGCTGTGCATTCTGGGAAGACCAAGAAACAGACGGTGTTCATATGAAGCACTTATGGGCGGGGAGAGGGCCGAGGGATTGCGCGGCCTCCCGATGCGTTGAGACGCAAAGGGAAGCCGCCGCTTCCAGTCGGTGGTGACGACTCCTGACCGGCCACGTTGGGATTCAGGAGAAGTTGCAGAGCGATGGGCAGAGGGGGTTACAAGCATCGTTCTGAGAAACACAAGCCAACGCCACGTGTGCCTTGGATTTGTTGATCCAGCGTTACGGCTGATTGTCGTGAGAAAAACGTCAGCTCCGGTTTTCAGGAACAAGTTTTTTCTCCTTATAAGGGCTGGTATGGCGGCTCGCTGCACATGACTTCATCCATTTTCAGCAGGAATAATTTTCATGGTTTGCACGTGGACATGCGTTTCTCTGTAGATCCGAGTGGATTGTGATGCTACATCAACTGAACATAAAACACCCGTGCTGTAGTACTTATAGGATGCAAAACACTACTAGGGCCACACGGTATTAACATGGTTTGGCTCTTCCTATCCGCTTTATCAATTATTGTATAACTATTATGTTTTTTTTTTTTTTTTTTTACAGTTATCTCGAAGTTTATGAGGCTCAATCACATACTACCTTTGATAATTTACCTTTGAGGGAAAGAAAGTTGTCAAAGAGGTGACTATTCAACAGTACTGCACTGTTCCTCAACTGGGCAGCACAGAGCAGTGTAACATCATAGATGCCCCAAGAGTGGAGTTATCGGTGGGGAGTTTGACTTGCCAATGACACTGTAACATCAAACGTGTAAGATGAAATGTTCACATCTCCGGGTGGTGCCGGGTGCTGGCTTTATGGAAGGTGTGTTAGGACTTCATGCTGACAAAAAGACATGCACCGACTCGACCAACGGTGGCACAGGAAGAATAAGTGGGAATGAGGGTGTGTGCGTGCGTGTGTGCGTGTGTGTGTGTGTGTGTGCGTGTATGTTTATAATGGTTCAGATGAAGGTGCCAGTCCTTTTTTGTTGGGCAGCGGTGTACGTACAGCAAGTGTGGTGTGCATGTGTGTACATATTGTAAATCTGTACAGAGAAACATGTGCAACTGTGTTTTAAGAGCTGGGTATTGAGTTTTGAGTGTGTGTGAGTATGTGTGTGTGTGCACGTGTGTGTGAGAGAGACGTGCACCTGAAGCCGCTGCGTTTCTCGTCATTTTCTCTCGCAGTTCCGTGAATACATGCCATGCCACGCTTCAAACCACGGAGCCCTCCTCGCCGTAGCGTCGTGGTGATTTGAACGCCCAACCATGCACATGCTGGGGCCCCTTCAGAGCATGAGCTGCGCTGCTTCCTGGGAGGATTTAGCCCCTTCACTTGAACCGAAACAATTCAACTGCAGGCTGGAGGTATTCCAGTTCTGTGAGCAGTAGTTCAATTCACGGGATGTTATCCAAACCCCTTCTAGAATCATTCGAAATGTGGAAATTTCAACAACTGTATCTCAAATTGGCGTGATTCGATTCCCACTTGGGCTACACGACAAAGTTTTTTAAAAATGAGACCGCAAACAACAGCGTATAATTCGGGACTGACGTTAACGGCCTGACACTTCGCATGTGACAAACGATGAGTCAAAACCCTCCCAGAAAGCAAGACACCAGGTGATGGCCGATCCCAGACTGACACTCGTCTCACTGACGTACGCCACGAAGCTTACGTCGAACCCTGGAACTGACGCCGACACCGCGGGTCTAATCATAGGAGGAGTTGCGGCAGGGTGTGAGTCACACGCGTCATGCCCGGTGAGATGTAACACAGGGTGTGCAACCCGACACACACAAGGCTAAGAGTCTGGAAGTCTATTCACCTCACTCACCAACTCCAGCTCCTCCTCTGTCTGCAGTGGGTCGGGGGAGGGGGGGGGGGGTGATAGAGAAGAGGGCTGTTAAGTTTCTAGAACGTTGTCGAGAAACCCGGATCCTATAATGCGACAGTAAAACTGAAAGAGGACGCGTGGAGCGGTGGACACCACATCTTCAACCCCGCGTTCTTGTAAGAGTCAGCGCTGATTCAGAGTGTAGATCCTCAAATCCTTTCCAGCAACGAGCTTTGGCCCGAAACATAGAAGTTGACAAAAAATGTCAAACCCAGAAGGAACAGATTTTGTCCGCAGTACAGACACGGCTCCAGGTTGTACTACGGGCAGTGGAAGATGGTCACTAATTCAACTGTCGTGGGGTATCACAAGCCGTTTTAACATGAAATCCATAGGACGGACTAGTACCTATATTTTAGTTACTAGTTGCTATTCCAACAGTTACCATAAAATATTTTAGTTTTACTTGTCAAAATGTATTAGGTACTAGTACTCATTCATTAGATACTAGTAACTATTCCAATTGTCACGAGTAACTACTGCAATGTTTCTAGTAAAAATGTGGACAATTTTGTCATTGAATCCTGTGGGGTTCCATGTGTGACGTATCAAATATTTACCTCCGACAAGTATCTATTCTGATTGTTACTAGTGTCTATTTCAATTTTACTAGTCACTATTAGTGAGCACTAGTACTTATTTGTTAGTGACTACTGCCTTTTCTCGCTGTTACTAGTAACATTTTTATCTTTACCAGTAACATTTTCAAATAAATCTATCAACATGCTGTTTTGACTACTCATTTCTCAAAATACATTGTTACTGGTAAAACAGTGTAACTGTTGGAATAGCAAGTAGTAAGTAAAATATAAGAACTTTTAAAAAGTGGCTAGTTGTATTGAATGTTAAAATGGCTTGCTATACGGGGACACACTTAAAACACAGCAAGTGAGGAGCACGCTAGGGTATTTTATTCAGCCTCTTATTCATTTAGTTTTGTCCCAGTGAGGCTCCCGTAATCCCAGTTCTCACCAGCTGCATGAGGTTTTTTCCACTCTGCGATGTGATGACCCTCAGGTCCGGCTTGCGGCTGTTGACCATTTGAGGGCTGGGTGGAGGCGGAGACTTGGCCGGAACGCCTTTCCCCAAGCTGTTGCCGTTGGAGACGGTGAGGAGGCCCGGGGAGGCCCTGGCACTGATGTATCCATTCGCTGCAGAGAGAGAGAGAGAGAGAGAGAGAGAGCAAGAGAGAGAGAGAGAGCAAGAGAGAGAGAGAGCAAGAGAGAAAGAGAGGGAGAGAGAGCAAGAGAGAGAGAGAGAGAGAGCAAGAGAGAGAGAGAGAGCAAGAGAGAGAGAGAGCAAGAGAGAAAGAGAGGGAGAGAGAGCAAGAGAGAGAGGGAGAGAAGGGAAAAATAAGAAAATGAGTGATGAAAGAGGGACAGAGGAGGGCAGA
>NC_137195.1:5716705-5779803 GCF_960531495.2 Zeus faber
GGAAATGGATGGGGTGGGAGTAGATTACTCCGGAGAGGGAAGACGCGGGTGAACAGCTGAGGGGGACAGGAGGGGAGGGGTGAGGGGAAGGAGAGATAGAGAGAAGGGCGTGGGGGTGTGGGAGGGAGAGAGAGAGAGAGAGAGAGAGAGAGAGAGAGAGAGAGAGAGAGAGAGAGAGAGAGCGATAGGAGAAAGAAGAGAAAAGCGTAAGAAGAGTTTGTCTCTTTCCTACCCTTAATCTTCCTCTCCCTCTCTCCCTCCCTCCCTCCCTCCCTCCCCTTCTCAACTAACCATCCCGACCTCCTCTTTGTACTGTTTACTAGCAGCTTGTCCTGTGACCCTCAGCTGTCGCCGGTCAACAGGTGTGTGTGTGTGTGTGTGTGTGTGTGTGTGTGTGTGTGTGTGTGTGTGTGTGTGTGTGTGTGTGTGTGTGTGTGTGTGTGTGTGTGTGTGTGAGTGTGTGCGTGCACGTCTGTGTGCCCGCGTGCGTGTTTGAGAGTGTGCTCGCATGTGACAGGCTGTTGCCACATGCAAGGTATTCTGTGCTTGGTCTGTAAAGGCAAAACCCACCCGGAGCCCACTCACCGACTGGGCTGGGACAAGCGCCGTTGGAGTTCCCCAGATCTCCTCCTAACAGTGCCCCTGGGAGGGGTCAGAGGACAGGGTTAGAACCAAATTAAAGGCAACAACGACTCTGTGTCATCTCACATTCTTTAATACGAATATCTTGAATTTTTTTTTAAATAACCTTAAATAGTCTCATAAACTCACAAAAAATGACTTGACCCAACACGTTGCATTTACCATTGAATAGAACAATGGACGAGGGTCCCATTCAAAGTGAATTTCAACGGAAACAGCATGGCACTAAAACTCCCTGGGTTGGAGGTTCGATTCCCTGTGTAGCTCAATAGGATGAGCAAGGCACTAACAATGCCACCTCTAGGGGTTCTATTCCCTCGGTACGGCATGGATAAATACAGTTTATGGAGCAACCATTTAAGGTTCCCGGTGCTGAAGGAACTTTGATCTTTTTCCACAGGAAGAACTTGGTCCTGAAATTATTTCCACTTGGATAGTTCCTGCCCGGTCCCAAAAGAAACCCCTGCCAGCTAAGTGGTACTTTTACTTTTCAGAGGACCGGGAAACATCGGACTCACCAACACAAGCAAATGGAAAGCCGCAACCTGAACTGCAGCAACGACAAAGTTCAAGCACAACTTAATCGTGTGCCGAAATGACGTGTCCAGAAAACAGCCACCTCCTCCTGGTTCGCATGATCCCCATGGTTCGTAGGTGCGGTGGGCAAACCAACCCAGGACTCTTTCGGGCACCGCTAAGCTTGACGTTTCAGGAGGTTTCCAGCCTAGAAGGTTCCTCATTTTGGTTCCTGTGCATTAACGCGGTGGAAAGGCAGCTCATGTGGCACTTCTCGGGTGAGGCTTTTAATTCACAGGGTTTTGAAAAGCCTCTTGATTCACAGGCCAGCCTATTACGAAAGATGCCGTATTGTGTTTGTCGTGCGTTACATCACCCTAATTCTGACTTAGAACGAGATTATGCTCGTCAGAACAAAGCTTCATAAGTAACCTTGTCTGAGACGCGAAAATGGAGCACAAATCCTTTTCCGTCTGAGGCTGGAGGATGGCTCTGACGCACAGGGGGCGGCAGCAGGTACAGTCTGGGAAGGTGAACCAGTCCAGTTTAACTGAGGATGGATTTCTGTGTGCGGAGTGACAGCCGTCATGTCAAACGGCAAACACGCCCCTCATTTAAATACCTATATCTAGACCGAGTTCCATCTCTGGCCTTTGACGAGTACAATTTCCTCTTTTTCTTTGCCGTGTTTTTTCTTTAAAAAAGGGAGGTAAAAGATAAGCAGACATAGACACAAAACCCTCTCAATTAGAGGAATGCGACGGTTGTTGTCCCTTCCCTCCTCTTCGTCTCACCTGCGCTGGCGGGCCGCTGCGGTAGCCCTGGCGACACGCTGTTCCTCTGCAAGGCGGGCTGCTGTGGCGACAGGAGGCGGGGGTCCGCGGCGAAGGAGGTGGTGGTCACCAGGGCACCTCCCGGGTTGTTGCTGAACTGGAGGGCCGCTGCGCTCTGATTGGACACGGGCACTGTGACTGGCATGGGGAAGGTGGGCTGGGGGACAGCGGACTGGCGGGGGGAGAAAAACAGGAAGACGTCTGGATTTAGAGGAGCTTGAAACCGCACAAACTGGGGGCGGGTGTTGAGGTAGTGGCTCGGAGCCGTGCAAATAAATACGTGTTTATCCATGCAAGCCCACGCGTGAGACACTCAGTCACTGACACACACACGCGTTCAATCATCAGTCGAGGGTTTTAATGCTAATTTTTATTGATTGATTGTTCATCAAATATGAATAGGTGTAATTACATCTCCTTCACTGTGTCCAAATTTACAATCTATTAAGGGTAGGATAGTGAAAAACTAAAATATGGATACGATCTTCCAGGATGATGATGGATCGATTTACATCACAAAGGAAGTGCGTCATCCATTGCTCCACTGCGCATGTCTGATGCGGGTGGCTGAAGAGTTTTACGGACCCGGTAGATGCCGTTTTCTGGGGAATATCGCACTTAAATAGCTTCAATAAAAAACGTGGATCGATATTAATGTATTTATTTATATATTGATTATTATTGTTATTATTTATTATATTATTAATTATAATTTATATTTTTTATGTATTTATTTTTCAATTTATGAATTAAATGGAGGCTGTTCGGTACTTGCAGCCAGGAAGCAGATGGAGGATTTGAACGTGGTGGCGCGCCTGGCCCAGCGATTAAGTTGCGGCTCCAGGTTATTACTTGCATCACTAAAATTATATTATAAAAAACTGTTTTTTAAAAATTCTTATACAGAGCTGCCAAGTCTCACGCTTTGACCATGAGACTCGCACATATCAACCAGCTACACTCACATGCCACACCTCGTACCTTTCACGCTGAGAATCCCCAAATAAGTATTTTTTATTTTTTTATTCTGCGTATGTTTCTCCAAAGAACACAAATAGAGTGTTTTCATTGTAAATGTATTTGTTGTTATTGAATGAAACCAAAAAAGTGGCGTGTGCAACCGTGCGTAATGGAAACACTTTCTCCGTCGCGCTTTTACAGTGCGAATAACTATAATATCATGTATGGCAATATTTCGGCGTGACTGCATCACGATGTAACACTTTTGGATATCGCCAAAGGCTAACATTTACTGTAACGAAATTGCCAAAACTGAATTAACGCTGATTCTGCTAGAAGTCCCTGTTGGACATAAGATTTGTCCTTTCACTAACTAAAATTTTTATCTTTCAGAAATATTCAGCCAAAAGTTTAATATCTACATAGGGTGCTGATGTTTACACACACACACACACACACACACACACACACACACACACACACACACACACACACACACACACACACACACACACACACACACACACACACACACACACACACACACACACACACACACACACACACACACACACACACACACACACACACACGCACGCACAGGGTGAGTCAGTGAGAGGCCATGAAGCAGTGCTACCTTTTCCATGCCATGCCAGGTTAATTCTCCCTCACAGCGACTGTTCTATAGTGCTGGTTAGTGCACTGGTGACATTTCACAGCATGCACTTTAGTTAACAGCAGAATCCCACCACCCCCAAAAAAACAGGGTCATCAAAAGGAGGAAAATGAAGAAGGTTGAAGAGCAAGGTGGGTTGGTTGTTAACGCTGTTTAGAGCTACTGGGCTTATGTAGGAAAGCCTACATCCGACAGGGGCAAGGTTCTGCAGAATCTATCACTAACTCAACACACTGTAGACAACAAAACTTTTGACTGAACTTTTCTCACAGACCTTACGTTAATATCAGTAATTGACCAGGAGCCCAAGGTCCTGGTGATCGGAGAGGATGGAACCAGAGTCTGTCCCTCAATCTGCACACACCCCTCGACCCATTTCACCCTTCTGTGTCAAAAAAGAGGGTCTTCTATATATAGAATATGGGCCAGTACCACACTGTACAGCAGTGTACTGCACTGCCTGGGACCCAGTTTAATACAGAGGGAAATGAGGGTGGCACTCTGTCCTTGATCACTGCCTCTCTCTCCACTTTATCTAGTATAACTTCTGTTTGGGGAGGGGGGATGAGGAGAAGGAAAGGAGAAGGATGAAAAGAGAGTAGAGAATCAAAGAGCAACGAGAGAGGAGAAGAGGAGAGTGAAATGCTGATGGGCAAAAGAAAGATGCTGCTTATTAGAATTTCTGGACAAATAAATCCTAAAATCCTCCTGAATTTCCTGTTCAGTGCACGTGAGACAAAACACAGAAAAAGTGTGAACGAGAAAGAGAAGGACAGGTGAGTTGTGACCAGGGCAGGGGAAGATAGTAACGGCACTGCACCACTGCACACTGGCCAAGCAAAGAGTTGGGGTTACAGATAAATGGATGGATTAATTGATGGATGGAGGAGGGAACAGAGGTGTTGACACCTCCACTATTTGTAAATATATTTAAACTTAGGGTGGCATGGTGGTTCGTGGTTAACACTGTTGCCTCAGAGCGAGAAGGTTCTCGACTCAAACTCGACCGGGGCTTTCTGTGTGGAGATTGTATGTTCTCATGGGTTTCCTCTGGGTGCACCGCTTTACCCCCACCCTAAAGACATGCATGTCTGGCACAGAATCCTGCCGACGCCCTTGACCAAGGCATTGGTCCCGAGTTGGAGTTAGGCGCCGTGCCGTGGCTGCCCACTGCTCCAAGTTTGGATGGGTAAAATGTAAGGGGCAACTTTCCCCCCCAGGCATTAATGAGGTGATTCTTCTTCTCATTTTAAGCACTAAGCGGATTTTACTAAGCAGCAAGCCAGACAATCAGTCAGCAGAGGTCTTTGCTCAAGAGCACAAGGGACATGAATAGATTGTATTTATCACCCTTATTTTAAGGAGTACTTGCAAATCCTGCTCATGTGATCAAAAAAAACACACTTTTTTCAACCGGTGGCTTTCTTTCTCAACTACACTTTCCGAGTTGTCTGTTCCTTAATCTGGGCTGTTCCCTGGCAGTGTAATAAGCCTCGTCTCTGGTAAATTACACACGGAATTACTGCAGGCCCACTCAAACTCCATTTAACCTCCGATGCTCCTGATGACAGACGGGAGGGTTAATTGCACGCTGCCAGTCATCAGGGCGAATTACGAGTGCGAATGTGCACCTTGGAAAGAACTCCTGCTAGATAAATAGCTGACTAGGAGCTCTTCCTGAGGCAGTTCAAGGTCTCATCTCCTGGAGCAGAACAAAGAGGGAGGGGAGAGAAAGCTAACCTATTTTCTCTCGACCGAGCTCTCTTAACAGGGGCGTACTTCCTAGATGCAAGAGTATATCAGTATGAATTAAACTCATGGCCTAGTTTCCCTTCCTCTCTTTTTGTCCTGGAAGCTTTTTAAAGTTTTTTTGCAGCCCCCTTTTTTTCCTTCAACTTTTGGAACATCTTTTTTCATTTGTTCGGAGCAGTAGACTTGAACTCCGAGGCAAAAGGGGGGAAAGGTGTCTGGGTGACCTTCAGATCTCCTTGACATTTGACTGTCAGATTAAGAGAGTATCCAAAAGAAACAAGGAAGTAGGAAGTAGGATCCCCTATGAACATGATTGCCTGCTGGGCTCAGATGAGATCCTGCCATACCTTTAACCTTTGTGTCTTTCCTGCTCTTCCTTCCACATTTCTCCTACAAAAAACACTACCACACCTAGATGAAAGTCATCCATAAAAGGTAGTTTAATTTAAATTGATTAGATGTGACCCCTGGAGGCATGGACTCAACAAGACCTCTGAAGGTGTCCTGTGGTATCTGGCACCAAGACGTTAGCAGCAGATCCTTTAGGTCCTGGAAGTTGGGATGTGGGGCCCCCATGGATCGGGCTTGTTGTTCCAGCACATCCCACAGATGCTCCATCGGATCAGACCCTAACCCCGCCCATCCACATGAGGTAGAAGAAAACATGAGTCATCAGACCAGGCCACCTTCTTCCATTGCTCCATGGTTCAGTTCTGCCGCTCACGTGTCCATTGTAGATGCTTTCGGCGGTGGGAAGGGGTCAGCACAGGCACTCAGACCGGTCTGCGGCTACGCAGCCCCATACGAAGCAAGCTGCGATGCTCTGTGTGTTCTGACAACTTTCTATGATAGCAACATGAATTTGTGCTACAGTAGCTCTTCTGTGGGATCAGACCAGACGGTCTAGACTTCGCTCCCCACATGCATCAATGAGCCTTGGGCGTCCATGACCCTGTCGCCGGTTCACCGGTTGTCCTTCCTTGGATCACTTTTGGTAGGTACTAACCACTGCATAACAGGAACAGTCCACAAGACCTGTGGTTTTGGAGATGCTCTGACCCAGTCGTCTAGCATCACAATGTGCTCCTTGTCAAAGTGGCTCAGATCCTTACGCTGCTTCAACAACTGACTGTTCACTTGCTGCCTAATATATCCCACCCCTTGACCATTGACGCCCTTGTGCCAGTGGAACAAAACGAGCATGTTATTCACTTCACCTGTCAGCGTTTTAATGTCGTGGCAGATATATATATATATATATATATATATATATAGTAAAAGGAGAAGATTTCTGTTGTTTTAATTTAAGCTTATGTGTCTTATAATACAGTGACATAACTAGAGCTGCTACTGGGTGCATTATGCATATATAAAATGAATTGTACAGTGGCCAAGAGGGAATTAACTCCACTGGAAAAGTAAATGATTGACACTGAGGTTTTACTATGAACAAACTAAACAAGAGAATTCCATTTCCATCATATAAACAATATTAAATATCTGGTATCAGCATTTTAAATAATAATACAGTCTTGACAAGAAAGGCGTGTCACTGAAAATCGATCAAAGCAAATAAAAGTGAATACCGAGTTGTAAATTTAACAAGGAGCTTTTTTCTTAAAACCTTTACGTGGAAGAGTAGCTGGAAGTGTGTTCTTTCAGCGTCACACAGCTGTTATGCACATTAAAAATGACATCCTGCTGCCACTGCTGATTGGTTCTGTTAATTGGTACCTCAATGCTAAGACATTACTAATATAGAAGTCTATTCTACTACATGTACTACTGGGATTCAAACCAACAACCCTCTTCACCAAGAGCATACATTTAGCTACAGTATTTTCTGGCTTTTAGTGTCTGATGCCCTATTGTAATGAGAACAGAGACCACTTGCCATAGTTGACCATGCCAAGCCAACTCACTGTTCCTTCTAGACACTATCTAGCCAGTGTCTCTCCCTCTAGCCTCAGGAGACATTTTAGTACAAGTGGGATTAAGCTTGTATATCCCGGCCCCTAGCTGTCAGGCTGGGGATTATGATGCTATGGGGAGAAGAGGGGGGTTGGTGCTGTACGCTTATGTTTTGCTAGCACTCTGTGGAAGGTGTACCGGGCAAGGCTGGCAGGCAGGCTGCCCGGGCTGGCTGGCAGACCCAAACACTGGGAGGTGGGGGGTAGGGCTACCGACGTCTTGCAGTGCTAGGCTTACATCCAATTGACTAGGGCTAAGAGCTGCCTCTCTCTAGGGGTGGTAGATGGGATTCTATTCTTCATCTGCTGGGGCTTTCTTCTCAGAAAAGTGTTTAAGAGCTATTTCAGCTCAGTGCACACGCAGCAGAGAGGGGCTGATAAGGAACTGGTTGAATGCAGTGTGAGCGATACTTGCTGAATTGATTCAACTAAGGTGCACCATGTTTTCTCTGCAAAGGCTGCTTTGATGTTGTCCATCGGGCAGGCTTCCACTCATTACGCTGCTCCTATTTTCTCTTTGTTTTTAACTATGAAGTGCCATGTGGATACGGTCCTTCCTATAGTATAATTATGTAGGTGATTTTAGGGATGAGAACTGTGTAAAAGACATGCATGTAGGGAACGGTAGGTACCGAGCACTATTCCTCAATGGCCAATCAGAGGAGCAGAGAGACAGGAGGCTGGGTTATAAATTGGGTCCAACACATTAAAGTGACATTAATGGTATTATTGAGCACAGAGGAAAAACATGAATCACAGTGGAACTGGCACAGTAGATGAGAGGTAGTGCAGCCTTGGCAGGGTGCCTGTCAGAAGGCAGACCTGGATTATACCGAGAATACACATATTGTCAGCAGCAGTGCCTGCACTTGATCCCAGACGGCCTCACTCACAGTATGACCGATAGTCGGTTTTCATTTGGAGGATAATTTGATTGGTGTTAATGAGCGCAATTAAAAGTATTTATTGTGATAGTCAAAGTCACACTTGAAACCACCATTAGTGCTTTACTAGTTGCTGGGACAGTTTGCAATAGTTAGTAATTGTTTAACTTGATTTTATATGCAGCACGTATAAAATAATTTGAGAACACTTTGAATATTTAGCAATGTTCATTTAAAGATGGGGGGTGGTGTAGGAAGGTAGAGGATAAGTGGTACTAGGGGGGCTTGTTGTTAAAATTGCCTGACTCACTCACTTCTCCCTGTTTTTCTCAACATAACTAGGAACTTTCTACAGCTTGCCAGTTTTCAGCTTCCCTGTGGTTATTGTGTTCTTTAAAAGGAGCGCGTGGAGTTTAACAACTTAAAATACAAGTAGTTTTGTCCCACAGTGAGTCACCTTCCACGTCGCTGGAACATTCAGCTGTGTGCAGCGCAAAGCAAATGCTGAATTTTCAAACATTATAGTGTAGTCACTGTTATAAGCCTTCCACCATTCCAAAAACGCCAGACAGTGTGCGACATGTGTCACAAGCCTGGATGGAAGTTATTATGATTCGCTGTCGCATTTGTGGCATAGACAGTCAGCAATAGAGCGGTTACTCTATTGCAAAATCTGTAATTCTATGCGACAGTAAAGTGAATTTTGTTTGCACTTCTTTAACATTCATTTTCATATTTTGCTTATGACGGGGGGGAGTTAGTGGGATGGTTTTTTGCACAATGGCTATGGTGAGGGAAGCACAGACTTTGCATAAAATAATATTATGCACATATCAATAACATTTGCAGAAAGGCCATCGTACCCTTAAATACATTTTTTAACGGCAATATTAGACTAATACTAGATTGTTCTTTGAGATATTATTGCAACATCGCTCTTGACATTTGAGCATCATGATGAGGCGAAATAACGTGACGAAGGCTTTCAATGGCTTGATTAAACTTCCTTAACAGGGGGAAAAAAAAAATCTTCTTTCAATAAACTCTGCCTCTACCCACCTTTCTCGCAGTAGGTACAATGATCCGAGGAGATTATCGAGGGGGCGATTTGGGGACTAGAGAGTGTATTGTATGTCGGGGGTGGAGGTGGGAGGGTGGGTGGCTGGTGGTGGGGGGGGTGAGAGGTGAAGCGATAGAGAGGAGGCAACAGGATGGAATGGGGTGGTGAAGATCTGGCGGGTGCTGTGTGAGTAGTCAGGCCACTGTCAGCAACAACTTCAGGTTGTCAGGGCAACAGCAGGGAGCCAACATGGTGGGAGTAAGGGAGAGTGGGAGGTGGGTGTGGAGGTTTGGGATGGGGAAGGGGGAAGTACTCACTGACAGCCTATAGTTCTGCATCATTTTATCAAATTCTTCGTCAATTTTTTTGTATTTCTCCTCAGTGCGGGGGGTGAGGGAGGATGGTTCCTCTGGGTCTGGGCTCTCAGAGTCCCGGTGCTCTTTCTTGTTCAGAGCCTTGGATCCCCAACCAAGATGGAGGTCAAGAGTTCAAAGACCAGAAGGCAGAGCGAAGGTGGAGAGGAAGAAGGAAAGAGAGAGGGGGAGAGATTGATACAGAGAGAGAGAGAGAGAGAGAGAGAGAGAGAGGAGAAAGGGTAGGTTAGATATAGTAATAAAAAGTCTGTAAGTACTCACGCCGTAGCGTTTGAAGAGAACATCCAGGTCCTCTGTCTTGCGGTACTTGTCGTCGTTAAGCGGGCTTTGGTCGATGGAGTCGTCACCGTCGGGCTCAGGGCTGTGGCAGCCGTTAAAGCCTTTCTTTCGTAACGTCTGAAGTGGGTTAGGAATGGATGGAGGGGGAGAAGGAGGCATGTTTACGTTTGTTATTGTCAGACAGGCACATTTCGGGGGAAAAGGTTACATTTCAATTGATCATCGCTCTTCAGAGCCATGTGTTGAAAATCTCGGACATAACTCCGTGACGATGTCAGGACCCTTGCAGTGCAGTGGCTGATGCCTTCCGGATCAAGTGTGTGGTCTGTATATACAGAATGGTAATGTGCCAGAAAACTGTGACCCTCTGCCCTGTCAGGATGACACAGTGCTGGGTTTTGCCAGCTAATAAATGTGAGCCATAGAGACCCCATGGCAGAGAACATTATTTTTGACTTCAGAGTCTGCTATTGGTCGCAGGGTCAAAACACACACCATTTGACACAGCATTGAAACTTTTACGGGCGTCATGCACATTCGAGGCATTGTGGGATATTTGCCGGCGCCGCTCGCAATATATACTATAGTTTGCAGAGCACAACATTTCACCTGATGTAGTATATCATCCTGGTTCTTTTCTACATGAGCATACCGTGTGTTTCGGACGTACTAAACACTAATTTGACGTACTAAATAGTGTGCTCACATGACATTCCAGGCACAGCAAAAGACACATTCAGGTGAAACTTTTCCGCAGCCAAGGGTGAGGAAAACTATTGACTCCGGCCTCAGGTCAGATGGAAAAGGCCTTTGTCTAGAAGATGCTCAGCGAAAGGGACGAAGGCTTTTTTTTGGCATTTACCAATATGCAGGATCAGATGGCAGTATTTTAAGGTGCTGGAGCAGATAAAACCTGACTTGGTGTGGGAAGGCGCAGGGAAGAGCATCACACCTCCGCGCACGTTGCCTAATCAACGGTGTTGGTAATTGGTGTGAAGCTTCACGCCGAGGAAAGCCGCCGAGCGAGGAAAAGGCTAAAGGGTGAGGCAGAGGCGAGCGGCGGCTTTAGTGCTGTAGCTTTCACCAGTCAGGTTGTCTCAACGTTAGCTAGCACTGGCAGAGAGAGAGAGAGAGAGAGAGAGAGAGAGAGAGAGAGAGAGAGATGGAGGGACAGGGAGAAAGCAAGAAAGGCTCTTATTTTGAGAGGATTCAGGCAAACGAGATTTGCTGTTAAGTAGCTTTGCCTGGTGGGCCCTTGACCATACAGCCAACCAAATAGAACCTGCCAGCAAAATGGATCTTTAAACTTGAGCTGAAGAGCCTTCTGTGGTCCACAAACACACTTTAGACACACCACACAAAAGCTATGCTGCACACAAAAGAAAGAAAAAGAAAAAAAAAAAATCTGCCTCCATGATCTGCCAGGAGAAAATAGGGAGATATCATTTCATATTTTATCCACAGGGAACAAAGCGTATTAAGGCTCGAGGAAATGCAAAATGCAAAAAGGCCTACATAGGTTTTGGTGCTGTAGCGAGTGACGGCAGCCTAATGGAGACCTGATTAAACCATTAGAAAATGCTCCATGACCCTTGGTGGGTACGATCAGCTGTAACTGAGGATGACTCAACCGCCTGCAATATACCTCCACAGTCGAACTCAGTCAGGAACCACTTTTCAAAACCTCCTCCTTTTTTTTTTTTTTTAAATCCCCAAGGACACAAAACGAGGAGTTTCTTCATTTGAGACAAATTAGCCCGGAATCGGTAAAACAGGCCGGTAATATGATATTAATGTTTGACTCCGGGGTTCGGGGCGGGAAAAAGAGACTCTGTTTTGAAACAGTTTTCACTTTGATAAAAATCTCATTAAATGTAAAGCCATTGGCTCCGTGGTGTCAAAATGGCACTTTGTCGAAACCACAGAATGGAGGTTATTAAACCGATTTATAGCAAACACGGTGTCAGACAGCTAATTCAGCTGCAGAAGTATACCAGGACCAGTGCGCTGATCTGTGTGTTAATTTAAACGCGGAGCACCAAAGCCGCATTGCCCTGGGATAATCAGCAATTATGCTGTTCACTGTTTAAAAGAGTGCAGTTCATAAAAAGCGTGTGTGTGTGTGTGTTACTGGTTGTGTATGTGTGTGTTTTTGACAACACCTTCAGACACAGTGAGAGCGTGTGAAAAAGGCATGTGCTGGCATCGTGGTCGAAGCACGGACGCATTACCAGCCTGTCGAGGCACAAAAAGGCACACAACGAGCCCTGACAATAGAAGTAGTTCACATGTTATACACACTGGACATGGCCTCCCTCCCAACACACACACACACACACACAACCAGTAGTCACAGAATAAACACATAACAAACACACAAGCACAACCCCTAATTGCAACACACACACACACACACACACACACACACACACACACACACACACACACACACACACACACACACACACACACACACACACACACACACACACACACACTCTGTGGGTCCGTCAGTTAGATCAGCTTGTCTCTCAGTCAGCTCCATCTGTTCACCTGTCCCTCCACTCCTCTTCTCACCCACCCCCCTTTTCACCCTCCTCCCACAGGCTCTGCACTCTTTCAAGTGCTCCGGTCGCTATATTGTGTTGCCAGGGTAAGATTCCCGTGCAGGGAGCCACGCCGCACCGCCATTGGCTGGGCCTTCCAAGGGTCCCGCCCCCTCCACTTCGAACTCGCTCGCCCTGCCTCCAGCTTCCCCTCTGCGCTGCCTCTCCCTTTATGCTGCCCCACCTCTCTGGTTCCCACTCCATCACGCCGCTCTACCGCTTCCTGCACTGCAAATTTAGCACATTTACAAGGTAATATTGATATTTGTAAGATGTATAGTTTATAAGAATAATAACACAAAACAACAACAAATAATACAACAATTCCCCCCCACAATGAAATATTGGAATGAAGAATGGCAGTGAATTCAGCGGGTGATGAAGATACGATATGACGAACCTTTATTGATCCCTGGGGGGAAATTCAGGTGTTGGCAGAACAGTCAAAAATAAGATAAAATAAAAATACAATATGTACACATTTGAAACGGCCTAGCAGGCACCTGCCTTGCTGGCATCTCCTGCATCCCATCTCACCTGTGCGTGACCAAGCCACGCAGGGTTCTGTTAATTTGGCTGCTTGACATGAAAACAGGGACACGAACCCGGGTAACCCTATCCCTATACATATGGTATACAGTGTGTACACAATATACAAAAATCCATACATACTTGTACAGTTTCACAATTTTGTTGGAATGGGAATTGTTGATAGGGAGGATTTATATATATATATTTTTTATTATTACCAATTCTTTCTATCTTTTACTATTGATTATTGTTTGATGTTCTTCCCTTTGGAATAACCCCCACCCCCCCTCTACATATTCCCATTATCAAGAACCCCCCCCCCCCCCACACACACACACCCCCATTCTTGTCAATTACCTACACACCCCCTCTCCCTCAGTTCCCACGCTCCCACTCCTTCCACCGCTCTCAATTCACTCATGTCCTTCTACAGCAGAAGACATACAGTATGTTCTTTATGTATATGTTCTTCAGCTTACATCCGCATGTGAGTGTGTGTGTGTGTGTGTGTGTGTGTGTGTGTGTGTGAGTGTGTGTGTGTGTGCGGTTGGATCAGCGAGCTGCCGGCCAGGACTCTCCTCTTGTTCCGCTCTGCACTGAATGAACTGCCACGTCCCATTTGTGGCTTGTCGCATTCAGAGGCCGCCCCCACCTCCGGGCGATCCTGTAGGCCCGATCACATCTCAGCCTAAGTCTCTGCTCAACCGAAGTTACACTCTGCATTACCACAAAGCACGTAGCGGCGAGTCGGGCGCAGCGGAGAGGCAGAGTGCCCCTCGTCCCCAGTATAATGGATTCACTGTCTCTCACGCCGCAAACGGCGAGCAGACCCGCGGCGTGTTTGATGAGCGCATGGGAAATCAAATGGGCTCTCATCTGCTGTGTACCGCTACCTCCGTTTGTTCCATTAGATAGATATAGATTTGATTATATTACATTAGATTTGATTAAATAAGGGCTGGACTTTTTTTTTTTTTTTTAATCCCCTTGGGGAAATTGGGTTGTCCCTGCTGCAGCAGCAGCAGCAGCAGCAGCAGCAGCAGCCGCAAAGTAGAGTTTTGGGAAAACATTAGATAGATATGGAGTCAAAGATAATGGTGAAAGATTTCAAAATCGTCAAAGAAACTAATTATCATCCAGATTCAAATCCAAACGATTACCTCACAAATTACCTTACAAATTACCTTACAAATTACCTTACATACTGTGAGGTATTTGTAAAAATGTGCACAGTTAGACCATTGCGATATGAAAAAAGGTCATTATCATTATTATATCAAGACATTTTAGTCATCTGTAGCCACCACAGCCCCCCCCCCCTCCCCCGCACCCATTCATTGTCATTCATTATGTATGGGAATGTCAACCACTGCCATGTTGCTTTAAACCACCCCGACCTCCAGAAGGCAGAGAATATGTAATGCTGAAAAATGCTGGTTGAGCATCGTCTCCCCATGTTCCAATCCCGCCGAATCCAATCTCGTTTTTGGGAACCGGAAGCAGTGGTGTCCAAGCACAGTTCTTACTGTACATTCATTTATGTAACAAATGTTCCAGTTGAGGTTTTAGCACATGCAGCGGTTCTAGAAGAAATATAAACAATTACCCCAACATAAAAGCTTTGGCTGCGCTCATTCGGGCAGAAGGGTGTTGCTACAACAGACAGTTATTTCAATTGTCAGATGTGACATTTCCCACAGAAGTGCTGGGAAGGTCCTTGCTGCTGTGGCACATCAGTCCGGAGGCAAGTCTGATCTGACCATCATCCAAGAAGAGCGAAGGGGAGAGAAAGAAAGCCAGTGGGGGCGGGGGTGTCTTTTTCTCGAGCCGTTATCCCACCAGCTATGGTCTGGAATTATTTATCCATGAGGTTAATGGACCTCTGCTAGCGGCAGCTCTCTGGAGGCCTGGACAGCATGCTTAGTTACCGAGGCAGCAGAGCACGAGGAGCCGCTGCTCCTCCGTTATGGGCGGCATGAGAACCTGTCAGGTGTTTTAGTCATCACGAAGGACTGATATTCGATGTCGGGATGCATTCGTGAGAGTTCCTCCGCAAAAGCCCGACGGACAATAAGAGCGGCGGAGGTTGACATTCGTCTCTTTTCGAAGGATCCAGAATAAAAACTATACATTAAAAAAAACTAAAAACTGAGAATGGAAGCGCCGCTGGGTATTCCTTGTGATCAAATAAAGGTGTAGTTTGGATGGATCAGGTGCGTTACAGCCATTTGATGTGTGTAAGGACCAATTGCTTCCCACAAAAAAAATAAAAAATAAAAAATCTTGTGCATTCTTCTGAAGTGGGAAAGGAAAATCTCCCTAATACAAGGCACAGAGAAGTTGCTTTGAAAAATGTTTTGAACTTTGTTATTTTACATGGCAAGATACATAAAAAAATCCCCCCGACATGTTGCGACCTGCTTTGGTCTTGATCGGGATCACTGTAATACACTAAAAAGTTGCACTTACAGTATTTGTGTTATTATTTAGTTCATAGTTTGGTATGTGTCTGTTATTATTGCAGGAGACCTGCCATTCACAGTCTGACATTTGAGAAGAAACAGTTACCATGAGCAACTGGTCCTTCCACGCATCTAATCAGTTCCAGGATTTTTTTCCAAATACTGAAAGTCCCAGTTTGAAGATTCTAAAATTCAGCTACTTAGTGTTGGCGCTTACCACAACTGAATTACTAATATCTCATACGAGAAATTGTTTTAACTTGTGTGTCTTTTGTGTGAACTGTGATTCTGTAATGTGTGAGTGAGTTGTATTGTTTGTTTATTACTTTATTAAATAATGCTATAATAACGATCAGCATCATCCAAAACAAAACAATATGTCTCCAGTAAATGTCTTATTCTGCTTGAATGAGTGGACACTCAGGACACAATAAAACAAACCAAACTCAAAGAGTTTGAGTTAATTAAATGACTAAATAAAGATCCACTCCATCGATCGCCAATCTACATTAATGACAGACGCTTTTTTTATTTTTTTATCCGCCAGGAAAAATCCGGGCATTGAGACAGTGTACCATGTGAGTGCAGTTCACCGTGTTCTGAAACGGATCGCAGAGGCGTAGAGGGGAGGGCTCTCTCTGCCACTCCCCTTCTCCGTTCAGAGGTGTTTTGAGCCCCTTTCACACATAGTTCCCGGTAAATTACAGGGGTAAACCTTGGCGGCACCGCTGGTGATCACTATTCACACATGCACACATGCACATGCTCCATTCAGGCACATTTCCGTCTCGTGCCTTTTCACACGTGCCATGATAATGGAAGGAATAGAGGGGGCAAGGGACAGTCCGGCAGAAGAGTTGCCTCAGGGTTTCCCCCAGAAAAGTTGTTCGGCCTGTGGCAACCATGGGCTGGGGTTGGGTGCTGAGAGTGGTCCTGAGAACGTTAGTCACGGTGTTTTTTTTATGGCGTTCAATAAGGAAATTCAGAAAAATAAAATACCTTTTTCTGTTAAAAAAATAAATAAAATAAAATACAACATTTTAGATCTGGGCTATTATAGAGATTTATTTTTAATGAACAAACCCCATTTATCCTTCCATTACTTTTCATATACATTTCACATGTTAAAAAAAAACAGTTTGTGGGAACTTTTACTCACTTATTTATCTGATTGGCTAAGCGACCATAATGTGACACTGACTAGTCCCGCTGCTGTTTGGCCCGAGTCGCCGTACGGAAGAGGGAGGGAGGCAGCGGTGGGTCATACAGAGGATTTCCAGCTGCGTGCTCCAAACCATAATGTTTAGTGAAGGTGCGTGTGGCGGATATATATCAATCAGCAGCTCGGCATGACACCGAAAGAAGGCACTGAAATCTGCATTGCGATTCGGTCCGGTAGATATCGATCGTATAGAAACCGGTGAGATAGTGGTACCGGGTGCCCAACCGAGGGGCTATTCACAGACGGATCCAGAGAGAGAGAGAGAGAGAGAGAGAGAGAGAGAGAGAGAGAGAGAGAGAGAGAGAGATCTGTGTGCTACAATGAAATAAGATTTTCGATATTAAACAGTAAAAATATATATAAAATCAATATGTGGCGGTCAATGTTGATATTTTGATAAAGAAAAACAACAACCTTAAAAATACATTGAAAAAAAAAAAAAAAGCAGATGCTTAGGCCTGGTGGGGGGGGTCAACTTAAGCCCGACGGGTGGCTGTATGTATGTGGACGTAGCACGCAAATGAAAATAAATATGCCTTTGAAATTAATCCTGCAATAAATAAATGAGGCAATAAATATATATATAAATATACATTTAAATATATAAATGAGTAAATATATATCCGACGGACAGGGCGGAGGGCGTGGTGCACCCGAGCCCCGACATGCGCGGGGCGAGGTGGTGGGGGATCTTTCATTCCGATTCATGGGATCCTTCGAGAATCAGTTTCGAGACCCTGCGGTCTATACGCGCCAAAGTCCGCAGTGGAATCAGAGAATTGGAGTGGAGTTTTTCTCATTTCTCCTCGACACAGCAGTGCGCAGGTGGGACGTGTGTGCGCTGGTTCCCGGGTTCTGTGCCTGTTTTCCTGTGTTTTTATTTTAGCTCTATTCATTTTTGTTTGTACCCTTATTGTATAAAACAACATTTTTGAACACAGCTTAGTTAAGGGACCGTCCCGTTCCGCCCCGTTACAAAAAACTGTGTGTTCCCACTGTCCCCTGCTGCTTCATGCATGTCTCCCTGTTGCTATGGGACCCAAGTAAAAACTAGATGTTTTTGTATAAATACTTTACTTGTAAATAATAAATCCTGCATGTCTGTAATGGGAAGACCGCATTTGCCCCATTACATTATGTTCTATGCGTGCGTATCCCTTCCCGGTAGAATCATTAATTGGCGATTGAAAATTTGCACGATCGCCCAAGTCTACACAGAGGTCAAAATAGACTTTAGCCTGTAACACTAAACAACAGCAACCTATGGCAAACTTGAACTGGTCAGAGTGGGAGTAGTCAGGTGACCTACACTGACACACCATGCGGAGGCCGATAGCGGGACCTCATCCAGTTGAGATTAGGACTGTAGGATGTGACAGGTGGGCCTGGGAAGTCTGCAGAGTTTGGGTTGGAATGGCAAAGCGGGATAAGGAGAGGGAGAGTCAACAGGGAAACAAAGATGTCTCCTCCCACTAGGGAAGGGAACTGTGGTCGTGGGGAGTGGTTTTGCCGCCCTCTTCAGGTGGGGAGAGCCAGCACTGGCAACTGGAAGGGGATGCAGCTGCAGAAGATTGAGGTGATGCCCAGCTAAGGCTGGCTTTTGTTCCACCTGGCTTCTTGTGCATGTCTACCTCGCAATCAACAGAGACGTGTTACAGTGGCAAAGTCTGCAGGATAGATGGACGGAGAAGCAGGAGAACCATGTAAATCTCCGCTGGGGAAGCCCCTTCGCCACCTAATGAAGATACAGGAAGGTCAGGTGGCCACCCATGGACAGCAGATGCTTGAAATCCAGCAGCAGACGTAGGCCCTGGTCGAGCTACTCAGCCAGCCCAAGGAAGAGCAGGCTCTGCTGCAAGAGCTCCTGCATGGCCAAGGCCCACGCTACAGATCACGGTGCTCCAGATGACCAAGGCAGACGACCCAGTGGCATATCTCGCCACTTTTGAGAGCACCGCAGAGGCCTGGGGCTGGCCTCTGTCGCCCTCACAGTGCAGCTCCTGGATGCCAGTAGTCGTTGGCTCAAGCCGGAGATTCAGCTGAGGACGTGGTGCAACGAGTCGTGATGGAGCAGCTCATTGCCATCCTCCCTTGCAACATCTCAGATGGGTCCAGTGCCACCAGCCCACCTGCCTGGAGGCTACCGTTACCCTGGCAGAAAACCACCTGTCCCTCCCTCCTCGGAGCCAGCAGGAAGATGAGCCCCAGCCACCACCAGGCCCACGCCGGCTCGAAGGAGTAGCTGCCCAGGGAGCACCCGCACACACGGGGCCTGGCCTCAGTGTCCTCTACTTCGGACCAACAAAGGGGCCTCTCAGACGCTAGGACAGGGTTGCTGACGTTGCCGTCTGCCCGGACACCGCTGCAAAGAATGTCCACTGAAGCAGTCACTCACTTGTACTTCTGCTTTTGCCAGGATAAATGTTAAATGTAATGTAATGTAATAAACTGTACAGGGTGAGTTGTGATACTCAAACAGAGGAGGAGGTTATGCAATTGCTCATGCTGAAAAGGAGAAGTTGTTTTCCAGGCAGCTCATCACAATCCTTCGGCCGGTCACCTAGTTCAACAAAAAACTGAACATTTCTAATGGCCGGGGATTCGCGCAGACGTGCGACAGTGATGTGGGTCATGCTGCAAATGCCAGTTAGTCAATCTGCCGGCCACCAGTCCCCAGCGAAAGAATTTGGATGGACGTCATAAGGGAATTAGAACAGAGTGCACGGGAATACCGCTTTGTGTAAGTCACGGTGGATTGTACAACATGATATCCCAAAGCAGTTCGGCTCTGTTTCATTTTATCTCCTGAGTCGAAATCCCGAAAGAGATTCTGACTGATCAAGGCACTTCATTTTTGTCACGAACCCTCAGGGAACTATACAAATTGTTGGGTGTTCGCTCCATCTGGATCAGCGTGTACCATCCCCGGACTGATGGTTGGGTGGAACGGTTCAATAAAACGCTGAAGAACATGGTTCGTAAGTTTGTTCATGAGGATAGCCTAAATTTGGATAGGTGGTCGTACCCAAATAACCCAGGTTATTTGGCAACCCAAAGAAGTATGTGGTTGGACGGAGTGATGTACAGTATCTGGCAGGTGCGTCCTCAGTCGGGACGGGAGGATATAAGATTTTTATTTTTTATTTGCGATAAAAACATTCAAGATAATTTTATCGTAGTGAATTTCCATTATTGGGATAATCGTGAATATCCTCACATGAGCGGGAATATTCTTACAAGTGACTCACTAACATACAGTCCTAGTGATTTCCTTTTTTTTTTTTATTGTCATTTGAGAACATCCTTTTTAGTTTGACTATGCCACAATGCCAGTTAGACAGACCATATAATTTTACTCATCTAAGATTGATTGTTTGTTTTTTTGCATTAATTCTGCTGCCCTTGCTATATCTCTGTCTGTGTGATCTTAAAGCAAAACAAGTTATTAATTTACCGTGCATTTACAACACATAACTCATTGAACCATGTGAATGCTTGTGTATGGGGTTGATAGGTCAATTATTTTTATAAATGGATTTTCTCTCATTGTGATTACCTGCTGGGTGTTGGCGAGAGTTATGTCCTTGTTTGTTTTTCACTAAAAAGGATGTTCACAAAAAAAGATCCTGTCCTATGATGCAATAAAAATATTTGCTTCTTCACAAAATGTAAAGTAAAGTGGTTCCAGTATGTTTTAGTGTCATTTTAAGAGGTCTTTTTGGGGATTATCTGGATAATATTGTGAATCGCAATTATATTGGCCAGGATTATCGTGACATTCAATTTTCATGTCGTCCCACGCCTAGTCCTCAGACAGACAAGACAGCGGCGATTGCGGCCTGCCCAAACACAAAGGACAAAAACAGAATGGTGGGCTATTACAGGTGCTTTATATCGTACTTTTTAGCTAACTTTTCAGAGGTAGCTGTTGGCCGAGCGGCTCCCCACGCCTAAGTCAGGCAGTGGGGGTATGTGTTAGTGGGGAGTGGTTTTGGCGCCATCTGCAGGTGGGGAGATCCAGAACTGGCAATCGGAAGGGGACGCAGCTGCAGAAGATTGGGGTGATTTGCAGAGTGTTTAAAAGCTGCTGTGTTTTCACCTCTCCCGCTCTCTCCTGACAGCAATGCTAGTCACCCTACTCTAGACTGTACCTTAAAAGTTATTTTTTTATATGTTTTTCTGAAAAGACAAACGCTCCCACAGTGAGACCAGGGATCAGGTTGCTGACAGAGTCCTTAAGCCCCGCAGTGCAAGTCGCCGGTGAGATTTTCCCTTCTTGAGCTGCTTAAAGAGAAAGGACATCCACCTCTCTTCTCTTCTAACCTCTCTCATTTTCTCTTTGGCTATTCATCCGCACCCTTGATGCATTCACTCTGTCTCTCTTTCTATTTTCCTTCCTTCTCTCTGATTGGGATCTGCAGCGAAGCGGATTAACACATTCTGGCAAGAGAAGCAAGCTGCACACACACACATACACACACACACACACACACACACACACACACACACACACAGAATGTGTGTGCATATGCATTGCCCATAGGTCCTGCTGAACTGAAGGAATGTTTGCATGCTCACATATCAGTATGGATTTAACTGCTGTTGCGCACACTGGGAAATGACGATGTGCATGGCTACATACAACAAACTGTAGGCACAGAGTTCACATGTTTGTGTACTAGTGTGTGTATATTTGGTGTGTGTCTGTCGGGTGGCCTGCGTGACTATATCCACACTTCATAATTTATACTCAAAAGCACTTGCTAGGAGAGGCGAGCTGAGGCATAGCGGCAAATGGGCACATTCTGACTACCCAATTATTCTCTCTCCCCCTCTCTGTCTCTCCCTCTCCCTCTGTCTCTCTCTCCCCCCATCGCCGATTCTCCTCATTCTCTCTCAGTCCATCTCAACCACACCTTATGCTCCTCGACCACATTAAACAAGGAGGTTTGCGTTGCAGCGCATCTGGCAAAAGGGGACAGCTAAGGACAAGCACCAAGGGAACTTGCTGAATGCCTCCTGGCATCCTGGAGGTGTGTGTGTATGAGTGTAGACATGTGTGTGTGTGTAGTACACATACCGACAAACAGACAGACAAACAACAGACCAATTGGCACACACACACAAATCAAGATGCTCTCATAAGGTCTGAATATTGTATGACGTATTCTCACGGGCAACTGCAGTGCGTGGAGAGAGAGAGAGAGAGAGAGAGAGAGAGAGAGAGAGAGAGAGAGAGAGAGAGAGAGAGAAGAGAGAGAGAGAGAGAGAGAGAGAGAGAGAGAGAGAGAGAGAGAGAGAGAGAGAGAGAGAGAGAGAGAGAGAAGAGAGAGAGAGAGAGAGAGGAGAGAGAGAGGAGAGAGAGAGAGAGAGAGAGGAAGAGAGAGAGAGAGAGAGAGAGAGAGAAGAGAGAGAGAGAGAGAGAGAGGAGAGAGAAGAGAGAGAGGAGAGAGAGAGAGAGAGAGAGAGAAGAGAGAGAGAGAGAAATGAAGTTACATTAGAGGGAAGGAACGCTACACACTTGAAAACACAAACACAAACATGAACGCAAACAGCACCAGTGGAGCTTGTGCTGATGTGGCCCCAAGCTATCCAACGCCGAGCCACATAACACACACACACACACACACACACACACACACACACACACACACAGACAGCTCAGGAAGTGTCCGTTGGTGTCTTCTTAACAATTCACTAACAAGTTCTACATCTACAGTGTATATATATATATATATATATATATATATATATATATATATATATATATATACACACACACACACACACACACACACACACACACACACACACACACTTCCCGATTGTTCGGATTCTGAAAGGAGGTAAGTGACACGGTGCTCGGGACCTCGGAATAGCGAGCGTTGACAGTTGACCGTCCCCAAAGCAATGTGTCCGCCCGGAGATGAGACTGTTTATCTGGAGTGAGATACGAGTCTGAAGCTCTGTACAGAGTCTAAGAGCGGGGCGGCAGCGTGCGCGGCTCGCTGAATCATATCTCACTATCTCGTGTTCAATTCATGAGAGGACCATTATGTATAAAAGGGTCAACAAGTCATGTGAATATGCTCTCCGTTCGCCTTGCAGGCTCCTTGGAAAGCTTTTCTTGCCGACATGAGAAAAAGACCGTTTGTATATTTGTGTTGCGTTTTTTTTTTTATCGCAGGTAATCCCCCTGGCTCTACGACCGGCACCCGAGCCACGACGCCGCCGCTCCCTTCGCCTCGTCACGAGTTACCCCTTAATTCGGCGGCCATTTTGTGCCAAGATTACCCAGTTGGCTCCGGGCTGATTTCCCTGAGCTTGCTGCTGTTGAGTCAGTCCCTTGCCCAGCTGTCTCTACCTCTGATCCTCCAACACGCTGCCAGGCGCTCGGCCAAACCATGGCTGCGAATACACCGGACCGGACTGCGGTCCGGTTCAGCTGAACTGAACTGGGCAGGACAGGGCGAGACCACGAGGGAGTTTTGACTCGATCGCACCGGATCGGATTCAGCGGACTAAACCGGCCGGAAGCAATTTATACCGGACTCAACAGGATTAAAATTCACAGGACGGAACTGGATTTAGAGTGGACCGGAATTACAGCAACCTGGATTGGAAAACATGACCTGGACAAGCCCAAAAAAAGTACATTTCAATTTGATTATTCCTATGGAGGTAGCTCTACATGTATTTAAACCCAGAAGGCTCTGAATTTTAAGATACCGTGAATGAACCGTAATCTAAAAGCGAGCGGTACAGGTTGAGATCAGTTTACGTCCTTCCAAATACGCCGCACGCTGCCCGGAGGGCCTGTTCTTTTTCCCAATCTGAAATCCACCAACCTTTTTGGGGGGCCCCTCGACATGTCTTTCATGAGTTTGTTTTTGTCATGATTGCGTTGAAGCCCAGACGGTTTACCTCAATGATGTCGGCGTTGGTCCGGCTCTCGTGAGGCTCGTTGTACTCTGTGTATTTGAGTAGGACCTTGTCCATGTCGGTGCTGGCGTACTGGAACAGCTTGTTGGAGTGGTTGAAGATGATGAGGGCGATCTCGCAGTCGCACAGCACACTCAGCTCGTACGCCTTCTTCATCAGGCCGAACTTCCGCTTGGTGAAGGTCACCTGGAGGGAGCCACACACACACAGCTCAATGGCGGCGGCTAAATACACAGCGGCCCGCCGGGACTCACCTTCGCACCTTTGTTCTTTTGTCATTCATTCAATTATTTAGTAATTTCACTCTTGTATTAATGTCTTTTACTCATCTCATTGTCTTAACTTATATATCGTGTCATATTATAATCGTTATACGTATTCATGTCGCGTTATGCTTTGGCAATGTAAGGGTCCTTGTCACGCCAATAAGCAAATTCAAATTCAAATTTAAAGAGAGAGAGAGAGAAGGATGTGGACAAAAAAGTCGTTTTACAACGAATGTTATATTTCGATGCTATACACTTTACTAAGAGCACATACATCAATAAAACACTGCTTACGGACTTTTTAGGCCTCATGGTCGAGTCTGCACATTTTAAGGACCCGCAGACAAAAGAGAGAAGAAACGAAGAAAGAAACAAGTTGAAAGACAGGACAGCTACATAATAAGGTTTTGAGAAGCAGGTTGTGGGCATTTGGGAATTGTGAAGGTGGAGTAAATGGACCAAATGATTAGAGTGTAGGACGACGACACCTCTCTCTCTCCCTCCCTCCCTCCCTCCCTCCTTCCCTCCCTCTCTCTCCCTCTCCCTCTCCCTCTCTCTCTCTCTCTCTCTCTCTCTCTCTCTAAGTGTGAAACATGAAGGCGGAACGCAGCCTGTGGTTAATTGAAGATGTAAACAGTTGAGCTCCGACGGCTCCCTCGGCGTCTCCTGCTTTTAGCAACGTTCCCCCTGATACGGAGGAGCTGCTGTTTACAATACAGGCTATCCATCCATCCATCAATCCATCCATCCATCAATCTCTTTCCATCTCCGTCTTCCACAAAGTGCTGCCTCTCTAATTGCCCCTCTCTCTCCTTCACTCTCTCTCTCTCCCTCTCCCTCTCTCGCGCTCTCTCCTTATTGTCACACTACCTCCATCGCTCCTTCTCTCGTTTGCTCTCGCTCGCTCATTGCTTCCCGCTGCCACAAATCAAATTATATCGGGGTCGTATCCATGGGCAACCGACTGCACCCACCCCCCCCACCTCATAACACTCTGCCACCATCACCATCTTAGCTCCCTCTCTCCCTCTCCCTCTCTCTCCCCCTCTTCTCTCTATACCTACCCCATCCATTGGTCCCGTTCCCTCTCCTTCTCTCCTTCTACCTCTCCATTATCCTTTCTGTTTTAATTTCTGTGTATCTCTTTATCTCTGCTCCCCTCTCTGCCTCTCAGCCCCTCTTCAATCTCTCTGTCCCGCGTTCATTCCTCTCTCCGTCTCCTCTTGTCCAAATGAATCAAATTCTAATTCAATATGACTACGAGACACACGCGCACACGCACATGCATGCACACACACACACACACGCACATGCACGCACACGCACAGGTGAAAAGCCAAATTAAGCATTAAGTGATTCCACTGATTGATGTGAAATGGAAGGATAAACAAGCGGGTGGCAATTAGTGTCGAGAATAGAACCTCCAGGTAACCAATGGCAACTGAAGAACAAATCTTCAGAAGAGGAGGAAGAGTGAAATAGATAAAGAGGGAGAGACAAAAAAAAAGGGCGAGTTGTGGTTGTGTGGCTGGTGACTGAGGAAGCCAGAATGACAACCATGTCCTCCTCCACCTGCTCTCATGTTCATATCTGCCTTCCACTCAGTGGTTCAGCCATAATGTTGTTTTTCTCTCATAATAAACCCATAGCTTTCGAAGATAGAACGGAATTCCCATAGAATGGAAGAGATTTGGTTGTGGTTTTTTTTTTGTTTTTTTTTAACATTTAACCAGTTGATTTGTTTATATATTTCGTATCCAAAAAAAATACATAATTCTGCATCAGCTCATTTACTTCAATCTAAGGTTTTTAAAAGCGGATATATTATGCTCCTATTTACACAATTTAAAATAGGTCGCTGAGGTCCCCTAAACATTACTATCAGAGTTTTTGAAGTTCTTCGCTAAAAACACCAAATGCATTCGAGCCATTGTGACATGCCTCTTATACCATAGTGCTCCAAAACGGGCTGTTTTAGTGTGTGCAGCTTTAATCGTAAATGAGCAGCCAAGCCCCTAGTTCTGAGCCAATGGTGTTTGAGCTTCTCCGGGCTCCGTTTTATTCACTCAGCAAACTTTCACTGATTTCACCTCATCAGTTCACTAAAATCTGTTTGTAGGCAAATTTGAGGCGAGAAATAAGCAATCCAATTTCTGAATCTTCACTCGTATCACAAGGCCTCATTCAAAGGTTGAAAGAAACGTTGAAAACCAAGCGTTTGGAGCGTTCGGAGGCCTGGGGTCTTGGTCATAGCCTTTACTTTGTCATTAGTTTACCTCATTATTTGACACTTTGGCCATTTCTCATACGAACATCCCACACTGCAATATTAAATATGACAGAAAATAAGGAAAACAGCATGAAAGCAAAACAGGCCCCCTTTAAGTGGCCGTGATGATATTTGACTAGCCGGCTATTTTGGCACATGCCTTGTTCTGGTAATAACATGTGTAACCATCTAGAAAACAAAAAAAAAGAAGAAGATGCAATTAAAAGCTTATTGAAATATTCTGGGCATTTTTTTTTTTTTGTTTGAGTCAGAAAACAAAGCCCCGGTTGGAATGTCGACGCAGAAAACCCCACTCACTGCAGCTCTTCCAAGAGAAAACATCATGTTGAATAAAGTGTTGTTTTGTTGAACCGGGCTGGTACTGGGATCAAAACGCTACGAGCGGTGTTTGAAACGTCAGGTTCCTGATTCCAAACGCCGTCTCATTTGAAGCGGGAGCCCACACTCCTCCGTCTCATACAGTAAGAGACGCCTCTCAGAATCCACACGTAGGAGGACAACAGACTTGCAAGTGTTCCAAAATCCACTTGATTGCCGCCGAGGTGTTTGCCTGCAACAGCGAGCAAGAGACGGAACAAGAACAAGAACAAGAACAAGAACAAGAACAAGAACAAGTCGGGCAAAACCCTTTTTTGTGTCTGCATTCCGACTCCGAATATGGTGTTCTGCGACAAACTCCTACGAACAGAGTTTATCGTTTATTGCCGACCAGTGGCAGTTACATTTAGAATTTCTGTCCAACCGACATAAAAAAAAGGAAACAATCAGCTTAAATTGGCAATTTGTACACAATGAATCAAAATGACCAAACGCGTATTCAGGTTCGGAATGTTTCAGCTATTTACAGCGTACAGGCCTGAACAGTAACCTAAAACCAAGCAAATATTTTTCCCAAACCGTTGTCTCATTTCTCTATCCAAAATAAATGCACGTGGGTCAAAGCAACTCCTTGTAACGCGAGGCAACGGCATCTCCTACAGTGTTTCCACGAGTCCCCCTGGGGGCTTCAGATCCAGTGCCCCTTGAGGTGCTTTCACCACTTTTATGGTGTTTACTGAATCAAATACACACAACTTAGTATCGAAAAAAAAAAATCTATGGTCGTATTTGTCGTATTCTGGCAGTGTATCGCTCCCTGCATCGGGAAGCCAAGAGTAATTCTGTACAGTAACAGTGAATTAGTTCGAATTTAGTCAAATTTATCTTTTTAACACTATGCAAAGATATTTTAAAGCAGCTCATGACCTTTCAGTATATCTCAGAATATATCTGTTTCCAGCATTAGAAGAGTTGGCTGAATAATAGGTATTGCTTAATGGCACGACAGCCCAAATAACATTCAAATGTGCATTAAAAAAGTCTGTTTGGTGCAGAGCACAGGGAACCATTCACTTATTTTGGTCTGCCCGGTGGTGGTCGATATGAAACCGCTGACCCCGGCGGCATGGTCGGGGATAACTACATGGTGCATTACCTCACTCACAAACTCTTCGATATCTGATAGCCAGTTTTGGCTCCATTAGCCAACCGGCCAGAACCACCGCCTCCCACCAGATCTAGTTTCAGTTTCCCTCGTCTGATTGTGTACAGCTGAATAACAAGCCACCATCACGCCCTGATCCCTCGGAGTCCATGTTCCCTGCCCTCTATGGAAATGGCACCCTCTGAGATTGATGGGGACAAAACCAGAGATTAATTTTCAGGCCCTGCGGCCACCTGGTTTTCAAATTGCTAAGGTCTTACTCAGTCAGGGAGTCTCTCTCTCTCTCTCTCTCTCTCTCTCTCTCTCTCTCTCTCTCTCTCTCTCTCTCTCTCTCTCTCTCTCTCTCTCTCTCTCTCTCTCTCTCTCTCTCTCTCTCTCTCTCTCTCTCTCTCTCTCTCTCTCTCTCTCTCTCTCTCTCTCTCTCTCTCAGGCAGGGATGTCAAACCCATCACTCAATCTGCTCAATGGAGCACAGCCAGTTTACAAGTTGACTCATTTTAGATGGATCATTTACCCTTTCATCTTCTGACAAAGCCACTGATGATGATGTAACTAGAATGACACACCGTGTTGTTTGTATACATACTGTACATTTCCCCTTTTTTGGGGTGAAAATTGGAAGTAGGAGGAAGAGGGGAGGCTGTGATGGCCAACATTGTGCTGGTCATGTGATGTTCCATGGGCCCCACGTTAAACAACACACACACACACACACACACACACACACACACACACACACACACACACACACACACACACACACACACACACACACACACACACACACACACACACACACACACACACACACACACACACACACACCTGTCTGTTGCGTTCGTCTGTGATCCGCTGAATCTGAATCTTTTTCCTCCCCATGGTTCCGGTGTGGCGGCGGGAAGGTCAGGGGGATGTGGTGAGGTCAGAGGTCACGGAGGACCTGAGATGGCCTTCTGGGGGCTGCTCTAGTGCAGACTAGGCGCTGGTATTGGCAGTGTCTGTTAGTTCCCTCGCTCACTTTCTCGCAGTCTCTTATTTTCTTTGGGCTCCACCAGTCGAAGCAGCTTTCTCCGACCCCAGTTCGGTGAAACAGAAGGGAAGAGGAGTTTGGGATTGGGTTGTGCGGTGCCCGCTTCAGATCATGGTGCTCTGCGGGGTTTGAGGTCATCCACTCACTGCCTGGACTGGGATCCTCTCACCAGATCAGCTGGGCAGCTTCTGTTGAGCAGAAGAGGGACATTCATCAGACCCAGATAGACACACACAGAGGAAAGGATCATCGCCGGTGAATTTTGACCCACTTTATGCAAACACCAGCACTGAATTTGCCCATTGCACAGGAGCAAAATAAGACTAATAGTGGTCGTGCATTTGGCAGCATTAGCTACCAAATGCACAACCACTATCAGTCTTATCTTATAATAATTTATCATCTACCACCATCAGCCTTATTTTATTTAAATATCTGTATACTATAAAAATCTGCATAATATACATAAACCAAAAAAATGAGTGAGGGTAAGATAGTAAGAGACACTTCTCATGGGGTTAGTGTTTCCCGCAAGGTGGGTGGTGGTGGTGGTGGGGGGGGGGGCGGGGTTGTGGCGTGCGCCGCGGAGCCCAGGGCCCTAAGGGGACTGCGCGCAGGAAGGCTGTGCTGTGTCAGCTTCATTAGAGGCATCACCGCCACATCACTGATCTGCTGGTCGCCTGCGGCAACCGGCTGCCCCAGCCCAGCCGACCCGAAACACTGAATGTGATTCCCCCAATTGAGGACTGAGCAGAGGGTCGCAGAGCGGCGCGCTGAGCCCTCAGCCCTCCACGCGCTCCTTCTTTCAGATATCCCTAGGTCCCCCCCCCCCACCGAGATCATTTATTCTTAACTGAAATTAGACGGGCACAACGATTGTCAAACAGGCTCAATAACTGAAGATAAGCCTTCAAATGAACAAGTACATTCAAATTAATATTTAAAACAAAACCTGCCATGCATCTCAACAGCAAAAAAAGGCATGACACTGTGTGCTACCGGTCACATCCCGAACATTTATAGATAAGCCTTCAAATGAACAAGTACATTCAAATTAATATTTAAAACAAAACCTGCCATGCATCTCAACAGCAAAAAAAGGCATGACACTGTGTGCTACCGGTCACATCCCGAACATTTATTTTCAAACTCTTTTCCATGTCTACGCAGTGGCCCCAGGACGCTTTGAGACTCCTGGCATCAACACACAATAAACCTTTGGGGCAGGTCTGTGTAAATCACAGCATTCAATTTTGCCTTAACAAATGGGATCTTGGCTCTCATATCAGGTTGGTTATATTAACAACATCATGCCGTGTTAGCTAGACCACGGTGAATCTCCCCGGTTGCAAGCAATAGTGATACAGATGAAAAGTATAAACATGTGTAAAATGTGTATAAAATACAAGTATATAGTATAAAAATGTGTTTAATTTAACATGAAATGAGTTTGGTTTACAATATGTTTCCAACCATGTTTGAAATGACAGGGAGCACATATAAAAAAAATCAGGGTTGAGGCAGTAAGTATTTGTGCATGTCAATTTGTGAATGAAAGAGCCGGCAGCCGCAGCTCAGGAATGGCAACAGAGGCGAGGACCATTTTAAGCTCGGCTACTACTATTTGTGGTTCAGTATTAAAAATAGCACTCTATATATACATGCTGACTGTGTGTATGCGCGCACACACACACACACACACACACACGGCAGCATGACAGTAGGAGCGAGTGACTGTGTTGGAGTTGAAGCGTCTGAAGAGCCTAGAGAGCAGACACTAAACCAGGTCTCCAGCATTGTTTGCATTCCCTCTACCTGGGGGAGCACCAGCAGGCGCTCAGACGTCTTCCACAGGAACAACAAATGCAAAAACTCGAGTGTCGTGACAATGACGCCGCCTTTGCACCGCTGTGGGCGTGGAACGCACGCTAGCTTTGAGTGGATGCAATTGGCTTAGCTTCGGCAGTGAGTTGGCGATGAATTATGCATTTGCTGTTTGGCTTAGAGGCAGGCGACAGGAGGGGGAGGTAAAGAAATAGGGTGTATGCATAATTGGTTGGTAATAATAGGGGTTGAATAGAGAATAAGGGTGTTAGCCCTCTTTGACATGGAATCAATTCATCACTTGATGTGGTTGCTACGTCTTTCTATAGTAATTATTACAAGATAAGAGGTTAAATTCCTCCCATATTGTGCAGCCATAACAATCAGGCCAGCGCCGTGCTCCAGTTTTGAGGAAGCATTGGTCCGGAGTTCAAAGCCGACACTCAGTGGGATTTGTCTTTCGGCTGCGGGATGATCACACATGAAAAGGCTGCTTTATCTGCCCAGGGTGGTCAAGTCGTGACCTTTTACCCTTCGTGCTGCCGGAGCTTGCTTCCCATGTCTGATGTCAGGCAGCATCTCTGCTCTCACATGGACGGGGCCGAGGGCCTGAGAGTCTGCTGCTCCGCTGAGCAGAAAGGGATGACGGAGAGGGTCTGGACGGGGAGCAGATAAACACTACTAATGGTGATTCCGCTGCAGATCTAGATTAGAACCCTGTGGAACACCTCCTGCAGGTTCAGACAATTTATTTTTAACGAGTCATTCAAAACTGGAGGCGGAATACATGGGTTTGTTACTCAGATGTCATTAACAAAAAGCAAATCTGTGTCTAATGGGTACAAATGTCAAAATGTTAATTTGAAACGCCTCAACCATAACCAGTCCTAATTAGAAATTGGTGTATATGTTCTGATTAGAACGCGGCTCTATAGAAGACTGTTTTTTTTCTTCTATAGAGCTAAAACTTAACTAGTAAAATTATGAAATGTATCTTAAGGCTTGAGTCTGTATTTGTTCACTTTCCATATTTTTGGGGTTTTAGTGTTATCAAAATGAAGCTGTCTGTAAAAGGCAGAAAAAAAACGTATGTCCAGACATGTAGAAATGGGAATACATACGACTGAAATTCAAAAAATAACATTAAACTGTAAAATATAGCGGCTTAGCTATAAAGAGGGCATATCAGGCCACAGCCTACTGTATAAGCTGCCTTCAGTAAAGATTAGTCTGCAAAAGAACAGTTTGAAAATGTTGCGTCGCTTCATTTTATCCCGGACATCTGTTGCTGACTGCTAAGCATTTCACCAGAACTCAGATTGAGCCTACACGGGTGGGGAGCCACAAGCTGGAAAAGGCCATGGTATTTTATCGCCTTCATTTAACGTTCTCCATGAAGCATTTGCCCGTCTTCCATTCATAGTTGCACGCACTCACACACAGGGACCGTACAGCTCACATTCTTTCACTATGGGCTACTATAGCAGCTACACTGGAGAAAATGGGGGTTAAATGCCATGCTGAAGGGGGCTTCAAAAGTGGATGATGAAGTGGTTCATAGTGGCGTTTATTTTTTTTCCCCCCTCTAGCCTGGGTGCGTGACCCATTCCTCTGTCCTCGGGGCAACCATCACCAGGAGTATTACAGATCTGTTGCCACCAACGCAACTCTCACAGCCCAATGTGTCAGAGCCTGCAGGAAAGAGACACAAGGGTCACGACTGAGTCATGACACTTTGGACTTCAGCCACTCGGGTCATGCGAAAGGGAGAGAAATTAATGTGTTTTGTGTTTGATGATGCAACTATGTGACCTCACAGTTTATACAACATAGATTGTATAATGATGACTGACAATTAGGGATGCCATATTTGACATGAGTTCTGATGCACTGTGCAGCTCCGTGAACCGAAATGTTTTCAAATCCCGCAAATGATAGAAATATATAATCTGTGAAACAGACGCCCGGGCATTATCTATGAAATGCCAATTCTGGCTGATAACATTAACACATCAATTTATCAGTCAGGGGTGTACTATCTATGTTTGTGTGTGTATAGCTTTCTGTACGTCCATTCCTTATTGTCCTGGTGTGTAAGTGTCAGTGGAGCAGGCTGGGGCAGAGAGATAACAGTCGGTGACAGGGACTGCTGCTGGTAGGTGTGTGTGTGTGTGTGTGTGTGTGTGTGTGTGTATGTGTGTGTGTGTGTGTGTGTGTGTGTGTGTGTGTGTGTGTGTGTGTGTGTGTGTGTGTGTGTGTGTGTGTGTTCACAGGGGTGGTGTGTCTCTGTGCCTGTATATGCGGAGGTTGCTGGTTTCTGGAGCTTGGCCAGAAGAGCACTGCTGAGAAATCCATCACTTCTCTCACTCAGCACCAGCGTCTGCCAGTGGTGGCCACAGCCAGGCTCCACCACACACCCCTAACACACCGTCAAGAACAACCAAACTCTGCCTAACCGGGTCCTGTGTGGCTCCATGGGTGGAGCACAACACAATCAGTGTCAGGGTCAAAAGGCTGGTTAAACACACAAACAGCAAAAGCAAAAGCAACCCGAACACTCTTGTGTTGATGTTGGGTTTGCAGCTCAGTGGGTAGAATGTGTCATGTGCACAAAACCAAGGCAGAGGGTGTTAACCCCGGTGTAGCCAGGCCAGTAGAGTGAGCTGGTACCAGGATCATGGGTTCCATTCCCATCGGCGCCCAATGCTTGTCATGTCTACATTCATTTTGCAACGATGCCAAACATTATCCATCAACAGGGATGGCAAAAGTTAAAGAGGCCCTATGACGCTTTTCCTTATTTTCTGTCATATACAGTATAATATTACAATGTGGGATGTTTGTATGAGACGTGGCCAAAGTGTCGAATAATGAGGTAAACTAATGACAAAGTAATCGCTGTGAACAAAACGCTCAGGCTTCCGACCGCTCTGAACGCTCCGTTTCCAGCGATTTTTTTCTACCCTCTCCACGAGCTGACGTCAGCCTGTCACAGATTTCTTTGTATGGTCATCTGCACCATCTGCAAGCTTGAAGCACGGCAACAAAAGTCGGAACAAACTTTTAAATGAGGCCTCGTAGATCTAATATGAGTAGAGATTCAGCAACTGGATTGCTTGTTTCTCGTCTCAAATTTGTTCAGAAACAGATTTTGGTTGCCTGATGAGCAGAAATGAGTGAAAGTTTATGGACTAATTACAATGCCGGGAGCTTTGCTCAAACCCCATTGGCTCACAGAACTAGGGGCCTTAGGAGGGTGGCCACACCCACCAATTACACCGTCCTGGAACAGGATGGGGTTAGAGGCATGTTAGAATGGCTAGAATGCATAATCGGAATGGTATTTTGATCAAAAAAACTTCAAAAAAATACATTGGGGACCTCTGAGACATTAAACTGTTAAAAAGGAGCATAAAAGGTACCCTTTGACAAATTTAAGGTACATTTCATTGCTATAATTATTTTACAGATGAAGCCAAACTGATTGTTAGTCAATGTACGTTGAATGGAAAACTGCCTCCATCACATATGGCTATATGGTTACAGTCCCTGTTATCTGTCTGTGTTGCCCTAATAGCAGACAGAACCAGTAACAGAGGTGTAACTACATTCTGGTGTCATGGCCTCTGCTGAAGGCAATCAAAATGACAGATCTTTCTGTCAGTTTGAGGTCCAGGCCGATCAATACTTCGACAACATTCTGCCTCTTTCAGTGGTCACCTGCTATGGGGGCGGGTGCGGAGCGAGGGCGTGGGCATGGGGCGACACTAGTCCTGCTGTGATGGACGAACACCGAGATGACGAATGAGGTCATCAGATGTTCCATACAAACACAATTACAATTGGGAATCGAACAATATCAAGCCTTGCGGCGCACAGGTGACTGAGCTCGTCACCTACGTACCCAACAACACCACAGAAGGTTTTTTTGTGAACCACATGAACAGAACAGAACAAGAGCTGCGAACAAGAGCTTCTCTCTCCTCCTCTCAGGGCCTTAGAGGAGGAGGAGTTAACATCAAGACAGGTTGGCCGGGCACAGAGGCAGAAAGAGCCCACCAAATGGAGGGATTTCTAACTGGGCTGTTGAATTCTCTCATCTCAACCCGGTGGGACCAAATTCACGGGCCAACCTTTGGGGTGGGGGTGTTCTGCCAGGACCAGCTGTGGGATATTTACAGAACTGTTTTCTCATGTTCCCAAGCAACGGGTTGACATAGCCACTGCTGCCATACTCTGCCCAGTGACCGACCGATTCTTCATTCAAACAGCATGTACTGGCACTTGGAGAAGTGTATCGGCAATTATCTGGTGCGATACGAGACGCATCAGGATACAGAGGTCAAGAAATTATATAACGAATACATTGCCAAGCTACCAATACTGCAATAGGCTAATACTGCAATTGGACTTAAGGAGAGACATATATTAAAAAAAAAAAAAAAATTTAAAAAAAAGTACTTATACGATACTGTATTACAATATTACTGTATCGCAAAAGAGTGTTACAACACTGTAACGCAACCCGGCAGGCAGGATGAACAAAATCCAACAAGCTAAGTCCTTCATTTATTGGCCATAATTATTTTGAGAATGCAATAAAGAATCACGCTCTAGTGTATTAAAACCTACCGGCAACCCTGCCGGTACTGTAGTTTAAAGAGAGGGAGTCCTTTACAGCAAACATGGCTGAGCGAGGGCATCAAAACATTCTAAGGGGAGTGACGTTCAGAGGAGGAGGAGGAGGAGGAGATGAGAGGAACAGTTACAAGGCTCTGTGAGAGGAGCTGCGACTGTGTTTGCGCTGCCAAGCCTGGCAGAGGAATATGATCGTCCCCCACCCCACCCCACCACCCCACCACCCCACCCCGCCCCAAACTCCGCTGTCTCCTCCCTCCCTCCCACTTCCTGTCTTGTCCAATCATGGGTGTATCTTGGGAGAGGTGTGGAGTGGAGATGGCAGGGTTGGGTGGGGGTGATGCAGTGCCAGGGCAGCACTTCTGGGGGGTTGGAGGTGGGAGGGAAGGAGGGAGGTGGAGACGGGGTCCTGTTCCTCTGCGCTCGTGAATCCCACCCCCGCCTCCGGTTTGGAGTCAATACTGCATGCACGCACGCACACGCACCCACACACAACTGAAACACATATACACACACAAAAAAAAATTAAAATAAAATAAGAAATACACACACGAGATCCTAGATACTTGACACAGGGAAACATTAATGTTACAAAGCTAAGGCTTCTTCACAGAGCCACTGGCACACACACACACACACACACACACACACGCACACACGCGCGCACGCGCGCACGCGCGCACGCGCGCACGCACGCACGCACGCACGCACGCACGCACGCACGCACGCACACACGCACACACGCACACACACACACACACACACACACACACACACACACAGTTCTGGTCAATGTTGACCAGCAATATTAATTAGAAACATTATCTGAACAGATTTTAGATAATCCACGCTTGTCAATCATCGCCCAAAGTCTATAAGCGCAGCGAGTCGTGCTTTGTTCCACTGTCATTGTGTTTGACAGTGACGTTGTCACTGAAATTGCCAAAGATGTTGTCCCGCGTACAATCAGTTACATTTGTTCCACAAACGTTCCTGGTGCGGCAGGCACTCTTCCCAGAGAGCACTCACTGCAAGAAAATTCCATCATAACAAGCCAAAACTTCTCAAAAATAAACACCATATCGTATTTTTTTCCCCTGTTTCGAGATGAGCTGAGTGGTGGTTAAATTGTGTGCATGAGATTACTCAGCTCGTTTTGATGAGTGATGTCTTCAACGACCCACCGCCTCACATTTGGGCTTAATATTAACATTTATTTAAGGGAACTAAGTAACGTTCTGAATGAAACAACAACATTTAAATGTTCTTCACCCTGAATTTTTTTTTTTTTAACAATGTTTAGTAGACTGTTTTTGTCATTTCTATTAAGTTTACAAAAAAAATCAACACAAATCATTATATCATATATTTTGTTCTTACATTGTTTGCGGTGTTGTTTGGCTTGTCGCACAGTATTAGCTTTTGTTGTTGGCACTGAGTCCTGGCGCTACCAAGTAACCAATGTGAGCAATGCGGCTTGACCAGTTGGGTTACATCACTGTCACAGGTAAAACCACAGGGCGTCACACCCGTCCATGGAAGGTGATGGAATAACTAGTGGGGAAAAGGAAAACACCGAAGTCCACTATGCAGGGTCCCTGCGTCACACAAACAATAGGCACAGCACAAGCATACCACACGTTACTCAATACGAGAACACAACAAGAAAAAGGCGTAACAGCATCATATTATCATAGGGTGGAGCAACCACTTTCTGTGATTTTTTTTTGTTTTCATAACAAATAAATCTGAGTGCCGCAGCAGTCCACTGCATCTGCTTTAACGTTTTGATAGTAGGCCACTCAAGCAGCCAAAATTAAACTCATACCACACACACACACACAGACACAGACACACACAGACACAGACACACACAGACACAGACACAGACACAGACACAGACACACACACACACACACACACACACACACACACACAAATAAATGTGTTTACATGCACACTAATAATCAGATCGTAGTGGGTTTAGGGGAACGAGCCACAAATGGCCATAAAAACTGCGTTGAGGGATTTCTGTGATGGGAGCAAGGTTGTGATCTCATTATGAGAAACCCAATTAACATGACTAGATTCCTGCCACATCTTTCAAGCTATTTGAGCCTGTAAGCGTTTCGTTGAATTTATCAATGTGGATATGTAGGAATTTTAAACTGTAACAACTTCATGAGGTCAGTGAATTCTGGTGAAATCATGCTTCACAAAAAGGCAAATATACGTATATACAAGGGGTCGAGAAAGGTCAATTGCAATGCAAGAACTCCGGCAATGCAAAATTCTGCTTTCTGACAAATGAGTCAAGGGGAGCGTTCTGTGTTCTATACCTGAGAAATGTGCATTCAAGGTAGAATAGTGGGGAGGGCTGTTTTACATAATATTTGTCCACAGCTGAAATCACACTGATGCTTATGCATTTATGTAAACACCAATTGTATTACTGCTATGAACTGATTAATTAAAAAGCAGTCTGAGAATTGGTGTCCTTGTAAAAAGCTCTCATTATTTGTTAGCAGAATGAAAGAGCATCAGAATCGGGAATGGGCGGCTTGCCTTTTTAGTGACAGCCTGGTATCGAGGTTTCAAGTTGGATCGCCACAGCAGCTGGTTCCTGTCAAAGTGTCCATTAGCAAGGCATAGTTCCGCTGGTGCACGGATTGCCACCGGATAAGGGCATCGGTATAAAATACTTTTGCTATGTAATGAGACACCACCACAAGGTGATTTACGCCCAACAAACGAGCTTGCGGAGAAAACCCAGGCGTGGCACGGCGTCGGTCGCGCCGGCTGTCAGGACGACGTGTACCAATCAAAACCCTTTCACTCAACAAGGTGGACGTTTAAGACGCCGCTGCTGCAGCAGTAAATGCTGCTCTGGCCGACTGCACAGAGCTCCCCACCTCCGCCCACTCTCTCAGAATATAAGACCCAATCAGTGTTAATGCCTGGCTCCGTTCCACGGGGGGGCGATAAAGCCCAATCATGACGCAAGCAGTCTTCTCTCGTGGAGACTTCCCACCAAACATATTGTTTGTTTGTCAATATGGTGCACGATTGGATTGAATAAACCGCTTTATCAATAACAAAGCGTCTTGATTGAATATTTAATATAACCTGCTACATTGAATTATGAACTGTACAACGGCTGTGGATAGAGTGGAATTGAAAGAGAAAAAGGATTTCTCAGCTGAGCAGCCTCTAGCCTCCTATTTCACAACGTTCTCTATCGTTTGTTTTTTTTAAATCTGCTGCTACGTAAAGGCAAAAGGTCGACATAGGTAACACCACGGAAATACCCTCTTGCAAAAAAAACGAAAACATTTGATGCTATCAATGCCATCATGGGAGAGAGGGCGTCAACACTGTAGCCTTGATGTGTACAACTGCCGCCCGTCACCAGTCAAACACGTTCTCATCAATGGCCTCTCACAAGGAAGGCAGACACGCTCTAGATAGTCGAGTGGCATCTAAATATAACCCCTTATCAAGTGAAGTTATCATGTTCAGCTTTGCGCAGATGGTTCGGAGTGTTCGTTTGGTGCAGTACTGCGTAGCGCTTTGAAGAAAATCACAATGAACTGTGTTTTTGGAAACTACCTGTGGGTGCGACATCAAATAATATCTGTCGCAAGTTTATCGAAAGCGTTTGTGGAAACTAACACAACATCATCATGAGGTGGCAGCGTTTAACATGGCCACTTTGCGCTGGGGCTGCAGGAACTCAATCACTTTTTGAATTTTGAAATTGCGATTCGAATGTGTTTTTTTTTTTAAGAAATTAATAATTGACGATAAATGTTTCGGCTAACACCAGCGAATCAATTCACAAGGTGATGAGCAGTAAAGTTCAATATAACTTTGTCAAGTTTGTTGCACCGTTAACACACATTCAAGAGAAATATTCCCGGCGGAGGTGTGCCAGGTCAGTGCCGCTGTTTCATCGCGTGTACAAGGGAGGGTGCGCCTTCGACCAGAATGTCCAGTAATTCCACAGGTGGGAGGTGAAGGTGGGAAATAAACCCGACCCTCACCGATGGAATGTCCCCTAGTGCAGAGGTTCCCAACCGCCGGCCGTTCCCAACCACCATTTGCCACCGGACCCTGAGCCCACGTGCGGGACATTTTCAGGAGCGATCTGCGATCTACTCCGCCGTGGAGTAGCAGCAGGAAATGGAGAAAATAAACACATCTAGAATTTTTAATTGCTTTGTTTGGAGAGAGGATCGCTCTTGTTCGGAGCTGCAGAACCGTGCGTAACGCCCCCCCCCCACACAAAATTTGAGCGTTAGAAATTTGAATATATTTGAATATTACAAATAATAAAGCATACAAATTTGAATGTGATTATAGAGCAGCCCTAATTTGCGCTGTTGTCAAGGTCCTCTTCCAGCAGGGAACTCTACTTTTCTTGATGTGTAATGTGGGGGATGGGGAAGGCCAAGAGGAAAACAGTTTGTCACCAATAAACCTGCAAAAAGCACCGAGTAATGACATTAGAGTGAGTGATTGACTCGCCTTGAGAAAACCAATTTTCTGTAATCATCGTGTTCTTGAACGATGGCTTCTAGGGAGCCGCCAAATTGCATTGTGGGACTACATATTATTCCAACGGTGCCTTACAGATCAGTAGTCAGAGTGTTATTCTTTACAGCTTCGTGAGCTGCTACTGAGGACTTTGAAGCAGATGTAGAATTTCAGATCAATTCATGTGTAACATAAAAAAATAAAATAAAAAAAAAAGACTTGATGGTAATTTCCAGAGTCAAATAGGAAAAGCAGCTATTGGAGAATATCGCCAATCCAAATTTAATACATCCATTTTAATATCAAGAGCTGATATCATTAAATAAGAGCACAGAAGTGGTGTTATTTTCTGCATTTTTGAAAAAGTATTTTAGATGTCTCACATGGAGAATTATGGATTACAAGGATTTAACAAGTCTAATTCAAAAACTCTCGGAGTCTATACATAATAAAGGCTCAACTGAACCCATAAATGAACCTCACCATATCAATTTCTACTTCAACAAATCAAAATAAAAACGCTGAACCCGGAGTAACCCGGTATCTCTACAACGGCAGCACAAAGAAAAGCCTTTCCCAGAGCGGTTGTCCGAGCTCGGAGGGCGTCCGCTCTGTTGACGATGGGGGGGCCACAGGCCACACAAGTCACCTCGCACCCGTCGCTATCTACCTCGTAAAGCTCCCGGAGGCGCCAGCAGTGCAGCCCCTCTGTAGCTGCCCGAAGCGATTAGAGGAGAAGTTCTCAAAGCATGTTCCAGGGACTCACGAAAGGCCCTTGAGGAGGAGTTCAGCTGAGGTCTTCAGCCAAATAAAAAGTAGCAGGACTTCACAACTGATTTAAATCAATTCAAATTAACTACATTTAAGAATATATTACACTTTTAAGACTATCGTTCTCTCCCAGTGTACAGGGGCAATCGTTTTATAGTAATACTACATAAACAGCCACAGTCCTCCAGCCAGATGGGGAAAATTCAGGAAAGCAACATAAAAAAAAAAAAGTAACAACTCAACTCAACTGGCCTCAGGTATCTGGTGAGAAAGTTTCTTCTTAGGACAACTTATTGGTAAAGGTCATGGTATTGTAGCTCCGCTAAAATCAAGTCTTTTCAATTAAACTGAAATGAGGAGAAACCTCATTCATCAGCCTCAAACAGACGCATATCGATACACACATCAAAAGGCGCGGCTGAGTTGAATTATTTCCAGGTGTGGATCATGTCAGTCATGTGGGACCATGCCGGACCGAGTGAGAGATAAAAACGGCTCAGCCGGTCACTCTTACCGTCGACGCCGAAAGATTCCGGCGGTGTCACGCTTCTCTGCCCCGCTCAAAAAAAAACAACTAAAAAATGTTTCGGAATTACTCGGCACTGGATTCAAGGGGAGTTCCAGATACGGCGTAATCCAAGTTAGAGATCGCAGAAGCCCATAGTCCTGAGGAGAGTTCCTACGCCTCAGAGCAGCACATGTGCCATCTTTTGAGCGGCTGTTGTAAATGACAACTGTTAACGGAGCGCCTCGCTACGGATTGGACACCCCTCCTCTCCGAACCACCCTTCTCTCTAGACACCCCCTCCCCTCTGCTGTTTCTTGTCGGACACGGACGCACACACACACACACGGACGCACACACACGGACACACACAGACGCACACACATGGATACAGACACACACGGATACAGACACACACGGACACACACAGACACACACGGACACACACGGACAAAGACACACACACACACACACACACACACACGCACACGGACACACGGACACACGGACACACACACACACACAAACACACCCTAACTCCTCCCTGGTCACCCTTTGCCCTAATATGCCTCTAGCAACTGCTCCCTATTTATCAGTGTCCATGTTGTTAATTAAGATGGTTATTGGCAGGCTGGTTGTATGTGAGCGTGTAAGACACAGACCGAGGGAGAGGGAGAGAGGATGAGACGGAGAGAAATTGCGTGGCCGAGTGTCAGATCACCGTGGCTTCCAAGCAAGCCGAGTGTATGTGTGCAAATTCTCATTTTCCACTGTGAGCTTGGGGGTAACGGCACAGCAGCTGCCTCCGTACCTTTTGCTCCAGCAGCAACTTGCATGACTCCCGTCCAGCCACGCACGGGCACACACACACACACACACACACACACACACACACACACACACACACACACACACACACACACACACACACACACACACACAAATACTCAGCTGTTGTAAGGTTCGACACACCGGTGTTGCTCTTTGCCAGCCAATCAGATCGGTGCGGCTGAGCCCGAAATGGTCCTTTGCTGTCAATCTTTTATAGATGCCTTGTCACATCCCTCCACCCTGTCAAGTCCAATAACGACTGGCAGTGACACCATTGAAGGCTCGGGACTGACTCAATGTCCAAAGCTATGAAAATCAAAAGTTCCGACACAAATGTGTTTTCACCACAGCAGAGCGCAGGACAACCACCCTGAGTTACTGTATTGTATCTCAGGGAGATTGTCATCTCCGTCCATGTTCAAGAAGGGCCCCGCTTCCCAAGCAGTGAATCTCAGGCCGTGCCCTTTCCCGACCTTGAAATCTCTGAGGGGCCGGGAGGGTGTGGGAAACGGAGGGCCAGGAGCCCGCTGAACAGTTGTGTCATTGAGTTTCCACACAACGCAGCAAATATGTGGCGAAACGCACATCTGTGCCGCAAATTCAACGAGGGGGGAAACAGGGGGCAAAATTCCAATGGGGCAAGCTTGTTCTGGAGCAATAACTTATATGGGTAAATCTCGAAGCGGAACGGCTGGGGATGGGAACATGGTCTATTGGACACGGAAACCTACCCATGGACGGGGAATAATATACACTCCCTTAACAAAACAGCGACTGTGTCATTACGTTGACGACCCAATTGCTTCCACAACAAACGTCGGTGATGGGTATTTGCCTTATCTCTCCTCCACCCTGCTCCTGGTTTTTCCCTGCCTGCCTATTCCATTTGTTGCTTGTGCATGAGGCAGCCCGCAGGCCGTCCACGGCAAACACATTGTTTTGGCCCAAAGCCGAATATGAGGATCTGTGCGCCTACCTCTCCCCCCCGCCCCCTCTTTCCCTCTCTCGCTCTCTCTCGCTCGCTCGCTTCCTGTGACAAAAGGAAGCAGTGCCCGAGACCGTGTTGCCAGCTACATACATGCCGTTGTGAACAGGCGAGGGGGCGAGGGGTAGAGGCGGCAACACAGAGACTTTAGCGGAACGGGAAAGGTTATCTACTCTCTCTCTCTCTCCTTTTGATAGAATGTCGAGGAGACAGAAGAAGGAGCTGTTCCTATGCCCCGAGGCTCCACTATTTCAGTCAAAAGGAAACACTCCAGCGCATAAGCTGCGCTGCTCATAAATACCCCCCCGCGCGCAGACACACACACACACACACACACACACACACACACACACACACACACACACACACACACACACACACACACACACACACACACACACACACACACACACACACACACACACACACACACGGCTTTGAATCACAAACATCGACTGTGGGGGACAACACTGTGGAAACCAACAGAAAATGTTAAAGATATAAAAGGGTAAGACGTAAGACGGAGGCATTTTTCCACACAAGGTGTGCGCCACCTGAGCAACGGCCCCCTGTTACAGTACATCATCGCATGGGGGGGAAAAAAAACAAAAAAAAACAAAACAAAAAAAAAAAAAAAAACCTTACCCTGTTCAACAAGAGCTTATTTGGTACTTTGTCTTTGTAGCCACTGACTAATAGCTTTGTGAATAAACACGATATGCTCTCAAGTGTATGACAGTGAACTCCCTGATTATGCAAATCTCCCTCCCTCTCGAGGATGGGGCGAATTAAAGCAACAAAAAATAAGTGACAAAGCTTTACTCTGGTGTGGGCCAGTGTGAGTAGGTCTCTGGCGTGTGACCTACATCGCAGAGGAATATTATTATTCCACGCCATCTTCCCTTTCTCTGTTGACAAACTTTGTGCTCCATAAACATATCACCCCCCCCCCCCCCATGCTCGAAGGACACAAATGAACAAGACGAAGAACCCCTCAACTGGCACGGCAGTTTGAATTGAAGCCGATCGAAAAACTGCATTCAGCGAAATTTGAGTCTGACTTTTGAACCCCCCTGTACATCTATTCACACCGTCAGAGGAGTAACTAGAAGTGCACAGACCGCCAAAAAGAAAAGAGTACGCTGAAAAGCACATGTATTGGTAGATTAGGAAGATGATTTTCAGGGCAATGGGCTGCGCTTCGCGGATCTTCACAGGAAGTCTACCAATTCAAGTAAATTAGCAGAAATGTCGCTAAATGCAGCTTCAATAAGAGTGCGAGCTTAATTAGTCTTTTTATTAAGTTCATTAATTGAACACAACCAATGCTGTAATGATTATACATTTAGATCATTGCTCCCACCTCAAACTGCGCTCAGAGAGAATTCAAACTATTCAGCAGGTTTAGAGCCCATGGTGAAAGCAGCTGTCACAATGCTCCTTCAGTAGCATGCATTATATACAGTACACACACACACACACACACACACACACACACACACACACACACACACACACACACACACACACACACACACACACACACACACACACACACACACACACACACACACACACATTAAAACAACAACATTAAAACCACTGACAGGTGAAGTGAATAACGTTGCTCATCTTTTTCCAATGACACCTGTCAAGGGGTGGGATATATATGGCAGCAAGTGAACAGTCAGTTCTTGAATTTGATGTGTCGGAAGCAGGAAAAATGGGCAAGCGCAAGGATCTGAGCCACTTTGACAAGGGTCATGGGTGCCCAAGGCTCATTGATGCGCGTGGGGAGCGAAGCCGAGCCCGTCTGGTTCGATCCCACAGAAGAGCTACTGTAGCACAAATTGGTGAAACAGTTGATTTTGCTATGATATAAAGGTGTCAGAACACACAGTGTATCACAGCTTGCTGCGTATGCAAGTGGTCAGAGTGTCCATGCTGACCCCCGTCCACCTCTGAAAGCACCTACAATGGACACTGATCGTCATAACTGGTCCATGGAGCAATGGAAGAAGGCGGCCTGGTCTGATGAATCACCTTTTCTTCTCCATCATGTGGATGGGTGGCTGCGTGTGCGTCGTTGACCTGGGGAAGAGATGGCACCAGGATGCACTATGAGAAGAAGGCAAGCCGGCGGAGGCAGCGTGATGTTCTGGACAATGTTCTGCTGGGAAACCTTGGGTCCTGGCATTCATGTGGATGTTACTTTGACACGTGCCACCGACCTAAACATTGTTGCAGACCAAGTTCACCCCTTCATGGCAACGGTACTCCCTGATGGCAGTGGCCTCTTTCAGCAGGATAATGCACCCTGCCACACTGCAAATATTGTTCTGGAATGGTTTGAGGAACATGATAAAGAGTTCAAGGTGTTGACTTGGCCTCCAAATTCTCCTGATCTCAATCCGATGGAGCATCTGGGGGATGTGCTGGAACAACAAGCCCGATCCATAGAGGCCCCACCTCCGACTTCCAGGACTTAAAGGATCTGCTGCTAACGTCTTGGTGCCAGATACCACAGGACGCCTTCAGAGTCTGGTGGAGTCCGTGCCTCCACGGGTCAGAGCTGTTTTGGCAGCACGAGGGAGGAGCTACACAATATTAGGCAGGTGGTTTTAATGTTGTGGCTGATCGGTGTACATGTCTAGGGATGAAACCTAGAGCTTGGCAATCTTGACTGATTGATTAGAATAGCTAGAAAAGTCTATGGAGTTGAGAAAATTGCAGTACCTTCCTGTAATGCAGCCCTAAAGACAACATTTAATTAGATCACAATATCAAATCGATATATCGCCCAGCCCAAATGGAACCCACTACAAATGTTTTTTATTTATTACCATTCAATAACACAACAACAACAACAACAACAACAACAACAACTACTGTTTAACCAAACAGAAAGCTCTGATCAGGACAATAAACGTAACCCTTAAACAGTACGAGTATCAGATTTCCACCAACATGGCCCAAATTCTCCACAGGGGACCACAGTCCGACTGGCTGCCTCTGCATGTGTCAACTGACCCGGCGGGCCCCTCCTCCTCCACCCTCATCCGTGGCTGTCACAGTCAAGGGTCAAGGGTCAAAGACGAGCATTAACAGGCGCAACAACCTGTTCCATTTAACAGCCTGTCCCACTCAGCTGCCACCACCAAGACCCCAGACACCCACCCTCCCGCACAACACCTCCAGAACACCACCCAAAACCCCGACTCACGACTCCACTCATTGGGATTACAACACCAGTTACCCTCTACTCAGAGCACTCAATACCAGACAGGCGTAGATATTTGGCCGTTGCTTGACTTTAAACCTCCTTCTTCGGTTTCTCTCCTATTATGTACTGTTCTCTCCTTTCATGTTGCGAGATATTATATTATATTATACCAAATGGTTTAAAACTTAAAATAACTTTAAAAATGTTTTAGACTTCATACCGTCGGAATTTTTAAAGCCTTCTTACCGATGATTTATTTGAATCCGTGCATCGCAACATGACAATACCTAAATGTCATGATAACGTTGAAAGATTTTAAACAATAATATTTCATTTTGAATGGCTCCGGCCCTGCACCTCCTCTTTCCGAGTGTCTCTGGATTCAACAGTTCAAACGAAAATGCAGGTCACGGGCGGCTTTAACATGAATCCACTGGATCGGTCTTTCAGGGAAACACCAACAGTGTCTCGTGGTTTGTACACGCTGTATGCCCAGGCCTGCACTGCAATGTGCTGCTCGCTCAGAGAGGATCGTCCGTCTGTTGGCTGGCTGGGCCTCACAGTCAGTGACACTAATTCCGCTTGGATTGTTGTATTTGAAGATCCAACACGATTTCAACCAATTCTGAATACAATGCAGGATAAGAATGAGCTTTTTCGGCAAAAGCGCCATTCACCCACTCACGGTTGCAGGCCAGGCCGGTAGGACCAGTAGAGACGGAGGAATCTATCATCCTGATAATCGTAGGGAATTCAGCACAACATTGATAAACAAAATAGTTTCTGCTTGGTTACAGTTCCAAGGTCCCGTATTGGATAACAGAGGTGGAGGTGGATCCCACCGAGATAGAAAATCCATTCTATTCTATTATTCTCTTACTCATAAAACCCACTCAAACATCTCAGACCTTGTATCATGTTTTAGGCTAATTTACACAACAAAACGATGGATAGATACATAAATAGACATAGTCACAAGACAGTACACACATAGTTACAATTATATTGAACAATTTCACAGCACTGCATTGTCAAATACATTGAGAAGGTATTTGTGCCAACTCTGCCCCCCCCAAAAGAAAAATCTGCGACTCGAGCTGCTTCAGTAACTGTGAGTGTTGGTATTCAAAAGATGGAAGCAGCTGACCCCACAGGACAGTGTGTGTGTGTGTGTGTGTGTGTGGAGGGGGGGGGGGGGGGGGGGGGTTTACAAGCTGAAGTGCACAGCACGACATGGAGCAGCAGGGCCCAACTGTCATGGCGCACCACGCCGGCATGAGGCTCCAAAGGCAGCGAGGCGTTTGATGTTCGGTGGGGCGGGGAGGCCCGCACGGTCTCCAACTCAGTCGCCGCCACCCCCTCACGCACACACACACACACACACACACACACACACACACACACACACACACACACACACACACACACACACACACACACACACACACACACACACAGTTCTACAACACTGACTAATGTACACACACACAAACACACATTCCCATCTCCAGTTCTATGACACTAAATAACAGTATTCAAGCGCACGGCCGCACAGACACACACACACACACAGACACACACACACACCAAGGACACGCGCGTACAAACACATACACACTTCTCCTCAGAAACAGCTGACGTTTTAACAGGCTTACAGCAGCTGACAGGCTACAGGTGGGGCAGAGGGGACCCTTCATAACCCCCCCCTCCGGCCATCTTCCAACTCACATAATCACACACACACACACACACACACACACACACACACACACACACACACACACACACACACACACACACACACACACACACACACACACACACACACACACACACACACACACACGTCACCTGTTGTGACTCCAATGGAATTGTCCTCTGTTAAAAGCCCCCCCTTTACCAGTAACTACATACCCTGTCCGTCCTACAACTACAACATGCAGCCACCCACTCACCCACACACACACGGACACAAAAATACGCACAGCCCCACCACCGCTGCTCTCTCTAACTCAGCGCCGTCCTGCTCGGAGTTTTAAACCAGGGCTTGCTGACCTGACAGTGTAGTATGTGCCCAAATGGCCGGTTGAGTCAGGCCGTGCACTGTGTATGTACGTGGCAACAGATGCTACGGCTAAAGGCTCTAAGCTCCTCTGATTTCACTGCCTTGCGTCCTAAGAGGAGGCCTTTTAATGGGGAGGTGGGGTGCGTGTGTGTGCGGGTGGGTGTGTTGGTGTGTGTGGGTGAAATCGCACCGCAGACCAGCCGCAGAGCCATCACTTTAATCCATAATCATTTTAACCCACAACATTGAGGTTTTCACTTTAATCACAACTGTACAGGATTATTAGTACAGCAACACAGTTGAATAGAGATCACAGTATTATTGCAGAGATGGCCACGGGTTTAAGTATGAAGTTATTAGTAGAATCCTGTGGTTGTAAAGTGTGACTGAGCCTGAAGACGCACACGTCCGACTTATTCTATTACTGCAGACTTTATCATAATGTTTCCTCGACCTTGCAAAGATGCAGTGTCTGGGTTCTTTTTTTTTTTTTACCACTAAATAGAGCGGCGCGTATGGGCTATGTCTATAAAATTGGTAAAAATAAAGCTGAATATTTATCCATAGATACAGTTTATGCCCCATCCTGTGAACACAGAACAATCCCAAATTCCTTTGTCAAAGTTAATTTCTGGTGAAATGAAGTCTGGATATTTGGGACAAGTATGGGTTTGTTGAAGAAGCAAAGCTGAAAAGAGAGTGGATCTGAAAGCGCAGCACTTCTCTGGATTGGGTGAGAAAACTATGGGATGAAAAAAAAAAAAAAAAAAAGCATCCGTGGATTTAGATATTCTTGCTGTCTGAGCAAAAAGAAAAAGCCTTTTCTGACTTTTCTAGTGCCGCATTTTCTTTAACCACAGAAACTAAAGTATATACATTTTTTCCCCTATTCTCATCACTTAAACATACTTTCTAAATTCAAAGATTTATTCGTCACACACATATTGCACTGAACATACATGTGGTGAAATGTTTATTTGGTAAACTCCAGAGACCGTTCTGGGCATAATACAAATACAAAAAATAAATAAATAAACATAAAAAAAAATAGGCCTGCATGCAGTGGCACTCACAATGAAACACAACTTTAAGAGAAGAAAAGGCATGTTTAGATGAGAAAACTCCATTTGTAAACAGTGTGCAGACCTTCACCTGCTTGTAATTGCTCCAAAGATCACATGGATGCATGTGTCACCGTTGATCTCACTGTATTATATACAGTACTGTACTGTATACTGACAAATGTGTTCTTTCTTGTAAAGTTCTGTCTTCATTTGTAGTGTACTTTATAGTATACTTCAATCTCCCGTGGTTGATGGTTCCTAAACCAGGCACCTTTAGAGAAGTGCTCGAGCCCTATGACACAGATTAGTCCGCATCCCAAATATAATTGAAGATTTGAAACATTCTCATTTAGCGATGCTTCTGTCCGCTGCTAAAACGAGAGAAAAAAAAAAAAAAAAAAAAAGTGCAATCACAACTAAAAATCCTATTAAAACAAAGATCCATAAAATCAATAACGAACAATCTCTTGAGCTTCCGAAACTATTTTTTTTCCCCCAAAACGGAATTAAACTGTAAAAAGGCCTTATAATTACATCAGGAACATACCAAGTAAATGACTGTATTACATTGCATTAGACGTACAGTATTAGCCTGCGCTCCACTCAAAAAAGGACCCGCATTTTACACACACACTGTGAAGGTAATGGGTTCAACTCTCTGTAGGTCAACAGTAGGTGGGATTCTGGCCCAATTTTGAAATTGTAAATGCTGTTTGCAAAATGTCGTTCCAGTTTCACTGGGCTCACACGGGTAAAAAAAAACAAAAACAAAAAAAAAAACATAAAAAAGAAATCAAACCTATAGTCTTGTTGTTGCTGCAACCAAAGTATTTCTGTAGGCAGCGCATTTCATGATCTTTGTGTCACCAAAATCTGTATGTTGGCCATTGGAATAACATAACACTGTTCACTGTACAGAGAATTCTAACATGAATATTTCAGTGTTTTAGTATCTGCATTCGACGACCTTTAGACACTTTTGACCTTTGTCAGTTTTATTCCTCTCCACCCCCCATGCTAATGAATCTGTTAAAGGGGACCGATTATGAAAAAGTCACTTTTTCAGTGCTTGTGCACATGCATTTGGGTCTCTGGTGGGTCTACTAACACACAAACCGTGAAACAAGACAACCCGTTTTTTTTTGTGAGCCGCCTTTTGTGAGAAAACATGTGATGCAACGAGCCGTTCAGATTTGCGTCTCCTTCCTACGTCATTTGGAGACTCACTAGAGTTAGAACCGCCCCCATCTGAGTAGCTCCACCCATAGCTGGAGGACTACCAAGCGCCGCCGGGGCCCCCTAAGCATGGGAACTACTCCGTTGGTCGCACAGAGCAGCGCAAATCTTTTAAAACAAAAGAGGAATTAATAGCAACTGTCTCGTGACAAAACTGCAGACAAGGGAAATCTAAGTATTTAAAAAATAATTGTGCCGTGTATGCGGGAGGTATGCGGCAGGTATGTGGTAGGTTGACGGTAGGTTGACGATAGGTTGACGGTAGGCTGAGCCGCGCAATCCGCTGCGTGTTTCTCAAAACGTAACCAATAAAAACAATGTGTTATAGAGAGAGACTCAGCAACTCGATTGCATATTTCTCGCCTCAGATTTGTTCGGCCTGCTAAGGTGAAATAAGGGAAAGTTTACGTACTTCATACAACTGAACCCTACTACTCATGCTCCAACCCCATTGGCTCACAGAACTTGGTCCTCAGGAGGGAGGTCACGCCCAAGCCCCATTGGCTGACAGAACTAGGGACCTGGCAGCTCGTTTACATTTAAAGCGGCACACACTGAAACAGGAGGGTTACGGAGGCATGTTAGAAAGGACAGAATGCACAATCCCAGTGGTATTTTCAGCAAAAGAAATCGTCACAGACATGTTTTGGGGACCTCAGAGACCCATATTAACCTGTTGAAAAGGAGCATAATATGTCCCCTTTAAAGAATGCAATAATGTTTTTTCTCTCTCTCTCTCTCTCTCTCTCTCTCTCTCTCTCTCTCTCGACCTCTTACTCTCCAAGCCTGATGGTGTTCTGACTGTAATGTGATAACCAGTTCAATAACATAAACAACTGCCAGAATCCTCTAGAGGATGGACAGAGAGAAAGGGAGGGAAGCACATATAGAGGCAAAAAAGAGGGAGACCGCCCCAGTGTGTGACTTGGTTTGTTTTGCTGTGTATGCACATATCTGTGTGTGTGTGTGTGTGTGTGTAGATTCATATACATGTGTGTAGCTGAGCGTTACGGGAGGGTGAGGGTGTGCATGCCTGCGTGCACGCGCGTGGCAGTGGGCGGACGTCTATGCGCGTTCTTGTCTCACATTGGGAGTGTGCGTGGGCTGCAGAGCATCAGCAGCCCGGGCTGGAGGTGAGGAAGAGGCAGCCCATTGAACACCATCAAATAAAACGTTATCTAATAGATGTTCCAACAGCGGCCCGGCAGAAAACAAGTACAACAAACCCACCATCGACGGATAACGGGTCGCTGGCAAAAAAAATAAATAAATTAAAAAAAAAAAAATCCTCCCCGTTGACCATTTGATTTTTTGTTTCTCCGCCGGAGCAGGATTCAGAAAACCCTCAAAGAGACGCAGTCCAGCGGATTGTTGTTGTGTAAGAAGCCAGCCAGCAACGCCATGGATTCTGGGTAACCGCAGCGGGGGTCAGAGGTGACGACGAAGCCGCTTTTACCTGTGGTTTTCTGCCTCATCTCAACTTCCAAGGAACGACACGGAAGCGTGATGCGAGCACGCACAGCTGCACGCGCGCACACACGCACGCACGCACGCGCGCGCACACACACACACACACACACACAGCTCACCATACATTCCCTCGCACACAAATGGATGCATGATGAATTCAAGCATGTACGCATTCATGACTGCGTACGTGCCTTGGAGATATGTGTGCTATTGTGCATGCACCCATATGCACACAAATGGGGAAGTGTGTTTCTTTGGAAGGGTGGAAAGGGGAATTTTCCCAGTCCCAACCCCCTACCCGACCCCTCTCCTCCTCCTCCTCCTCCTTTCTGGATCCATTCCCAGCTCTGGATGGGTAATGGTCGCTCTACCCCACCCCCCCCCCCCCTTTTTTTTTTCACCGTGCTAGCTTAAACCTAGCTAACTCGGAAAGCCCTGCGCAGATGATGCCATTGCACAGCGACAGCTGGAAAGCCGTAAAGCAACGGCACGCCCCAGCAAGAACGAGGCTGATAAACATTCAAATGAGGCCATAACCTCCCCGCCGCGCTCCACTGCCGTGGGAAGAGGTGTGGGAGTGAAGCGGAGGGGGAGGAGGCAGGGCCGGCGAGGTGGAGGTCAGATGATGAAGAGCAGGAAACTAGATAAAAGCGAGACAGAAGGGTGCAAGGGAAGGCGAGAAAACAAGCGACGAGAGGATTAGAGATGGGATAGAGCTGGGGAGGGAGAGGGAGAGAGAGGGGGGGAATTGGATGGGCTGAGAAGCCGGGGTGTAGCATTTCAGCTCCTGGCTCTTGTGCTTGCGGTTTCAGCTGTGCCGGAGTGATGGCCAGCAGCCCCTGCTCTCACGCCACGGTAACCCCGTCGGCACGGCGGCGCGACACCTGGTCCATTTCTGCCTCCAACGCTTTCTGACCTTCCTATCTATGTGACAAACATTTAGCTCAACAACTAGGCCATTGGAACTATACGATGGGTACCACAGTGTTCTACCATCGGACACCGTGCTACCTACTCAAACAGCCGAAAAAGGAGAAGGTGAATTTGGTCATGTGATGGAAATAGAGGAGTTAAACAACCTTGTTGAGGGTTTCCAGTGATTACAGCCTTCTTCAGGAGATGCCGTGAGTTATTTATCATGGAAAATATAAGTTTTGTATTGGCATCAATCACCTACCCTGCTACAAACAATTAGTCTGTGCCATTATTTTTAACAAGAGAAGTGCAACCATTCTAGAAAATACATTTGTATGTGTATGTGTATGTGGTGCTTAGCAAACTGAATCAAGTGACCTTGGAGGCAGATTTCTGCCCTACTCCCCCATATCATGGCTGTTTGGAAGAGGATCCTCTGCTCTGACACTCGATATCACCCTCATGGCGTATGATCAAGTTATTTTAATATAAAAGGTCATTTGCAATGGGAGTTACACGTGACAGGACGGCATAAAACAGAAGAAAGGACGGTTGAGACACTGTTCTGCGAATTCAACGCACACAAGATCTAGAAATCCAGGGGGCGTCGTTGCGAAAGAAACATCAGCCAAAATCGGGGCGGTTCTCCCCGTTCCGACTTTTCTTTTCACCCCGTGGTCGGATTAGAAACTTCGAGCCTTTCCAGACTGTAATGGACTTTTGAATAAAAATGCCTGGCCGTTGAAGCTTGCCCAAAGCCGAACTAAATGGATTCCAATAGAATTTAAGGGGATTTTGACACCGCGGCCCAGTCAAGGTCAAGCCCGCCCCACTGGTTGCACCGTGTTGGAGCCCTGAAAGTGCTTTGACTCCTCACTCGTCTTCCGCTCATTAAGGTTAATCCTGCAAATGTGCACTGTTAAGTTGCATTTAACCTACATAGGTTGTGATTTCTTGATCCCGGCCGAGTGGCCCCTGATCCCTGCGCGGACCCAAGGCAATGTCCATTTGACAAGCTTTGTGGAAGACGACCCTTTCAGTGGCCACAGTATATTAAGGGAAGAAAAATACAAGTTAATCTGGATAAGACCGGCAGACGAGCGCAAAGGGAGCAGATTGAGATGACCGGTTTTGCATGATGAGAGAGACAGAGGGAAAAAAAAAAACAGACAAGAGTTTTAATATACTCCTATGTTTGATAATCCCAGGTCAAAATAAATGCTTTGTGTACCTACAATTTTCATGTATCTATCTGGTCGTCAAAATCAGGTCAGCACAGATTCGCAATGAACAAGGCCCAAAGCTGGATATTTCAAGAAATGTCTTCAGAGGCGGAACGGATATATTGAGTGCGCTGAGCAGTGTATTTTAAAATTTGAGTCGCGATTTACCTTTTTTTTTCCCTTTCCTTTCTCCCTTCCGCTGAAGTTTAATATACCGGTAATTGATCTTCACAGAATGAATAGCGAGCGTGGTTTGATTCCCGATAAGACGGCTGTCCTTATTTGTATGAGTAATATTGTTCTGCAAAAAAAAATTTATATATATAAAAATTATATATATATATGTTTCTCAAAATAGACTGACATCATTTTTTCCATTTAAAAATGAGAAAGCAGTTATATTTATTTTGTTATTTACTGAATACTGAAGTATAGCTGTAATCAGTCATGATGATCGTGAATATAGTTGAGTAATTCATATACAGTTCATAACTGCGATGAGCAAATAAAATTTTTTTTTTTGTCAATTTGATGCCAATATCACTGTATTAGTCTATAACCGTGTAAAAATGCACATCCACCTCATGAAGAAGCACCATTTAATGACATTGAACACCCATATTCAAGCAGAATACAACATTTAAGTGGTATTTTTTGCAACATTTCCCCCCTAAAATCCGGGTGGAAATTCAGCTCAAATCATAGCAATCAGGCGGTTATATAATTACAGCATCTCTAAAGTATAGTGCCCAAAGTTGAGCGGGCAGAAGGTTAATGCCTCTCCCAGGGCAAACCTGAAGAGGAAACATGACTGTTGAGTCAGAGCAACATCTCTGGATTAGCTCCTCCAGTTCCTGTGGTCCGTCAAAAAGCAGACAGTGAAAATCTATTTACTCACTCTAATCTTTCATCTGAAGAGGGGCTATCTGTCATGAACTATAGGCTGTTGATTATAAGCATAGCTTGGGCTACAGCCAGTGGTCAGACTCAAAGAATAATTCAGAATCTAACTTGCCATTCGGGGAGCCGGAGGAATCGCGACATACAACTGAAAAATGACTCCGCCGGCCTCCACTCATTAGAAAGCTTCTACAGATTCTATTAGTGTGTTATAAAAAGCTCACAAAAGTAATTTCATTGAAGTGGAGGTTGGGTTTATTTTAATGGAATTAAATTGTTGTTTTCATTCAAGTTTATTTTAGACTCAAATGCGGATACATTCATGGTGAGGTCTCGCCACACACCCGACATTGTGGCAGCCGTTGCTATCTTACGGTTGGTTCTGTGGCCACACGTGGCTGCTGTTGTTATCACGTGGCCCACTTCCCCTCTCTTTACACCAGGGCACAACAGCGATGTCGCAAAAAGCGTTTGTGTAATATTTCAGGCCGATGTGATTTGGGCTTACTTATTCCTTCTATAGCCGATCCAGCGTCTTTTACTGGTATCAGCACCAATCCAATACCCCGTATTAGATCGGTGCCATCTCGAGTTAAAAGTGCTTCCGCCTCAGCAACCGATGGCTTGGTGTATTCAGCACAAACACCTCATGTTTGTACATGTTCCAGTGTAAAATGCGCCTTGTGTTTCCCCATCAAAATGTTCAGTAACCAGCCGACAGAAAATGTGCTCTTCCTGCAGAGAGGATCCACTTTTCCTTCCATTTTGCTTATTTTTAACGTCCACAGTTACTACGAAGAGTATGTTTAATCATTTTATTTACAAAATAAAAGTTTTATTTATAAAAGGATTATTACTGCCATAAATGTTTGCGAGATTCATCAAAGATTGCTCATCTCCAAATGGCTCCATCTGCTTGATAGTACGAAAGTATGACGAGATAAATAAAAGGGCAAGATAAATTGACCTGGGTCCAGACCTTTGAATCCTCCTGCGCCACCCAGTTGATTGATTATTATGGTCGAGCGTCATGACTGGAAACTGTTTTTTTTTTGGTGGAAAAAACAATCGTTGGGTAAAAGAAAACAAAAAACAACGATCGGTCCAATGAGCCAAGCTCATTTTCTTTTATAAAAGATCCTATCCAGACATTATAAACTGTCAAAAAATGCTCTATGTTGAATATTAATGTTTTTTATATTTTTCCAAAGAACTACCTTAATAGTATCTCTATACCATGTGACTATATGGTGCCTTTTGACCACAACTACCACATAAAAATGACACAAAGGGCTTTCTGGAATTCAAAATTGTTCATTCAGGGCAAACTGTTATTGAACAAAAACCCTTGGACTCAGGAGAAATACAATTTAGGAGCATATTTCTCTTCTAAGCCAAATGTCATGATAAAACCCAAAGTTACATGAAATGTTAACTTTAGTTTCTTCACATCTTTAATCCGCAATTGATCATTTGCTTCAAAGCTTCAGGCACATCATTGTATTATATTTTGCTGAAAATCTAACTGACGCCTGAAACTGACTCTTAATATGCAATAGCTGAGTACATAATAATATTAATAATAATAATAATAATTTGCAAGAATAACAAAGTATTCCTGTGCATGGTCAACAATAGCTGATTATTGTCGGGAAAATACCTGTCTTTGTTACGCCTGTCTCGGTTATAAAAATATGCAGTTGGCCTGCAGCAACAAATGAAAAAAGGACGCTGCAGACCAAACACTTGCCAGAGCAAACACAGCTAAACTAACAACAAATCCCCCATCGGGCTGTTCGAAGACTCCCCCCCATCACAACCCCAATCAGCAGGCTCCACTTCATGGTTGAGAATCATGCCGCTTGCTAAGATGGCTGTCCAGAACTCTTGCTATTCCTGCAGCACTCAAGCCCCACCACCCACCCAATTCAACCCCGATCCCCACCCTCTCTGTCCCGGACCTTAGGTCCCGCTTCACCCCGCTCGCCCAGCGGACGACCCCCCCCCCCCGCCCCCGTCCTGCTCCCCCTCTCCACAGTGACTATCACCTCATTACGTTAATTGATGTTTAACCCCCAGATCAGTGAGTGATGATGGCTCAATTAAGAGCTTGCTGGAGGACAGAGATTAGTGCTGTGTAAGTAAGGAGGTTTGCTTTTCCACGGCCGGGCCTTTCCGCACCCTAATCCTCCACCGCGGGCCCGCAGGTCGGACCGCAGAGGCCGTGTTGACAAACGGTTTCAAACAGAGGAAATATCTCCCCGCCGTCCTCCTTCTGTGTTGTGGCGCCATTTGACTCCACACTGCGTGGTGCACCTCTGGCTCGTACATTGTGATGAAGCAGAAACAGGGGGGGCCATTTTGAGAACACAGCAGGCAGAGAGTTGTGTCGTGAGGTGAAGCGTACCGGTGCTACTTCCCACATCAAGCGGCTGATGGATTCTTTTCTATGAAAAGTGCACCTTTGACTGGAAGTTCCATTAGCCGAAAGGGAGACGTTTCTCTGGGTTGGACAATGTTCTGGGTTAAAGCAACCCTGCCATGATTGAACCATGGCCATAATAGCAGAAGGCAGAGCCCTGCTGCGCAGCAGAGTTCTTCCTGTTCTCCTCACTCAGCGTGGGAACAGCGGTCGGCAAAATCTGCCCTGGAATCTGCGCATAAAAGAGGCCACAAAAGCAAACTGACCAGAGCCGAGACCCAGGTAGTAAGTGCTCTGCGCGACTAAAATGCACCATCTGTTTGAAAGGGCCCGTGACTTGTGGCAAGGGGTATTCAGTAAGACAATAGAAAAATGGGCTATGCTTTCCTCACATGGCTCATGTGAAGTGCCATTACTGTACGGTGTGGATGCAGGTCGGCTGGAGGCTGGAGCAGGCAGCGTTCTACAAACTCAGAAACGACTGAACCCAAAAGAACCACCGGGGAAAAAATAATAATAATAATGTCCCTGGTACCAGTGAGTATACGCAACACTTGGTGTATTCACGGTAATACAGTGCGCTTATTAACCTAAATAGAACGCTGAACTCAGATTACCCACCTCCACCCCCCTCCTGATCAAAAATGACACCGTAAACGAAGGGATATTGAGACTAATTACACACAGGAGGAGGTCTGCAAAACGTTACAACGTTCACTCTGGGGCTCACACACATTGGAACACAGACTCAACAACAGTGTATATCTTCCTCTGTTTGTGCTTGTGCTCAAAAAGGATCGCTTCCTTCGGAATAACAATAAAGATAATTATAATAATAGCAATTCAGTGGAAAGACATATTGACACCGTGGTTTTAAGAATGTTGAAGGCTGAATGGAGTTAAGCGGTAAACAATCCTTCCAAACAGTTTAGTCTAGAATTCAGGAGTAAGCTACTCCACACTCCAATTCACAATATTTGTTCCCGGGCACAGTTTAATTTCCTCCATGTTTAACTAAGAACAAAACACGGACGTCCACCGCCGACCACAATTATGTCATTTTCTTCCCTTCCCTTTAATTGCTTTTGGAGTAAGAGCGTCTGCTCAGGCGCTAATGCAGCTATTGGTTCTGCACTAACCCAATCCCATCAATACTTTTCTCTGCCAACAAGCAAACTAATCAGTGAAAATTGGAGCCCGGTGAAAATAACACGCTACGACAGAGATCCTAGAGTGGACGTGAGGAGAGCCGCGTCTAATAGAGTGTCCTACAAAATTACTTTTGTGATCGCCTGCCCTTGGGGTTAATCCATGAAACGCTTGGACCGTGTTCCTCTCACTGCGGCCCACGTCAGCGTGGCTCACAGCTCGTCATTCCAACAGCACAAATGTTACGTTTGAAAATGTTGTGTTTGCCAAAACAACGTCCCTATTGTCGGAGTGACACATTTAATAATACGGAGCCGCTTGCGTTTTTGTACATATTTCCGTGAAGGTAATTCCTGAATATGACTTCAAGCGATTTCCTGGAAAGGCTCCAGTCGTATTAACGATCTGCGGTGAATTGTATTTTACAATGTGATGACGACCAAATACACGCACGCGCGCACGCACACGCACATACACACACACAGACACAGACACAGACACACACACACACACACACACACACACAGACAGTGGAAGAGATCACAAATCTACAAATCCACTTTCCCCATCAACAGTCGTCATTATTAATTCACATTAACGGCCGTGCACCCTACAGGGACTGAGACACTCTGCAATGTCTGGAGAGCACAATGGCTGACTGCCTGTGTTTGCAATTTAGCAGGAAGCTGCAGCAGGAAAGAATGATTGTACTTCCTCATACTGGCTGCCGCGGAGGGGGGGGGGGGGGGGGATCCCCTCTGTTTTGACTAGAACTCGCAGTGCAAGCTACAAGACACATGGCTGCACTTAGGCGCTGAGAGGCCACTGCTGTTTCGTCACACGAGGCGGACTGTGCATTTTCCGGCATCCAAACCAGTTTTACACGATAAGTCAGCACTTCCCAACACGACGGCGCAATCCATAAACTTAAACGTTAGATTAAAACAACCCTTTCGAAGCACCGCGCGTGTCTCGGGTCTCTCTACCCCCCCCCGCCCGCGAGGCTTCGCCCTCTGGACGAGAGCGCTGCGAGGCTTTGGCTGCAGTCACGCTTCTCAGGCACACAAAAGCCCATTACTGTAGCTGAGCCCATAAGTTATCAAGAGCTTAAGCCCCTTTACAGAGAACTAGTCCAGTTACATTCTAACGTCCAATTTCGGATTTTAGCGCGCATGCGTCCGCTGGTGTGCCTGTTTGGGCCACTGTGTGCCCAGCTTTGGTAGACAGCGCGAGTCTATGTGCGTGCACGCAAGTGTCCCTAATGTGTCTCTAGCCAGCGGTCAAAACAAAGGGTAAGAGAAGAAGGGGAAGAGGGAACGAATGAGGCTAAGTACAAACAGAATAGTAATTGTCCAAATCAGCGCACCTTTTTCACCTCCGCACACCTTTTGACACGCACACAGATGAGGATGAGGACGCGTGTTTCCGTGTAATGCTCTCTGAATGAGGGCCTCGACTTAGGCAACTTCTTCCCAAAGAGTAAAATGACAAAGTGGTGGGTGTGTGCGTGCGCGTGTGCATGTGCGTGTGCGTGCGTTTGTGTGCGCGTGCGTGTGCGTGTGTGCTAACAGAGGGTGTGTTTCAACTTGTCAGCCAAATCCCCCCGGTCCTGCTCGCGTCACAGGGAAAGCAGCACGGACGTAAATCCACACCACACCACGATTTCCAACAAACAAGCAAATAAATAAACACCTATTAAACGTATCACATTACGGTTCCCATTTGCAGTCTAGATATTTGCGACCCCTTGAAGGGGCCCATAACGTTTGGAACCGGTCATCCTGTCGGGCGGGTTTATCATGGGCGCCTCGGGTGGGTTTCCCATCTCGCGCCTTTCCCTGTCCTTAACCGGGGAAACACGCCGAGGGGGCGGAGTCCCGGCGGCCCGGGTCCTTCTGGGGACGGCTCAGACCCGGTCAACGCTGGTCTCCTGGACTCGTAGCATCCGGACAGCCGCCGGCGCCCCCGAGCTGAGCACCCCTTATCTGGACCCCCCCGGCTTCCCTGGGGACCCTGTCTCCGCGCGACACCCTGCTACAACACTCGTCTGCGGGCCGTCTCATCCCAATCCTGCTGAAGGCAGTTGGGTCATTTGGAGGCTTCGGTGTTTTCTCTGGTGACATCGATCGAGAGTGGAGTGGTTTAGACCGTGGCTCTGCCGTCTCATTTGAAATCCTCTTATCATTATTAATAATAATAACAACAACAATAACAACAATAATAATAAGCCACCAAAAACAACTTCACGACTTGAATATAGGTTAGCAGCGTAAACAGGGCCAAATTGGATTGGGATTTTGAGGAGGAAATTAGGAGTTTGATGACATTTTCCCTCTGCAGAAAAGCAATTATCATCGGCCACAGCCTTGTGGAATCCCAACGGCACAGTTCCCCGCGCGCATAATAGCTCAAAAGATACGGAAATATCCACTCAACGCTGAGTGGATATTTCTATTATTAGAGAAAACAATCTCTCTCTCTCTCTCTCTCTCTCTCTGTCTCTCTGTCTCTCTGTCTCTCTGTCTGTCTGTCTCTCTCAGCTGTCTCTCTGTCTGTCTCTCTCTCTCTCTCTCGTTTTCTACCTCTTACCAGTGACGCAAGACTCTGGAACGATTCATTCGCAGCTAAATGACTCAGGAGTCTGGAGACGAAGGTCCAAGGCAAAAATGGCAGAGGCCGCGACTTGACATGATTCATATTGAATGTGGCCGATCACACTTTGCATTTCAAAATAAATCGCTCCGAGAGAATTGCGCTTGCGAATTGGGAATTGGATGATTTTCTGGATTCCAACTTCGCGTTCCAAGTGCGTGTCAAAATTAATCATTCAGACAAAGGCCAACGGTTGAATCTTTGTGACGATCCGCCGTTAGTCCTCCCCCAGCTCGGCGTGCCAATATTGCACCAACTGAGTCCGAGTGGGAACATCGGACGAATCTTTTTGTTTTAACCCTCTCTTTTTGTAACCGGATCGACTCGTCAGGAACCGGATCCCAAAAAAGCAGTCGAACCGTGCATCACTACCGCTTCTTTACCGCTCCCGGTCCCGGCCACGATTCCTCCTGTTGTTCACTTTTTACCCTCCCTCCCCTCCCTCCCCTCCCTCCCCTCCCTCCCCGCGGCGTCATTTGAACAGGTAAAAGCGATTTATTGCGCGACAAAGTTTGCCATGAACTTGACGCGGTCGAGCCCGTTTCGGCGGGAGGGAGCGATGACGAGAAATCGCGCCCGACGCCAGCTGACACTTGTCATCGATCGCAGTGACAGTTCCTAATGGACCGTCAGGGGGCTGGTGCCGGGGCTGCTGTGGTCCCCGCGTCACGCCTGGTCGTCAAAAGAACAACAATCACAACAACAACAACAACAAAACAACGGAAACAATTATAAAGTGTGCGCGGTGACCCCCCCTCGAACGAATCGCCCACGACCACTGAACGCGGGCGATCCGACGCCGGCGCGTCACGCGGACTTACCCCGGCGCTGCGTCCACATCTGGAGAGTCACGGATCACGCCTCTGCGGGCGAAGCGCGGGGAAACCAGTCACTTCAACTCTCTGCGGGCGCCGGGCGAAACGGATGTGTAAAAAAAACAAACAAAACAAAACAACAAAAAAAAAAAAAAACCTTTTTTCCGCTTGACGTGCGCGGTAACTATTTAACTTGAGCGGCAGACGGTGCGGCGTAAACGCTGCCCAATCTATTCCTGGAGAGGGGAGGCGGCGGCGGAGGCGGAGGCGGCGGCGGCGGAGGCGGCGGCGGCGGCGGCGGCGGCGTTGCGTCGTGATTGACGCTCCGCCCGGCCAATGGGGGGGGGAGCGGCGCCCGCGCGGGGCCGACCAATCGGGTGGCGGGGTGGCGGCGGGGAGGCGGGGCGGCGGCGCAGGAGGGACCGCGGCGGCACCGTGCGTTAGAGACGAGCCGCGTGTATCCCTCCGCCGCCCGGGCGTCTCCGCAAGTTGAGGTCGAGCGAGCGGCGGGTGGTCGCTGATCCAAGGAGGGTGACGACGGGGGGGAGCCCGAGGGAAGGTGCGCGGCGAAGTCGGTTTGACAAAAAACAAGTAATGTATAAAAAATAAAAAAATGATATATATATATACATATAAGCAAAACATATGTCATGTATGTGTATATGACATGTTGTTTTGTGTACTATATATATATATATATATATATAATATATATAATATATATATATATATATATATATATAAAGCAAAACATGTGTATGTGATATATGACATGTATGTGTGTGTGTGTGTGTATATGTATATATATATATATATATATATATAAAAAGCAAAACATGTGTATGTGTATATGACATGTATGTGTGTGTGTGTATATATATATATATATATATATATATATAAAAGCAAAACATATGTCATTTATGTGTATATGACATGTGTGTGTGTGTGTGTGTGTATGTATGTATTTATATATATAAAAGCAAAACATATGTCATGTATGTGTATATGACATGTGTATATGACATGTTGTTTTGTGTACTATATATATATATATATATATATATATATATAAAGCAAAACATGTGTATGTGTA
>NC_137195.1:5782503-5797503 GCF_960531495.2 Zeus faber
TGTATATGACATGTGTATATGACATGTTGTTTGGTGTACTATATATATTTATATATATATATATATATATAAAAAGCAAAACATATGTATGTGTATATGACATGTATGTGTGTGTGTGTGTATGTATTTATATATATAAAAGCAAAACATATGTCATGTATGTGTATATGACGTGTGTGTGTGTGTGTGTGTGTGTGTGTGTGTGTGTGTGTGTGTGTGTAAAACTCCGCAGCAATGTGGTTTTACGTTTGTTTTGTGCACCAATATGACGTGTACTCATATGGTGTAATTCGCCGTCTTGAAAGCCAGTGTACGAAAATTAAGTCTTTTCTTTTGTTACGATAGTAATTAAAACAACAACGACAACAACCTACAGTTCCGTGCCTGCTGGGGGACATATTCACACGTGAAGGTTCGAGGAAAAACAGCCAGACAAGAAGTAGGCGCACAACTACCACCAATCACTAACAACTCATCACAACTGTTTTATAGCTGATTTCAAAGGCCATTCTCTCCCTCCCTCTCTCTCTCTTTTTTTAATTTCTTTTAAATAGGGCTTTCATTTTGTGCCGGGTTCTTCAATCTCTGACACACCTGAGTCGCGTTGCCAGTTGCCTCCAATCGGTTGTTGGGACGACGCGCTTCGTCGCCGACCTACTTTGTCTGTCGTTTCGGCGGAGGAACACGGTGTTTACAGTGGGGAAGCTGGTGGTGACTCCGCTCCGGCAGCGTGTCAGTGTGATGAAAGGTTCGACTCTTTTCTAATGATTCGGTTCCTGACGAGTGACTCGGTTAAAAAAAAAATAAAAAAAAAAAGAGTCGTTCGATTTTTCCCGCTCTTCGTTCGTTTCATTCAGTTCGGTGCGCAATTCAACGAGGAGCGTGGGAGGACTTCTGGTGAAAGCTAAACGAGAGTCAGAAGAGCCGGCCGGCCAACATTTTGGCTCCCGGTTAAAATTATTGATTTCGGCGGAATAATGCAAATTGGGGATGCCAAAAATCTTTTTGACTTGTTCTCTGAAAATGATTTATTTTTTTCAGAGAAACGCGAAATGTGAATCACAAAAAATATATATTGGCTGCGGAAAACAACGGACACCTCAGTCATATTGAAAACGTGTTTTTTTTCCCAAATGTCTTGGCTCCCGTTTCCACCTTTGTCCCGTCCTCAGTTGTTATTTCCAGTGTGGGAGGCGAAGATTCGCCCACGAGCTGAATCGAAAACACTCTCGGAGCTCGCTGTGGCGCGGCTGCTCCTCCCCTCGCTGCGGTCACCGTCACTTGGAAAGCTGAGCGGCATCTGGCGGAGTCAGAGTTTCCTCCGAAACATCAACGCGCCGAAGAGTAATTGCCAGAGAAGGCGGGGAAATCATCGGCAGAGTCGTCTTAATATCCAAGGCTCCATTTGTCTCACGCGCCATGCAGGTACGGTGCAGTGAACTGGTTAAAGGTCAGACTCCCACGGCTGCGCCAAAAAAAACCCATCAGAGGATAATCACGATAATGATATAATCGACATCATAAAAATAGATGTATAACAAAGAAAAATATAAGCAAACAAAAATAAATAGGGAGATATATTCGTGTTGTATAGGGACAGAGCAGAGTTTGTACTGTTCCGTAGTAGCTTGGTGGTCACACAGGGAAGGAATGAATGATGATCCAGTTTTATTGTTTATTATCCTGGGTTCGATTCCCGCCCTGGACGCGGTTGGCGTCGTGCTTTTCTGTGCGGAGTTTGCATGTTCTCCCCCTGCTCACGTGGGTCTCCTCCAAACACAAAAAAGGACCCCGGTTAAAAACAAAACAAAACCATGCAGAACACTTAGAGGGTCCTGTCCTGTCCCCGACCGCGGCGGATCCACACCTGGAATTAGTCTCCGGGCGCCAACGACATGAAGGGTTGACACTACCCCTGGAGGAAGGACAGTAAGGATGGGACAGTCACCATTCCCTGTGTGTGTGTGTGTGTGTGTGTGTGTGTGTGTGTGTGTGTGTGTGTGTGTGTGTGTGTGTGTGTGTGTGTGTGTGTGTGAGTGTGTGTGTGTGTGTGAGTGTGTATGTGTGTGTGTGTGTGTGTGTGTGTGTGTGTGTGTGATCACCACTACCTGCATGTGTGTGTGTGTGTGTTGGTCGTCACCACTACCTGCGTGTCTGTGTGTGTGTGAGTGTGTGTGTGTGTGTGTGTGTGTGTGTGTGTGTGTGCGTGTGTGTGTCATCACCACTACCTGCATGCGTGTGCGTGTGTGTGTGTGTGTGTGTGTGCGTGTGTGTGTGTGTGTGTGTGTCATTACCACTACTTGCATGCGTGTGTGTGTGTGTGCGTGTGTGTGTCATCACCACTACCTGCATGCGTGTGCGTGTGTGTGTGTGTGTGTGTGTGTGCGTGTGTGTGTGTGTGTGTGTGTGTCATTACCACTACTTGCATGCGTGTATGTGTGTGTGCGTTTGTGTGTGTGAATTGAACTTTCACGACGGCGATCCCTTCACGACACAAAACAATAATATCAATTTATCACGCTGTCCTGCATCTGTGTGTGTGTGTGTGTGTGTGTGTGTGTGTGTTTGGGTTGTCACCACTACGTGTGTGGTTGGTGTGTGTGTGTGTGCGTGTGTGTGTGTATGTGTGTATCTATGTATGTACAGTATGTATGTGTGTGTGTATGTATGTATGTATGTATGTACAGTATGTATGTGTGTGTGTATGTATGCATGTATGTACAGTATGTACTGTATGTGTGTGTGTGTCATCACCACTCCCTGTGTGCATGTGTGTGTGTGTGTTTTTCAAGTGCATTGCACCTGTGAGATCAATAAATTATGATTCTTGTTCTTATTGTCTGCAGTCAGTGTCATGTCGTGGTATTTGGACACACATGATTGATCTGAATGGTTGATCGTGAGAGGAGATGGACTCAAATGGCTCCCCATACAAGGCCTAAAATATTTGGCAGTTTTATTTAAATACTTTGAATAGTTAAATTACATATTCAGTGTGATGAAACTCAGTGGGGTTCCTCAACGTGAATATATGAGCACATCAGGATGCACTGTTTGTTGATATTGTTTGGAGTTTCATATGATTATCGACATTGAAGCCATAACCATAATATTATTTTATTAAATAAAACATTTATTTGACTAATTTGTGAGTATCAAGCTCGCTTCGATATTTTAAATGGCACTTTTTAATAAACCGGCCTGGCTAGTTGTGCCCAGGAAACAGGTACGATATGGAGGAACGTTCACAAAAAAAAAACGAAAAACCACCCGCACTGCCTCAGGTGGCCGAGGAAATTAAAATAACAAACAATGAAAAAAAAATAATAATAATGGAGCGTCTTTGTGGAGGTATTGAAGATGACAAAGGAGTTGGAATTTTCAATTTACAACAGGATTGTGTGAATGTGTGTGTGTGTGCGTGCGCCCGCCCTCATATGCAATTAAAAAAATGAACAAGGAGGTGTGTGGTTGCCTGTGCGTGCGTTTCTGCTAGCCAGCGCTGAGATACGCCGTGATCTCACAGCAGGTGCCACGCTTGCAATCGAACATTGTGTGTGTTCAATTGCGTGTGTGTATGTGTGTGTGTGTGTGTGTGTGTGTGTGTGTGTGTGTGTGTGTGTGTGTGTGTCGGGGGCACAGTGATTCCACGTTCTGAAGTGCCGCGACACATGGAGGACCCCGCGGCAAAGTGTGATCGGCCCGCCGCCTCGGTTTACACGCTGGAGTCTGTGTCCCGTTAAGCAAACAGGGTTAATAAAGTACCAATATTAGCACAGGGAGACAGAGAGAGGGAGAGGGAGAGAGAGGAGCGGGCGAGGAGGAGATTACGCAGTGTTTTATGCTTTATGTAAGGAGCTTACGCGGTGGTTTTTTTTTTTTTTCATAGCGTCGATGCAAACAGATGGAGGGCCTGTCCCCCCCCACCCCCCCCTACAGACGGTGCGCCCCAGCGGCCGCAGGTCAGGGAAGCGCCGCGGCGACCCGGACGGCGACAAATAGGCGACGGGCCCCGCGTGGCACCGCTCCTCGCCGGCCGGCCGCTGTCCGGCCGCCGTCAAATCGCCTGTAGAGCCCTGCGTGGTCGGACGCCGGGGCCCCGCGTTGGAGGTGCGCCGCGGCCCCTCGGTGCGTCCCCCGGCGGGTCGCTCAGGTCCCCTGGGTTCGCTGGTTGTTCCGCGATCGAGACTTTGTCAAAATGTCTCTGTTTGTATTTTATTTCCGTCTTTTATCGTGTCTTATGCGCATCTATGTTTTCCGTAATCTACCCCCGTGAAGCACTTTGTGACGTCCCTGCTCCTGAAAGGTGTTGTATAAATAGTGCTGCTTACCCAATGAGGCTTCCCATGGTGAGTTTGGTGAATAGGTGATAAATGGGATGGTTTTTTTGGAAGCAGTTGTTGCTTTCAAACTGTATATTTGTTAATGGACTGGAAAACAAAAAACAACAGAGAGGCAAACAGCCACCTCATCTTCCTGTTGTGACACACGCACACACACACAGACAGACAGACAGACAGACAGACAGACAGACAGACAGACAGACAGACAGACAGACGGACAGACAGACGCACACACACACACCAGTTGTCTGCAGTCCAAGGCAGCTGTGAGCAGAGTTTCCCAGTGTGTTGGTGTTGGTTAAAACTTTCAGCGTCCTCCTGCTGATCTGCACGACGTTGCCTTATGTTCTGTCTCCTTTACTCTCTCTCTCTCTCTTTCTCTCAATCTCTCTCTCTCGTTCTCTTGATCTCTCTATTCTCTCTCTCGCTCTCGCTCTGGCTCTCGCTCTGTCTGTCTCTCTCTCTCTCTCTCGCTCTGTCGTTCTCTCTCTCTCTCTCTCTCTCTCTCTCTCTCTCTCTCTCTCTCTCGCTCTCTCTCTGACCTCCAGCTACAGCACCTGGCTGCTGTTTCATTAATATCCCGGGCACCGAGGAACTTCTCCTCACAGAATTGCTTGAACAAAATTACCTATCTATCGCTTATAACCAGGGAATCACCATAACTGACACCACTGGACGAGGCTTTGCAATAAAATAATTAAAGACAGTGTAATATTTAACGCATCTATAATTATTACAGTTTCACCCCCTGTTGAAAACACAATACCTCAATACTGGCTTTGGAAGGCGCCTTGTTTCTGAGGATAAAGACATTTTCCGTTCGGTTTCCATTCTAAACCCGCATCCGTTCCCTCTCGGTGTACTCAAGGACAGCGGCAACACGATGATAAAGGCAACGCAGGTCACACTGTTAAAGAAAAACGACGACTGAATTCACTATTTCAATGGAATTCCGGGACTTTTATGTGTGAGCCACGCAACACAAGTTGATCTAATGGATTCCACTTTAAAGCTTCAAATGTCATTATTATTGCCGGAGAGAGACTAAACCGCATCTCGCTTCGGTTCCAGATATGGTTCCAAAATGTGCATATTGTAATGCAGCCACAATGGTCGGACCGGCCTGGCGGTGTGATCGGGTACAGGGTGGCTCTTCACCTGGCGCGGGACTGAGACACACTGCTGGAGGCACCCGGGACGACCGGCCGTGCCGCACACGGACGCACCCAGAGCGCCTGCTGATCCTTATGTTCCGTACACTGCGCTGACCTTCATTTTTGGAGTTTTCGCTGGAGCGCCGGCGGGCACAGCCGTCGTTTGTGGGGAGGAAGGGGCGTGGCGCCCCCCTCCCCGATCGAAAGCCGCAAAAGATCGGCGGGAACTTGATAACCTCACCGGTGTTTGTGCTGTAACAAGCACGTTAAGCCCTCGTCGCGGAGCGCGCGCATGCGCGTGCGCCAGGCCAAAATGGCAGTGGAACTGTGGAAATGACTCCTTGTTATGTAATCAGCTGTAGCTGGTGGTTCCCCCGAGATGCATTTTGATTAGATTGTAGACATGAAAAATACTTTAAAGTATTCCAGCAGAGTTCATATGGCTGGATGGCAAGTAGGCATAGTGATAAACGCTAATGCCAAAATGCACTAGTGCTAGAGGATGTTTTTTTTTTTTGTTTTTTTTTGAACAAAAATCCATCACACAGTTCAGCAGGTTAAAAACAACATAATAAATCCAAAGGAATTTTTCACTTAAAGCAGCTTGTGTAAGATCTGGTCTCTGTCTCCGACCTATAAATGGGCGGACGCAGCCGATTCATGGAAAATCTTTTAGAGGAGTTGAGGGCCGTTTGAGTTGCAAGATGCAGTTCTCGCCGTAGCATCTACCGCGAACATGACGGCGTTCTGGGAAACATTGACTTCCGCATAACTGCACGGCGTGAGCTGCTTTTGCAAGATTTGATGTTTCATTGACGGGAGCACAGAGTAACATTCTCTAAGTGTAGTTTACACGGTGAGTAAACAACCTTAAATTGGAAAAAAGTAATCAATGCAAGTGTTCCATAAACAGACGTAAAATAAAATTATTATAATTATAAAAATATAATTATAATTCAAATCAATAAAGATAAATGAGGACGGATTGCCAAGAGCCTTGGGTAATTCTAGACAACCAGCGCCCCCGCTCCGCCCACATGGCTGCTACAAGTCCCCCTCTTCCCACATCGCTGATACAAGTCCCCCTCTTTCCACATCGCTGCTACAAGTCCCCCTCTTCCCACATCGCTGATACAAGTCCCCCTCTTTCCACATGGCTGCTACAAGTCCCCCTCTTCCCATATCGCTCCTACAAGTCCCCCTCTTCCCACATCGCTAATACAAGTCCCCCTCTTCCCACATCGCTGATACAAGTCCCCCTCTTCCCATATCGCTCCTACAAGTCCCCCTCTTCCCACATCGCTGCTACAAGTCCCCCTCTTTCCACATGGCTGCTACAAGTCCCCCTCTTCCCACATCGCTGCTACAAGTCCCCCTCTTCCCACATCGCTGATACAAGTCCCCCTCTTTCCACATGGCTGCTACAAGTCCCCCTCTTCCCATATCGCTCCTACAAGTCCCCCTCTTCCCACATCGCTGCTACAAGTCCCCCTCTTCCCACATCGCTGCTACAAGTCCCCCTCTTCCCATATCGCTGCTACAAGTCCCCCTCTTCCCACATCGCTGCTACAAGTCCCCCTCTTCCCATCGCTTCACTGGCTTCCCATCTCAGCTCGGATAAGATGTGGGACGCCGGTGCTCCTCATACAAGGCCATCCGTGGGACGGCTCCCCCATATCTCCAACCGCCGGTCAGAGTTCCCCGGCTCCGCTCCTCCTCCACCCTCGCGGGCCGAGGGTGCTCCGCCGCTACGTGGTCTCAAGGATCGTTCATCCCGCACGCAACTCCTCTGTTCCCTGGCACCCCAAAGTAGGAACCAGCCAGTGGAATCGCTCCCCATCTTCCCCCGTGGACTAAAGACCCAGCTCTTCAGACGACACCTGGACACTACTTGCACTGACCTGTTCCCAGTCAGACATACTGCCATCACAGGAACTCTCTCCAACTCTCCTCGTACTGCTTGTTTGTAGAGATTGTTGATCCGGCTGTAACTGTGAAGTGCTGCATCTACTAAATGACATCACGTCATGTAATGTGATGAAAGTGTTCTGTTGTGATCCTCACCTGTCACTCACTCTTACTGAAGTCCTAATATATGGTAGATACAAGCCTCTTTCCCACTTGCACTGAAAGCCGCAACTCTACCAGCAATGCTCCGTATTGGCGTCATGTGGGAACGGGAGCCGGTGCCGATGTTCCGTAAAAGTCGTTCCCCAAACTGTAAAGGGGGTGAAGGTGGTTGGAAAGGATGTTATTTGGATGCAATTTGACACCAAGCAACCCTGCTGCCCTGAAAAGATGATGTGATGACATCTACACTGGAAAACATATGTATATACATATATATAGGGTGATTAACGTGCTTTTGAAAGCATAAAAAAATATTACTCTTCAGTGCAAACCTTTCAATGTAAATAACAATTAATTTGGTCTTGTTCCTAATAACAATGCGTCTGCGTGTCCGGGCTATTCATTCAACCTCCTCGTGGCTTGACAAAGTCTTTTCCCCCCTGCACACGGTGTCTGTTCCTCAGCCGCGTCTGGTGAAACCTACAAAGGTAAAAGATTTAATTACGGAAAGGATTTGACTCCAATTCTTCACACCTTCGCTGTGAGTTCTCACACCACTCCCACAATGCCTCACGCCCACTCAGAGGGCGCTGTGGATCACTGGCACATGACGCCCCGCCCCGCCCCGCACGCAAACACAGGTACATCTGCCGCGCCTGCATTCCTGTCCATTTGGACGTTCTGGGTTTTTCTTCTTCGACACATGACACAGGCTTATGTTTGAAAATAGTATTATCTTCACGTGATGAAACATGCAGTATAATTTCTGTTTTGAAAAGTGTAACCAAAAAAAGTGCAAAAAATTTAGAATTAAGTATTGTACTCAACATATATCTGAATCATAGAAACTTTGATGTATATTCGTTATATTTTGTGATGTAATACAATAATATTATATATTGGCATGCATTGCAAAAATATATGTGGAGTCTTTTCAATTTCCCAACTCTTCTGTTCTGGATTTATTTAATATCTTTATATATATATATATATATATATATATTTTTTTTTTTTTTTTTTTTTTGTAAATCGTTTTTTTTAATTCGGCCATTTTGACAATATCATGTTATATAATGTTAAATTATCCCAAAGAGAACTACAGGATTTATTTCAACACGTGCTCAGTGGCTTTGTTTTTAGATGAGATATAATAATATCGCATTATCATTTTTAATAAATCTTTAGTTCCAGGAGTGTGTACATACTGGTGGATAGTTTCTGTAGTTCAATGCTCCTTCTCAGCCCCAGATTTCGAAATGCATCAAAAACACCAACTACACACATACACACACACACTGAGACGCTCTTTTTCCCTCTCTCACATACACAAATTCTCTCCGTCATCCACAGTCACACACAATCAAACTCTAACAAAAGACGTTTTGGGAGAATAAAGTGGAACAGCTGTGTAACAGCTGTTGTCGCCTCTATAAATACCTTTCATCCGATCGTCTACGGCAGGTTGTCGCTTTGTGGGAGCGCGCAGACTCAACTTTCTGTGTCGTCGAACACTGACCGGTGATTATGATACATCTCGGCTTTTATAAGAACTGAAAATGCATTTTTACGTAACTGCCCTTTCACGTCCGGCCCTGCGTCTGGTTTTTACCTGCCCGTCTCCTAAACGTCCTTCCAGGCAGGTTCCCTGATCCAGTTATTACTGCGAATGCACAGAGTTTGTGCATTTCTCCAAATGGTTTGTCTGCGTGACATGACGTGTAGTGTCAGTAAGTCACCACCAGGGGTGCAGTGGGAGCCTGTGTTACCAACGTTGCACCACATACTACATGTTCCTCCCATCTTACTATGTGAGTAAAAGCAATGGTGTCTTCTCGGACAAACGACGTCGTCATATGGCCGCTCCCCTTCCTTTCAGCACGTTGTCATGGCGACACTGCAACAGAACCTTTAACCGGCGTCAAGCCCTCACATTGCATTGTGGGATGCGCTTGCCAGCATGGTGTGCAGTGTTCGCATATTCTGCCGATATGTCCGTAGGTCATCCTGGTACTTTTCCCCTATTTGAGCATACTAGGGTTTCAGACGTAGTAAATACTAAGTTGGTGTACTAAATAGTGTGCTACTGTAGCACTCAATGACATTTCAGACGCGGAAACGTAAAGTATCAAACCCAAAAGTTCTTCACATCACATCACATCACATCACATCCAGTGTCCTGATCTAACAGAGCCTATTATACGGCATAAAGTGGTGCTGTGTCTTTTTCCTGCAGGTGATGCTCATGCACATCCTGATTAAAATCTACAAACGATAGTAGAGGTGGTGTCATAGTCATTTACAAATATATTCAAATACAAATTTAAATCATGTTCCGTGTATATATATTTTTAACTAAACGTTCCAGGTCCAGCTGGCACTCAGTGGAACTACCGTCCTCCATCACTATTTGCCCCCTTTCCTCAATTCCACCGCATTGTCAAATAAATATATATTGTTTTATTTAGTTAAAGCTATATATAAACCCCCTTGTTGGTTTCCACCAGCAGCCTGCTGTACACAGCACACTTCCATCTACCGAGGAATACGGCTTGGTACACAGCACAGCAGTGCGATCACACACACTTCCAAAAATGGTGTCACTTCTGGTGTCACTTCTTCAACACAATCCAAGCTGTGAAGCGTCGCATCTTGAGGAAGCCAGGAAGGCTACAACCCCCCCCCCCCAAAAAATAAAAAAATGATGTGGGTTTTCCTACGAGGCGGCCTTCAAACAGGCCGCCCATCCCCAAAGCCCCGACCCCGCCGTTTGGGGCCGGGCCGTCCGACCCTCCGGCTCCCAATCGGAACGGCTTAGATTATAGAGTTTTGATCCGGAGACACCAAATCCAAACGAGTCTGTCGGATGAGCGTCTCGCCCTCTGCCCCGCGCAAAAGGACCGTCACATTTTAAGTCTTCTTGATGGAGCGACCTTTTAATGGAAAGGGTGCAGAGCCTCATCCGACGACTCCATCCAGTGAATGTTTTTACATTTGGGCTTAGCTGTTGTGTTTATTGGGCTTTCCGAGCGGAATCATTTCCACATGAGCCTTGTTTTTCCGTAGACACGCGCGGTCACGCCGACGGCGGATCCTGTTCTACTTGGAGCCGCCGGGCCGTCCGGGGGCCGTCGCCCGGTGCGTCTTCGAGAGGGCGAGAGGGAGGAGCGTCCGCGGGCGGGATGGAGCGAGGGCCCGGCGCCTCAGGCTTTCCTTTTCCCTTCCGACCGTTTTGTTGTTGTTGTTTTTTTTTGTTTTTTGTTTTATTTTCCCCACGACCCTGACTCAACTTTGTCTCCTCGTGCCGCTTTAAAAAAAATAAGATAAAAATCAGTTTGTTGTGTGTTTTTCGGAGGAAGAAATCCACGACCAACCTGCGCGTCGGACTGACGCCACAGACCTTTCGTCCACTCACCCTCGACCTCCGTTTACTCCTTCTTGTTCTTTTCTTTCATTCTCTGCTATCTCCAGTTCATATGGCCTTGATACATCCATTTACTACTTTACCTCTCCCTCTCTCTCCCTCTCTCTCCCTCTCTCCCTCTCTCTCCCCCCGTCCCCCCCTCCCCCGTCTTAGTCATCCAGCTGGCCGGGTGTGCATGAGAGGTGTGTGGGAGCAGCTCCCTCTCTCTGCAGTGACCCGCTGCTCCGCCGCTCTGGCGCTTCCGCAGCATCTCGACCGCTGCCTAGCAACGCTCAGTGTCCATGGCGACGAAGCCAACAAACGCCCCCACTGCACTCCAGCCCGCACCCCACAATTAGGCCTTAAGTGTGTGCGGCAATCAGGAGAGCCGAGTTGCGAAACCGGCAAATGGAAGAGGTGTATAGAACCTTGACGCGCAGGTTGGAGTGGAGCGTTTCGGCGCGATCGCCCTCAGGCCAAACCGGCGGACGTCGGCGAGACGCCTCCCGTCTCAAAACGGGCGGAACGTCACGGCGCGGGGGGTCGGACGGGATTCGCGGCCGAGCCGTAGGCGGTGTGGTGCGAAAGGTGTGTCCCCGCTGACGCACGTTCACGGCCTCACAGCATCAGAGGGTCAGCGGGAGATTACGTCAGATCTGGGTTTTTTTCTGGAGCACGCTCAGCCCCGCGTGGAGGGGGGAGCAGCCGGTGTGTTTAACCCTTTTTAATTGATAGTAAATTGCTGTAATGAACTCGAACGCAGACGGACTCTGGCACGCCTTTCTGGAGTTTGCGACGATAAAAAAAACCAAACAAACAAACAAAAAAAACTGTCCGACTTCCAGGCCTTCCAGTCAGCTTCTCAAAATTCAAGTGTAAATATGTCGTAAATAAAAACATGTCAGCAACGCACATTTGCACGGTGAAGACTGTTGCCTTCTGTGATGAAGAGAATAAAGCTCATTTTTGCATTGACACCCTGGTCGGAAGAAGGGGTGATGGTTCACAGGAAACATGAAATAAGCATGTATTTTTTTTGTTTGTTTGTTTAATTTAAATTTTACTTTTACTAAATGTCCTGTCTTCAGGGATGTGACAAAGCAGGAGCACCTTAACCGAAAAGGAAACCTACGTGCGCCTACAAATAACCGACACCAGAATAAAGGAAACAGCGCAACTCACTGTCCGTTATGGATATTTCATTTTATTAATTTATTTTATGTTTTTTGTTTGTTTGTTTGCTTGTTTGTTTTGGGGTTTTTTTTTAGCAATGATGGTTCTGGTTACTGGAAATGTTCAGTTTATAACAACAGATAGAATCGATTCTATGCAATCTGATTTGGACGACGCCAAAAATCCCATCTGCAATTGAACGCTCTGCCGCTATATGACGTGTTGTGGTGCAGACATTCGACCACGAGGGGGCGACGTCAGCCAGAGAATGCGCCCCAGTCGGTGCGCGACTTTACTCTTGACTTTGGGGTTTTACAGTTTATCGAGAGAGCTCGTCGTGCCTTTGCAACGTGGCCCTGGATTATTGAATTTATGAGTTTATCATGAATTGTTTAGCTCTATTCTATGCCTCTTTCCAAGTAATAAAAAGAAAATCCGCACATGAAGGTTCATACCTGTTTTGTTTTCTTCGTTATGCGCCACATGTCATCAAAAATATTCGTTCCCAGGGACAAGAGCTCCCGTTGAACGAGTGGAATAAGAACATTTCAGTCATTAAATACCTGACTGCAGCTGCAGCTCATCGCGTATTACGTAATAACTTTCCGTACAATTTCAAACAAATAACATTGAAAAAACAAACTGGCATCACGTCAAATTCTTTTTGTCGACTTTGCCACAACAGGGCAACCCCTGTGTCGTAAGGTGACGCTTTCAAAATGCAAATTGTGAGTACAGGCGCAGAGAGTGTGCGTGTGCGTGCGTGTCCCGTGTGCGTTCGAGCGCCGGTGCCGAATCCAACGCGTTGTTTCCGCGTACACACCTAATATGTCCCTTCAGTGTGAGGTGGCCGATGGCGGAGTCATGGAGCAGCCGCGCTCACGAAAATCAGCTCCGGCCTCAGTTTGAATTCCACCACCGGTGAGAATGTTTCATAACGTGTTGAACAACACACACACACACACACACACACACACACACACACACACACACACACACACACACACACACACACACACACACACACACCGTTTTATTAAAATAGTACTAGTCTCGTGCAGGCGGCCGAGAGCGTGAAACACTTTTTTGGGATTTCATGCCGTGTTTAAGTTTTCATACGTCATAGAACGAGAACGAGTTTGGTGGCGCAACACAAGAGCGGAAGTGCGCGTCGAAAGGGTGCAGGTACGAGCGCCTCACCTGTGTGTGTGTGTGTGTGCGAGCGTGTATACGTGCGTCTGCGTGTATGTGTGTGTGTGTGTGTGTGTGTGTGTGTGTGTGTGTGCGAGCGTGTATACGTGCGTCTGCGTGTATGTGTGTGTGTGTGTGTGTGTGTGTGTGTGTGTGTGTGCGAGCGTGTATACGTGCGTCTGCGTGTATGTGTGTGTGTGTGTGTGTGTGTGTGTGTGTGTGTATGTGTGTGTGTGTATGTGTGTGTGTGTGTGTGTGTGTGTGTGTGTGTGTGTGCAGGTGTGGTAAGGCGTGGTGACCCCCCCCCCCCCCCCCCCCCCCCTCCGACGAGCGTGTGAACGGTTCGGGGTTCGAGGCCTTTTCTCTCGCGCAGCCTGGAATCCAGAGCCTCTCACTTTTAATTTATGCGCATGTTAATTGCGCGCCATTGTGTTTTCCACCGTGGGATCCAGCGCGCAAATGTGGCGCGCATGTGTGCGCGGCTTTCCGTCGTCCACCAATAATCCGCCACGGCCACAAGAGATTTTTTTTTAACGACCTTATTTGATATCATTTCACTTTGTTTTAAAATTTAAGGACATTATATGTACATGTTTTTTTTTTACTTTTGATTCAGAATTTTTAAATAATACCAAAATGATTTATATACTGTATATACTGTAGATATATATACATATTTCAAAATTGAAAAATTGAAATGTGCTTTTTTTTAAATCTAAAAACAGATGTAGATTTTAGCGCTGAAAGGTCGATATCCGTTACGTCGATGAATCGGAACCGCGTCGTCGATCCCTGACGAAGTTAAATAAAAACAGAAAAAAAAATGAAATGAATGAATGAATGTTCTTCACCACGACATCGGGGCCTAAACTTTATCGAGGATGATTTTCTTTCGGCCTGAGGCGGTTCGTCAGAAGCGAAAGCCCGGACGGCGCCGACTTCTCCACCTCAACCAGGATAAAAGGAGCTTTATCATAATAAACACGACGACAATAAAATTTAAATGCACATGACAACCAATGCTCCGTGAGGCCTGGGAGCAAGATGAGTTTTAAAGTTTTAAACAGGTTCGTTCCTGAGGCCTTTCTTTTTCTTGTGCTTGTGCATATTAATGTTTCCCGCTTTTCACACAATGCCCAGATTTTCCTTCCGTGTCCTGCTCCTGTTTGCCACCGCTGTGACCTTTGACAACCTTCAGTCCCCGAGGAATGACGCCGAACAACTCGTTTCACACACTGAATATGAGACGAATATCGAATGGCGGGGTTTTTAGAGCCTCCGCCTTGGGTGTGGAGAAAGGTGGAGGGGATTCCGCTCCGTTCCTCCAACTGGCCTGCTTGACTGGGCTGTGAGGGTGGGGGTGGTGGAGCACCTAGCAGCGTTTACTTCTATTCATCACAACACGCACAATAAATTGTTATTGTTTGAGTGAAATAGAATATAGAGCATCCGAATGGGGAATGATACAGTAGATCATAATACAGAGGCTAGAGAGAGAGTACTACTACTACTACTGCTAGGTCTACCAACAATTCTACTACTACCACCACCACCACCACCACTACCACAGCTACCAATACTACTGTCACTGTTTTTAGTACTGATAATACTACTACAACTATTAGTATACTACTACTGCTACTATAACTACTAGTACCACTACTACTAC
>NC_137195.1:5800003-5827503 GCF_960531495.2 Zeus faber
TTTGCATATTGAATGTGCGCTTTCTGTAGACTCATTGTTTTCCTGTGTATCGTGTGTGCGCACTCACGTGTGCCTCAAAGAGGCACTAAAAACCTACGAATCTCTGAGGTTTAACACCCCTGTGTCAGGCTATGACAAAAAAAAAACAAGTCTCATAAATAGATTTGATTTGATGGCCTGATTCATTCATGTGTTTTTCGGGGCAACGTGGAGTGTGGAGGAAGCAGCCTGAGGTTTTTTTTTTTTTTTTTTTTACTATTTTAGTCTGATTTGTGTTTTAAGAACTCAAAATAAAAAAATAAAAATACTAAATACAGGCCTGTGACATCTGGAAGAGAATCTGTGGTTTGACACGCTGCTCTAAGTCTTTGTGCTCTTCAAAGTCCACACGCATGCAAATCCCCCGAGCGCCGATATGAATTTCTGACTCATTAGCATTTATGCAAATGAGTTTCTAATTGCAGCCGTAATGATTCTGGCGTGGGAGATTTTTCAACCCGCCATTTTTGTCATACTGCATGTTTTGCGGGATGCACTGGCGAACAAATAAAACTGGATCGTGCATTTATGTTCCCTGCTCCCCCAGACTCCGTAGGCCCAGTGGCCTGCTGCCTGCCGGACTACACGCGGGGAACGCGTTTTTAAAACGAGTTTGGAATTTTTTTTTGTACATTTTTTTTTTTTTTTCCAGCCTCGACGACAGAGTCAACGCGGCTGCTGCACATCTTTCCTGTCACTGAGCGGAGCCCAAAGCGGTCCTGTCTTGAAAGATGGACGAGGACGGACGGGACGTTTGTTCAGGTGAGTGTTTCTAGCAGGAATCCTGCTATAATTCATATTATACGTTTTATATGTGATGTCACTGTCATCGTAGTTCCCCTTCGCGTGCACACCACTGCGCCAGGCTTCACCTTTTTTTTTATTTTTTTTTATTTTCAAGAATCTCGGTTTTGGCAAAATAGTCGAAGAAGGAGAACACTGAGGGAAACGAGCAAACTTCCTCCTCGGTTGCTGGACGATTTAAGGGTGTGAGTGTGAGTGTGTGTGTGTGTGTGTGTGTGTGTGTGTGTGTGTGTGCGTGCGTGTGTGTGTGTGTGCGTGTGTGTGTGTGTGCGTGTGTGTGCGTGCGCGCGTGTCGACGGGCTCCCATAGAGCTCTGACAATATGCGCAGATTTACTGGGACAAAAGATCCCGGGCTTTGGGTTGCAGAGCACGTCTCGGATGCTGGGCTGCCAAGACAAGGGTGGCAATTTATTGTAGGTGGTGAGAGAACCCCCAACCCCCACCCCCCACCCCCCCCCCCCCCCCACCCCCCAACAAAAAAAAAAAAAAGGAAGTGAAAAAAGAAAAGTCACCAACGTGCCAACGGCCCTCTGCGTCACTGAGAATTGCCAACACACACAAAAAGGCGACGATTTCCGTGTGTAAATGTAAAATATTTAAGTTGCTCCGTTGTGCATCCAGGTTTAGGGCGAGAGACGCGACCAAGAAGCCCTCGGTGCGCAGTTGCTGCAGACCTTTCCTATTGTCCTGTTGGATTCGCGTCGGGACAGACGCTGATGAAATGAGCAAGATTCATGTTTCTCGGGGAAACGCGCCTGTTTATCACCTGGACACTCGACGCGGCTCCTCTAGCCTCCGCTTTGTGCCCGATGTTTCTGCGGACAATGTGTTTCATCGGTTCCAAAACCATCAATGTCCAAAACGCTCGGCGCTGTTTGTTAATGACGCGGTGATTGGAGCTTATTATTCTGGCGCATGCACAGCAATTTCCAGGCCAAAAAGTTCAAAATCATTAACATTTAAATTCACGGCGACTGTCCCAGTGATAAAAGGTTTGGTGCTCAAATTTTAAATGTTATTCTATAGCACTAAATACAATTCTAAATACAACATTTTAATATAATTTGTGTTTTAAAGACTATTTCCGCAATAAACAGTAAACTGTAATTTTTATTTATTTTTTTGCTGTTTTATTGTTTTATACCTCACAAATCCAATTCCAGCGTGGCCCAGTTCCAGGGAAGAAAACACGTGAAACAGGCCCCGCTTGTGTTTACCAATAGTCTTCTTTGAGACAAGGATCTCTCTATTTTTAAAGTGCAGACGTGATGCAGCTCGTCGCACCTGCAGGCACCTTGGAGTGGGGCTGCGTCTCAAACCATTAGCACCATCGGGGACACGACGTCATATCTCCGGGAAAAACACTCTGCCTCGGTCACTTAACAGACAATTTGCTTAAAAAGAAAAACAACAACCCCGCAAAAAAGAAACCACTGAAGTCCAAACGCATAGACGGAATTGCGGGACGCTTTCCTAAAATGCATTCCTAAAAAAGACGAGTTGTTCTCAATGCACGTGCTGGGTGGAGTTTTGTGTGTGTGTGTGCGTGTGTGTGTGTGTGTGTGTGTGTGTGTGTGTGTGTGTGTGTGTGTGCGTGCGTGCGTGCGTGCGTGCGTCAGCGCGCTCGGCGTCGACAGCGAGGAGAGATCGATAAACAGTGTTCGCGTGTACTCTTCTCTGGCACGCACGCACGCACGCACGCACGCACACACACACACACACACACACACACACACACACACACACACACACGGCTGTCCGTCCATATGTTTAGCCGGACTTATATGACTCGTGAGTTTGGACTGATTTATGAAACACAAGAAGAAGCAGAACCACAGAGTTGGTCTCCAGGTGCGTCTCCTTTCCCTTCGTCATTGTAACGATAAGGTTCAGTGCCAACCGAGCTGCTCACCCCTTAAATCCATCGTTCGGTCCCCTCATTCATTGACTGGCAATTCGGGCATAAAGTTGTGAATGGCTGCCCAGCTCCATTTAGCTGCAATCTATTTCATCCAAATTCAACTGTTGGTCTCACAGGTTCCAAATGTGGGTGAACCAAATTTACAAACGCACAGTGCGCTCTTTGTGGTGAACTCCAAAGTGCTTATAATCGCATTGTCCGCAGCCTAATGCCAAAAAAATGTTCTGGGAGGACCATGCACGAATGGAGGCCTGCGCGCCGATATGTGAATTAAAAAAAAAATACGCGCGCGCGCACGTGCACGCTCTCTCTCTCTCTCTCTCTCTCTCTCTCACACACACACACACACACACGCACACACACACAATGTATATATATAATATAAAGTTATTTATAGTGGTAAACTGTAAACCCTCATGGGTCGGATCCAACATGATTTAATAACAAATATAAGAGCCAATGAAATATTGAGGGTAGCCGTGCACGAAACGTACACAGGCCCCTGTTTACGTCAACCAGGCCAACCAACGCACGCTCACACGCCGAGGGTTCGGTGCTGCAAAGTGGAAGCCACGACACTGGGGACATACTGGTGTTTGATGGGTGCAATGAACCGTTGCCACCACAGGACCCGCTTGACCACTGCTGTGCCCGGGTTCCCATGCGGCCGGTGCGGGTGGAGGTGGGGTCGGGGGTGGCAGGGGTGGAGGTAGGCACAGTGCTATTGTGCCCGGTCCATAGCCCATTAGCCACAAGGACGTATGTCTACAAAGAAGGGTTTGAGGCCCAGCCTTGTCCTTGGAAACTGAGCGTCGTTGTACACCGGAGAGGGGAAAGAAACAGTAGTCGTATTTAGAGTTTGATCTCCAGGAAAGGGTCCAAATTTTGGAGAGAAAGGAAAAAGGGGGGAGTCCAGAACACTGGTCGAGAGAACCCCGACAACAAGCCGCGGGGCTGACAAAGTTGTCTCTTTGGCAGTCCGCGCCTCCTATTCAACGAGTAATTTATTCAAAGGAGATTTTTATCCCCACGATTTGATTATTATGATAATCAGGTGACCTAGACCCCTTTCTTGGCTCTTGTCTGCAGGGTCTGGACTCGGCGGTGACAGTAAAAGCTGATTTGCACGGTCTCACCCCCGGCGATCCACCGCGCACATTCCGCGACTCCTCCGCGTCCAAGGCGGACACAATGGGCGCGGTGAATGCGCGCACTTGATTCAGGCGCATGCGTGAGGCCGCGGTCTCACCGGGGGGGCTTTGTGTCAAACCAATACTGGTAACCGGACAAGATTACACGAAACCTTCATAATCCCACGTGGACCTAAACATTCGACATGAGGGACTCCCGGTGAGGGAGGGTGTCAGACCCCCAGGAGGATTCTGCGCATAGGCCTTTTAATCACGAAATGAATCAATAACTCAAACGTTAAAAAACAACAACCCAAAAAACAAAAAAACAAAAACGCCATCAGTCAAATACGCTCAGGAAACAAGAATTGTGAGGAAAATACCCCGATCCCCGTGTGAAAAAAAAAAAAACGATCGCATCTGAGATTCACACTGTGTCCAGTACATACGAGTATAATGAACCAAGAGGAGGGGAATATACAATATAAGTGACTGTTAATGTGTTATTCACACCGAGGCCCGCTCTGCTTCCAGAGGGTGGGGACAACTCGCACCGTGGCGTGGACCGTGTCATAAGTGGGAGGGCTCTCATGGCGCTATATGTTTTTTGGCAGGCGTGTTTTAACTTCACATGCGTCCGAGAGCGAGTGAGGGGAATTGCACAACGTGAGGTGGCGGCGGGCGGCTCGCTGTGCGCTCTCCTGTCTGCGCGTGTGTGCGTGTGCGTGCGTGCGTGTGTGTGTGTGAGTGTCTGTGTGTGCGTGCGTGCGTGCGTGCGTGCGGTGGGGGCGGGTGGGAAGGGCGGGGGCGGGGGGGCGGGTAGGGTAGGGTAGGGTAGGGAGGGAGGGTGGAGGGGAGGCGAGACGCAGCTCCACGGGAAATAACGGAGCCGCTGAACAACGGGGGGAACCCGTCCGCGGAAAGCTGAATGGACGGAGCCAGAGCGACGTCACGGCCAAGCCGCAGCCACGGAGCTCAAGACCGAGCGCGCCGAGCGGCGGGCGCTCACTCGGTGCGCGTCTCTCCACGCGCTCGGTCGACCGGCGCGCTCGTTTTTTTTTTTTGTTTTTTTTTTGGGGGGGGGGGGGGGGGATGCAGGGAGGAGGAGGAGGAGGAGGAGGAGGAGGAGGAGGAGAGGGTTTTGTTTTATTCGGCCGGGTGCGCACTCTGCGAAGCGCGAACACGGCGCGGGGGTGAGTATAACTTCTATCCCCTCGATTATTTGACGGGAACGTCGACGCGGGGAGGAGGAATGGAGGGGAGGGGGGGGGGGGCACGTGCATGGGATGCGAACGCGCACGTAACGCCACACGCGTCGCGCGTCGCCTGTGAACGCTTGAATTTGACACGGAACCAGATATTACGCTAAACAATGCGAGGTTGTGTTGTTGTTGTTGTTGTTGTTGTTGTTGTTTTTTTTTTTTGTTGTCGTCCCCCTCCGTTCGGGAGGATCGCGCGACGCGAGGTGACATTTCGACGAGGCACCGGGGCGCGCACGACGCGCCGGGTGCATTGTTCGCCGCCAAGGCGCGCAGCAGTCGTCCGTCTTCTCGAACGGGGGGCTAACGTTATGTGGCGGCGTGTTATTCCCCAAGACATGCCCGGTTTATTTCAACCCGTTCTGGTCGAGCGGACCAAATAGGCTCTGCCGAAAACTGCACGGAGAGGTCACACGAACCCTATTTACGAGAAATGTGTAACATATCCCCCTCAAAAAAAAAAAAAAAAAAAAATCGGTGTTTATTTGAAAAGAGGGGGATTTGTTTCTTATTTCCACGTTATCCCACGTGAAATGATTGACTTTATCTGGTTTTATAATAGATCCAAAAAAAAAAAAAGGGCCAAAGGCACTCGTTGCCGTTCGGGGTGTCGTTGGGTGTGTGCGGCTTGTCCAGGTCAGCATCCTCCATCGCAGGTTGGTCTCGTCCGCGGAACGCCGGCGTGGAAACGTACAGGCCACGGGGGCACTGAAACAAATTGAACAGCGGAACCAAGACGGCGCCACCTGGCCCTCCGCGTGCTGGCGGTTTTGTGTGACCATGTGCGTCAGACGCGACGGAGGATCACCGGCGGAAACGCGATGCGTGCGTGACGCGTCCACACCCACGGCGAGCGGATAAAAGCGTCACAAGGCCGAGTGTCCGCCAGACACGTGCGAGGCCAAACACGCGTGGCGTGGACCCCTGCGCGAAGCCGTAGCAGCACCGGCTGACCTGCGGTGGTCTTGACTCGAATGCGGATTTAAGTAGGCCCCCGTACAGCGCATTTCGCGTAAACCTCGCCTGCGTGAAATGCCATTATGCGCTATAGTATTTCTAATACTATTCATATAATTATTATTATTCTTCTTATTATTGTTATAATAATAATAATAATAATAATAATAATAATAATAATAATAATAATAATAATAATAATAATAATAATAATAATATTATTATTATTATTATTATTATTATTATTATTATTATTATTATATAAGGGGAGGAATGGAGCATTGCCGGTGTGAATAAAACCAGCACGTGGGTCTGTGTGTAACAAGGCGTAAGGAGAAAAATATAGTTATGCAGAAATCCAGACTTATAAACCCAAGAGGATCACCAAACACACACACACACACACACAGGCACGCATGGACGCACACACGCACGCACATTTGGAAAATCTGCGAGTTTTGTTTGCCTTTTTGACTTTCTACAACTTACATTGCACTTGCTGTAACTTAAATGTACCTGTCTAGTCTGTGTTTATATATATATATATATATATATATATATATATATATATATATATATATATATATATATATATATATATATATATATATATATATATATATATGTATAGAGAGAGAGAGAGAGAGAGAGAGAGAAATAGAACCTTAAACTGTTAACTTGTACAGGTGTAGATCGAGTCATGCAAAGTGATTTTTTTTGAGAACAATATTTTTTCTTTCCTTTTTTCTCCAGGTTTCTCTCTGAGATCCTCACCTGCCCCTGCAGACCCCGTGCTCAGGTAATAAATAACCTTGTATCACTCCTTTATCCTGTTTGTTGGTTTCGATATTTTAAACATTATGGGGAGAAAAAATTCCACCTTTATACTCTCAACCTAAAACAGTGTGATACTGAGGTGCTATTGGATAGCATATAGGTATAGAAGTAATGTTACTTATTTAAATGAGAAGGTGTAAAGGCAGATTCTGCTCCATGGGCAAAATAACAAATCTTTGCCAAAGTTTTAAACTTGGGGAAGTGGAGATCGGCACGTGGTGGTGTTGGAGAAGTTAGGAATATAAATCAAGCCACAAATGCTTTGTGCCCTTTCAGAAGTGTCATCATATCGTACTTATATCAATACTGCGCCTCCAATAATACCAGCACACAGCAATCCCATTTAAAAGTCATTTTGTCACCCGGCAACAATGTAATCGAGGGTCTAAAATTCAGTCCATCTCCCGAAAAAGCGAAAATGTTCCCTTTTTTTTTCTTCTCAATTTCAGATTGAACATTGCTTCAGTAAAATGTAAATCAACGCAGATCAATGACACATTAACTTCTACTTCACATAAACATTTTACCACAAAGCCCAAATTACTGCCAATTAGAGGCGCTAAGTATAATACGTCACACACGTCCGGGCCAATGGAAAAGCCAGGTTAGATCAGGGCGCGTGCACGTGCTTGCGCGGCCCTTTAGGCCGTTGATTGGCTGGTGCAGCATGTTTTTGGCGAAAATGACATTGGCTTTGTTGGCGTATCGTTTAGTTTAAAATACTTTTTTTTTTTTGTTATACGTAATAAAATGAATGACTACATGTTCGCAGCAAAACGTGATGCATGTGATAGTGAAAAGCCTCGTGGGGTGTTGGCTCTGCATGGTGAACAAAAGAACATCCCTGAATAGGAAACCCACAGAGCCCTGCGTGTTTTTCCCAAACTTCTGCCCTAGCTGTGTGAAACCATTTTTTTTTTATAGAATAATTGTCATTTCTGGGGTAAACCCTATTGTGATAAAATAAGAAAATGAGGAGGCAAGCTGGAGACATATATTGAATTATTACACTTATTACATAATGGCGATAACGCGAATAACCCACTTTTAATGACAAGACTATTAATGATAATGGGGAAAAAATGTAATGTGAATATAATCATCTTTCTCATTTCGGCTTGGAAACAGAAAAAAAATCATAGTTTCATCCTGAATTGAACAGCGGCTCTCTTTAGTCATTTCAGATGTTGATATTAAATAAAGCAGTTTAATGTTATCAATAAGCCCCGTTATTTAGCATTAAGGAAACTAAACCATACAAAGATTTAACCCATTTGAAATATCTCATTCAACAATGTGAATGAAAATGATGATGATTCTTTTTATTCAAAGGTTATTTGTGTAATCTGCAATATTCCCAATTTTACCTTTTGAATATTGCTGTTAATTATTTTTTAGCATATGCAGGGATTTAAATAATTTAGTGTTATGACCATGAATTTAAAAAGATTAGGAAACGTTTCTCAACGTGTGTGTGCTTTAAGTGTGTGTGTGTGTGCGTGCTTTTAGTGTGTGTGTGTGTGTGTGTGTGTGTGTGTGTGTGTGTGTGTGTGTGTTTTAGCGTGTGTGTGTGTGTGTGTCCTTTTAGCCTATATAAGTGTTAAATATTTCAAATTAACTGAGCATCTAACCAAGGGTGTTGAGTTCACTTTGTCCTGCTTGTGATTCCTCTCATGAGGACAGAGATGTGTTTCGTTTTGAAGGGCTGTGCTTTGCCTCTCCACATTATAAGATGGTGAAACACAAAGCCTGTGGTTTAAAGACGCCATTAATGGCAGGAGCATTTTTATTGCCTTTTCATTCCATCCTTTGTTGAGAGGCGCTATTAGGACTTTGTTTTCCCCCAAGACCCGAACTAGAAAGATGGCAGTCGGATTCGTTGTTTGCTGACAGCAATATAGCCATTTGTACTAACGCCCGCACTGTGTGTGCTGAGCCTTAATGCTCATGCCTTAACATCTCGGGTGTGTTTATGTTCAAAGGTCCAGAATGTTCTCTGCTTCACGCTCCCATATACCCCTTTTCCTCCCTGTCTCACTCCTCTCAGTCAATCAGCCACTCACTTGGTGATGGCGTGGGTGGGAGGACACTGCCACAACAGGCGTGTGGGCACACACAGCGTAGCTTTAATTAGATGGGTTCTTGTGCTATGAACCACCAGAATGCTGATGATGACTGTCATGCATGTTCCGGTGTGTGTGTGCGTGCTGTGTGTGTGTGTGTGTGCGTGTGTGCGTTTGCGTGTGTGCGTGTGTGTGTGCGTGTGCATGCTTTTATGCATTTATGTATATGAGATTATGCATTCTGCATGAACATATGCTTATCTCTTGCCTGTGTATGTGTGTGTATCCCTATAAAGATTTTATGATGCACATCAAACACAACCACTACAACCGATTCCCCTGCATCGGATCTAATGTTAAGGGGGAAGAATAAGGTTCCTTTACACTATTAACAGAACGTGATCAGGGTCTTTTTTTTTTACATTTGGAATCGCATTTGGGACATGGCACTCAGTAGTGTGTGAACCCTTCATTCCCCTACAGAGTGAGTCCCTCACATGGAGCCAGTTTACCGTTGAGTTGGGCACCCGGCCTGGGGGCGAAGGTGGCCTCGTAAGGTTGGAACCACAGCCACTTCCAAATGGTTCCCAGGCTTATGTGTTGTTTTTTTTTGTCCCCGCCTCATAAAGATTGTTTGACTTTGAGGGGTCAAGGCAGTATTAGAATCCTTATTGACCAGTCAGTGAAGGCTTGTGGTTCTCCGAGGGTGCTTTATAATCGGCTGGGGCGAGTATGAGACCGGACCAAAGTGGCCAAGTGGTTGTTGCATATAGCAAAATACAAAAAAATGGACAATCTGAATGTTATAAATACAAAGTAAATTGATTATTTTTAGAATGGAGAAAAACACCTTTTATATGTTAATTGAAACACTAGAAAGTATGTTTCATAGACCCTCAAACCTAGGAATTAGGGAAATATGTCATGCATCTTTAAAAAACAAATGGTTTCTTCTCTGCCTCCAGGACACAGTGTGGCCTGTATGTTTTGCCTGCAGCTTGAGAGGATGGGTAGCCTTAGGGGTTGGTTGTTATCTTTGGTTATCTAGCTGTATGAGTGATGTACATTCTTCATAAAGCTAGATAACCGAAAGTAACAAGAATCCCATTACACTCCTGAAAAGGCATCAAGACCCCCAGCATCAAACACAAGCAGACACTCACATGCACACAGCCAAACGCACAAGCAGAAGAGAAAATGGACGTTTGCAAGATGGCCCAGCAAAATGAAGCCCAAGGTAGGTTGTTTAACTTGGTATACATCACTTTTCTACTTGTTTTGACAAATGCGTGTGTGTGTGTGTGTATGTGTGTGTGTGTGTGTGTGTGTGTGTGTGTGTGAGAGAGAGAGAGAGAGAGAGAGAGAGAGAGCGAGAGAGAGAGAGAACACGTCACACACACAAAGCCTTTTGTCATTCGCTAATCTTTCAATTTTGCAATTTTACTGGCATGCTATGATCCACACTTGCCCGTGTATTAGCCATGCTTGCTATTTGAGCGTAATTAATTTAACAGATTTTTCATAGATGCGTGCTATCGACTGCGTTTCGTCATCGTTACATCAGCCATATTGATGCTATACTATCTGTAGGCATTGAAATCTATGTGCTGCCTTATAGCTCTCTGCAGCTTTTGGCACTGACCCATAACATTAGGATAATTTCTAATCTAATAAGCTCTATGATCCCTCTGTATGAGGCTGCATGCAGGGGCTCAGCCATGCCATCACATGGCCATGAGCTCCAGCCCTGCTGAAAGAAAACCTGTACCCATTCACCCAAGCCAGGCTGTGGATTTTGACAAGCCGGTTAACACACCGGCTAATCAGCTGGCTAGCCAGTTTTGCTCAGTGTTCAGTTAATTCATCTGCATGAATGCGAGCCCTGTTCCATGTCCCCTTGGCATCAAAAGAACATGCAATATGAAAAGAATTTGGTCCCATTATATTAGAGGAGCTACATACGGTGCTATGAATTATACATATGTTCCGACTTGGATGGGATTGTGCAAGTTAAGAATGCACCCTCTGAGTTAATCCGGGTTCCCAACTCCCCGTCGGCATCTAAGTGAACAGACAAGAATTTGTTTGAGGCCAGTTTTGTTAAGTTTGGAGTTGTTGATTTTTTTCTCCACCCCTCCGCACCCTTTCCCCTCACTTTTGCATGAAGAGATGTTTGATTTGGGGTCCGGGCCGTTGTTTGATTTGACGTGACAGTTGGCTTGGTTGTGAATGGGCCATGGAAAAGCCTCTATTGCGTGAGGTGCTACCATGTGGAAAGGGCTGATGGGATCTCACTGAATGCCACTCTGTGTGCGCAAGGCTCCAAGGGGGGAGTGGTCCGGGGCCAATCAAGCAGAAAAGTCCCCCCAGTGATGAGAGCCATGAGCGGGAGAGGGAGAACAATCCCATCCTCTGGGTTCTCTTCCTGGTTCCATGGTGTGGAGTAATTGGTCAATCAGATCTTCGCAACCTCAAGACCTCTGATGGCTGATTGTAGGTGTGATTTCTTTTCTTTCTGTGAATGCTTGAGGGGCATTCATGCTAAGTCCACGCTGGATTGCTCACTACAGAAAAATACAACCTCCCGGTTTCCCCATATGATGTGCTGCAAGACAAGCAGCATACTGCAATTGTAATAGATAAATTTAATGTTGCCCTTTGCTGTCTAAACATGGCTGGGTTACGGTCAGACACTTAAGTTCGTAGTTTCATATTAAGCTTGACAAGTTCAGGGGGTCCCGGAGCGCTACAGTAAATCAAAATTCCTCAGTGTGCAACCTTACCTCACAATGTCAATCTCCTCCAGCCCTGCAGTTGTCCCAGCCTGCTGCATTGCAGGTGCTGAGTTTGACATTTGAGCCTGAGGCTCAGCGAGCAAGAGGAACGAGGGCCTTGACAGGAATTGACAGCTGGAGGTGTCACCTCCTCTGTGGACTGAGCAGTACTTGATTCCTAGGCCCGGTGGTGTGGCCTTATTTGCAGTCTGGAGCAACTGAAACTCGCTTTTTTATAAGTGCTTCAAGAAGATAAAAATCCCATCCCCAAGACTTGAATCTATGATTGCAATTTGTGGAGTAATTATTGTGATTGATTGTCTAATTTGTATGCTGCCAACGGGTCTCGCAGTTTATCCGACTGCATCCAGAGGTGGAAAATTCCAGGTTCGGAAAGTGAAAGTCCTGCCATGTTTCTGCTCCACCCATGCACTGATCCCGCTGATTTCACTCATTTGTTGGACCTCTGGTGCTAATTAGAAAATCCACATGGTTGATTCAAAATCATGGAGGGCAATTTTACTTTCAGAACCTGGGTTTTCCACCTAAGCTGCATGTACCATTTATATACATTTGAGAAGGTACGGACAGGCTGATTTGTCAGATATGTGAAGGTAAGATGACGTCCCCGGATTCATCTTCATGTCACTTATCTTCAGTGTAAATTGTAAATTATGTCTCGGACAGATTGTGTTTATACCCTGAGCAGTGCCCTGGGAGATGTATGTCATGGTGGAACTTGGTTTTGTACCGGCTCTGTGTGTGGCACAGTTATATCACTAACAGCTCTCACTGGGGACCCCGAAGCAGGCCGCCTTACATTCGCCTGCCTGAAAATGGCACCGAAATGGCAGAGTTCCTCGCAACCACCTCAGGGCCCCTCTTTCTTACGCCCGTCTCTCTCTTTCTCTGTCCCATGGCAATGTCTGAAATAGAAAGTGAGAGGAGAAAGCCCCCAGGAGGAAAGAAGGCAGGGAGGGAGGAGGGTGGCGGTTTTTCTTAGCTTTCATGCACTAGGCAAGCAGATTTAGACTCCAAGTGTCAAGTAGAAAAACAGCCATTGTGGTCGGGCCCTGCCGGCCCCCCACCAGTAGTCTTTACAGTCAATAGAGCTAGTCCACTTGTCACTGGAGAACAATGGGCCCCTTTGCCTCCCTTCAGCACCACCGGGTCCGAGCAGCCAGACGGTTTTATGAATAAAACCTAGTGATTCTTGCCCTCTATTCTCTTCCCCTCTTTCCCCCGACGGAACACGCCAACGGGGTTTGGAAAATGGCTTCGCTGTTGAGCCGGAGCAGAAGGCCGGGGCCCCGTACCTCTACGACACAGGCACAACTTCAGCCCTCTAGCGCACGGGGGCGTCAAATGTATCTCAGGCAATTGCAGGAGTCAATGGGCCCACCCAGACAAAGGAGATTAAGTTTGGCAACTTTGCAGTAACAGGTGTACTTTGCCGGTGCTTAGACCACACTGGGGCGGCGGTTGCAGCTTTTGTCAGACCCGATGCTCTGTTTGCATCCCCCATGATTTGGACTTCTGTGAGGATAAACATGAAAATTCGGCTCTGTGTTGTCTGACAACAAGAACGCTTTGGACCTGTTCCACTTTGCGGTCTGAATGGAGGGTGTCTTTGGCCTAGCTGTCTATGCCTGGCCTCTAATCATTTTTCGGAGCTTTTGAGAGTGTTGAAAGCCGTTTTCTGCCACATTTCTCCAAGCGATTTGCCAAGTTTTCTCCGATGGGATTCAGTCCATGTCTTTAGATCTTGAACTACACTTACCCAAGGGAACGAGTTAAGGATAAACAATGCCGATTTACAGAGGAGGAAAAAAAGGAAACTATCAGTCGGAGCCCAGCACAGACTCAGAAGATGAATACAATTTTACTTCTTTTTTGGACCCGTAATGCTGGAAGAAAGGAAGCATCTTTCAAAGTGAATTAGAGATGCCTTCTCTCATTTTTACCTTCAATCTTGCATCATGCTAAATAAAGGCATTCAGCAATAGGGCAAACAGAGATGCTCTAAGAGGCTGTGCAAAACACTGCACACATTTGTTTGTTTCAGTCATTAATAAAGCTTTTAGCGAGAGCCTCTGTCCACAGAAAAAACATTCTGCTGAAATGACTTGGCAAAGCATCCAATGAAGGGGCTGTTGAGTCTGAAGCTGCCCCGGCCACCATTGTCTAGCTCTCTCTCACACACCTACATGTCCAGAGTAAGCACACAATTTCATTGTTGCGTGAGCTGTTAATATCAGAGGCTTCACAATAGAACCCATTCGCCATATTTGCATAAGGCACTTTTCCAACAAGGACCCGGAGAGGGCTTGAAAGCTGGCCCACTCCAGTGCCAATGGCAAAAAAAAATGTCAAGTGCCAATTACGAGAGGTTTGCCACCATTCAGTCGTACCCCACCCCTGTAGCTCTGCCCCTCCCTGCACGCTCACCCCAACTCTCTCACACTCCAAGTCACCCCTGTCTCCACGATCCCGTCTCCCCTCTCTCCGCCACCAGCCATAGGCCTTCCCCTTCTGACACCCTGAGACAAAAGCTGGCTCCCTCCTCTATGGGCTAATGGAGGATCCTTTCTACTGGGCTCAGAGTATTAGCAAAATCAGACAGCATGCTCTCCTCACCGATTACCCAGTCCTCTTTTTTGTTTCTTTGAATAGCAGGGGTTCTGGCACTACTCAAACTAAACCTGCGAGATACAGAATCCACCTGCCAGTGCACATTGGCGTTAGCAGGCGAGCTACAATATCATTTTTGTTTAAACCCCTTGGGTTCGCACGAGCAGGTGTGAGCGTCTGAACAGTGTGTGGATGGTAGTATTTTATTGAAGAATGCTGGTTCTCACAGGCAGTTACAGCTAATGGATTATATATATATATATATATATATATATGAATGAGCTGTGAATTAGCTGTCAACACCAATAAATATACAGTATAGACCATAATGAAAAAACTACATTCTCTAGACCTATATCAAATGTACATGAGTTTAGTGTCAGATGTGAGTAAACGTCTGCGGCGCTAAGAGGCTGTTTACAATTCCAACCATGCTGGAAATGAAGCACCGCGTCTTTGTTTTACTGTTAAACTGTCAGGTGCAAAACACATGGCTGCAGGCACGGTCTAATTGTCATTGAATATTTACACGGGGAAGACCTTTGGTACCAAGGGCAGAGACATTAACCTAATGAGAAACCGCTATCTCGCATAAAAAAAAAGAGGAAGCAGCAAATGGTGAAAACAGAAACACAGAAAGTAATAGTGTTTAGCCGATTGAGTTGGCGTTGTTTTTTCCGGAGCGTTTACCTCCCTCGCTGCCCGCTGCAACTCCAAAGTATTTCTCGCTTGTCCCCTTTCTCTTTCATTCTTTCATTCAATCTCTGTGTCGAGTCCCCCCCGCCCCCCCTTTCCCAGCCTTGATTCTCAGATGGTTGGATCTGATTTGCATGCATTTGCATAATGAAAGTCATTTGCATGCTCAGGGGCAGACTGTACCATGAGAACAGACATGAAAAGGTGTGTGTGTGCATGTGTATGTGTGTGTGTGTGTGCGCGCGTGCTCGCGTGGTGTGATTGTATGGGTGCGTGCGAGCGCATGCTTGTGTGACTCCGTGAGGCTTACATGCGCGTTTGACGGATGAACCACGTACTCCAAAACGCTCCTACTCGGCCCTCTGATTTTTTATTTTTTTTCCCCCCACTTTTCCCGTTTTCACACGCAGGCTGCTGCTGCTGCCACAGCGCCGAGGAAAAGCCGGCCAAAATGAGACCGAAAACAAGGAGAAAAGGGGGAGGAGGGGCTGCTGTTGATTCTGCCCTCCTCCGCATCGCCTCTCCCCTCCTCCCAACCTTCCTTGCTCCGTCCTCAGCAGGCTGCCCCTCTTCCCGTACCGTGATGCAGCCCGCGCCACCATCTTAGGACGACGCTGGCATGAAATGGAAGAGGGGGGCGGGCGGGGGCGGAGAACAGTGCAGGTAACACACCAGCGGCACCGCGCCCGCCGTGCCGCATCCACCCTCCACCACCCCAGCACAGCCCTGGACGTCATCCCTCTCTCCTCCTCTTCCCCCTTTCTTCTCCTCCTTCCCCTCCGCCTCCCCCGTTCCCTCGCCACTGCTCCTCAACGCGCCAGCCTCGGCTTTTAATCACCTCGGATGTGTTTGTTAATTGAGGAATTCACGAGATGCGCGGCAGGGTGGGGGTGGGGGTGGGGCTTTGCCGTGGGCGGGGTGTGTTTTTCTATGTGCGTTCGTATTAAATCACTCTGGCGCTCAATGGCGCTTTCAGAGGGCTTTCAGTGGGCATCTGCGCTCCGAAGCGCCCCGTTTTCTCTTCCCCATTTGGGAATTCTCATGCCATCCTCGCACACATGCCCCGACATGGCGGCGGGTGCCATTTTGGAAAAAAAACGACCAGATGTTTTTTCCTGCAATACAAAGACGCAGCACGGAGCTTTCTGAACCAGGGTGTAACTAATAAATCAGCGCAATCGTCATTATTGAACAAACATATAGAACCAGTAGATACACTGCATTTTTCAGAGGTGTATTAATTTCCAATTCTGATGTATTACAACAGCAAATGAATGATTACTCAGTAAAATCCCCTATCATCCTTTTTTTTTTTGTATTATCCACTTTTAATTAAGGTAAAAGACAATTGATTGAATGTCTTAGGGAGTTTATCACGAGGGGTTGGCACGATACGAGCCGCCTTTCAATTGTGGACACTGCGAGAGAGTTCGAGGATAAGAGAGAGAGAGAGAACGGAGGGACGCGAGTAAGGAGGGAAGAGATTCTCGGGAGGGACTGTGAGAGTGGGCGCATGATAGCCAGGGACCCAGCACCGGAAAGCCCTCTTTGTACGGCGGCGTCGGCCGCGTTCTCCAGGACGGGCCGAGCCGAGACAAGTCGAGCATTGTTTCCCCCCGAAGGAAGCTTGCTGTAGCGCTCCATTATTCCAACCGGGGAGCTCCCCAGTTTGAAAAACCGCTTAAACCAAAACACCAATTAGTGTCGGCTGGGCCTGATTAAATAAGGCAGCCGGTCAACAATGCACGCCATTGTCCTTGCAACACAGAGAGCCCTCTCTTTGTTGGTGCCTATGGAGTGGAGGTCAGAGACAATGCGAAGGCTAACTTACGGTAGGTTGCTATTGCACCACTAACGGGAGGACCGGCCGGGACTGTCGCAAACACACCTCGACTGACTGGCAGGTGACACTGCTCGCTTGAAGGGCCGAATAATAAAAATCACCAGAACAGCTGGACACCTCAAAGCTGCGGCTTGAAATTTACTCATTTACTTTTACTTTAAAATGTACTTTTTAATAAACTGATTCCAAGTGGATACACAATTTAACAGTAACTATTTCTGAAACTGAGCGTTGCATTTTTTCGGGAACAGCCTTCGCTCTTCTTGGCTTTCTGGGAGAAGTGCAGTGCAAGTCTGTCAAATGCCAAGCAAACCAATCCCAGCAAGGCCTCCATAAACAGGTGGTAGATTGAGCAAAGGGGCCGGGGGCCATTCTCAATTTACTGTGTAAATTATGCAGAGCCCAAAACAATGCAAACAGTAGACAGTGGAGTGGCTGGCGTTGGCTAATGAGATGATGAGAAACCAGGGAGGGCCTGGGAGCGAGCTGAGGTGAGGGGGTGGGTGGGCATAGCAAGCAGTTTGTGTCTGGGAGGATGGTCTGGGTGCGTGCATACGTGTGTGTGTGTGTGTGTGTGTGTGTGTGTGTGTGTGTGTGTGTGTGTGTGTGTGTGTGTGTGTGTGTGTGTGTGTGTGTGTGTGTGTGTGTGAGAGAGAGGGTCCGGGGAGCTGGAGTGGCTGGGGATGGGGCAGGGGAGCAGACACTGTCCCGTCTGTAGCACGGTCCAACCACCCCCACCAGCATCCCCTCCTGCCCAGACTGGAGAGGAGCTGGAGAGGAGAGGGGAGGGTGAGCAGGCAGCTGGGGAGCCCTCCCCCCCATTAGCCCCAGTGAGAGCACCAGCCTTGGGAACCTCTGTGGCAGGGGTCCACCCCCCCCAACATTGGCACGTAGGGGCCCCCCAAAGTCTGTCTGCCTTCCCTCCCCCCCTTCAGCGCCCCCCCCCCCCCATTCCAAACCCTCAAATCACAGCCCACCCCCTCCTCCCTCCTGTCTGCCTTACCAGCGCTACCTCCATCACCCACCCCGGCCTAATGGGAGGCTGGGGGCCTGGGAAGGACTTGAAGTTCACGGCCAGACCTCCTATTGAACTGACAGCCTGACTGTTTGTTCAGTTCGGCTCCCCATTCAGCGCGCTGCCAGAGCCGGGAGGGTGCAGAGAGGGTTGTTTGTAGATGGGACACCGTAGGACTGCGATAACTATTCATTTTGATGGGCGGGGTGGGGGGGGGGGGGATGTGGTGGGTAAATAAGTGTGTGTGTGTGTGTGTGTGTGTGTGTGTGTGTGTATGTGTGTGTGTGTGTGTGTGGGAGGGGGTGCATAATTACGAAAGACAGGATTCCAGGCACAAAGTTTGCTCTGAGCAGTGTGCGCCCCTATCACTCTCCTTTAGACTCTTAATTACACCGCGCCTTCCACTTTTTTCTTTCGCTTTTGGTAGCCTCCCACCTGCCACCTCCCTCCACACACCCCCAACCCGACACACACACACGCACAAACGCACGCACACACGCACGCACAGACACACACACACACACACACACACACACACACACACACACTCCCAAACCCAATCATTCTCATCATCCTCTCTCCCCTGGTTTTATTAGCCCACATGCTGAGGCTGTAAATTTAACGTTAACAAGCTTATTTAGTTTAGGCCTCTCAACAAAAACAAGAGCGCCATGGCAATAATTCAAGGCGACACCCAAACCCAAAACTGCCTTTTTTTTTTTTCCTTTTTCTTTCTGTCGCAGCGTCCATCTTAGCTCACGTTTTCCATTGTCTGCCGCTCGTTCTCGAGCCGTGCCCGTGCCCCCTCACTCAGTCATTAAAAGCAACCCGGCAAAACCACAGCGTAATGTTTAATGGCCAGACTAAAACAATATTAGATAATTGCGCGGAGAATTATGCCAAGCATTGCACCAGCTAATTAGTCGCCTTCAGCCTTTAGTCCTCACGTCGGTTATAGTCCATTGGAAGATAGAACACGTCACGGTTTTACTGTGTACTCCATGACCCTACTCTATAATATTTTAAGTTTCTTGTCTGAGCCTCTTGAATCTTTTTTAAAGGGTCTCAGTAGTCCTCTGAAGTCAAACTCAGCTTAGTGTGCGTCACATGCTTCCTCTTTGTATTAAAGGCTCGTAAGGTACCAGGCTCCCCTCGGGGTCGCTCGGCTCCGCCCTCGATCCGCCGCGGCCGCTGCCCGGCACATGGGCGCAAGGCACGGGAGGAGGGGGTTCCCCCCCTCTGGTGCCAGCGGCACTCGAGATTCCCGTTTGAGAACTCGATAACCCATTGTGCGCGACTTTCAAATGATAGGTGTTTTCTCCCGGGGGGGGGCAAATGGGCGTCGAAAACCCACTTCCCTCCACATCAGTATTCATAGTTTAACATCTGAGAGGAACCTGGAAGTAATTGTACATTGTGTTGACTGTCCCGCCGCGTGTGCAATCAATGAAACAAATGCACTGCTTTATTTGTTTCATCCTCTTTATCTTTGCAGGGAAATGTTGGCACAGAGGACCGCCGCAAACACGGAACGGCCGACGGGGGCGAGCGGGGGCGGAAGAAAGAGAGACGGCGACTCCACCGAGGGGGGAAGCGGACTTCGGCGGCCGTCGCCGCCTTCTCCGTGGATTAAACATGCGGCGCAGCCTCCATTCACGGCCTCCGTGGCGAGCCTCCCACGTCCCCGCCGCTCCCGGCGCCGCTGTGTCGTCTGCTGTTCGCCGCGCTTCATTGCTTTTATGGTCGACGTGGACTCGCATTGAACGCCTCGTCTTTTGACGAGAGGACGGCGTGGTGCACACTTAGTGTGCGGAAAAAACGCTGAGCTCTATTTGTGTCAAGACGGAGAGCCTGTGGCAATGACACACTCCCCGAGGAACTCCCCCATATCTGTCAATATCATTTTGAATGTGGTTATTCGGGTTATTTTGTTTGTTCTGGATGCCCCAAAGACCTCCCTAACGTATATTATTTTACTGTTAAACTATGATTTAGACGTTATAAGGTTTGTTGCCAAGCTGAGAGGCCCTACATGGATGACATCAGATACTCAGAAAGCTGTAGCCCACTTTATGTTCCATTTGTGTTTACACTTCTAGTTGCTAGGTCTGCAAGACAAGTGAATGTGAGGCCCACGGCAGCAGTGAAGAATACTGCACTGTGATTGGGCAGCTCCCTGTGTCCACAACGGCACAGGAGTGAGCTGCTGTCTTTATACGCTATGCAACTGTTTATTTTTGTTTATTTATTTTGTGTATATATTTTATTTTTATTTTTTTGTTTTTAGGTTAGGGGCTAGAAGCTGATATGACCCTGGATACTGTTTATTTTAGGTGGTTACACGTTTATAGAAGTACCTTCGCAAATGTTTTTAAGGAGTCTTCTGTTATTCAGTTAAACAACTAAAAGTGTGTGTGTGTGCGTGCGTGTGTGTGTGTGTGTGTGCGTGCGTGTGTGTACAGTAAATCAATGCAGTACATTTTTTTAGTATTGATTGATTTTTTCTTATAGTTAGTTGGTCTAGTTGGATTTTGCATATCAATCAGTGCACGACTAAATCATCAGGTTCCTCTCAATGAGCTGGTTTTGTGGTAAAGCAGCTTCAGTTGTTGCCAGAGCAGTCTGGACAGAACATTCTGATCGGAACAGTCCGCAGCGTTCAAATCCTTGCTCGCAGGCTGAGAGACGCAGGGCTGCGACACACAGCACACACACGTCCGCTGCCGACGTCGCTGTAATATGTCTTCAGGTGAGACACGCCCGATACAGTGGCTCCAAACACAGCCTTCATTTCCGGGCTCTGACATTCAACCGCACGTGCCTGCACACACAAGCACATATACACACGCGCAAACACACACGTACACACACGCAAATGCAATAAAGCAAGTACTATCGCAGCCTAATTCGTTCTATATTAATTTTCGGGAAGTGGCAATTTTTTTTATTACGACTGATAATCTATGCAAATCTTTTAAATATTACTTTTAACAATCTATGCAGTGCTTTTGCCGTTGATTCAAGGGAGACTATCTTGGCCTAATTTAGAAAATGTATTCTTTTGATAATCAGCACATCCCAGTGCTCAAGACAATTACTTATCTGCCTGGATAAGCTTGAAATTATGTTTTTAATCTTGAATCCAAAAAAAAAAAAGAATAAAAATCTTTCCTCTGATATCAGTTGAGGGGCATTAAAACACAAATCGTGGTCTCAAGTAAGTGAATTGGTTGCACTACTGTACTTGGAACCCGCATTTTTTTCTTTCGGCAACTGATCCCACGTTCAGATGTCTGAGGTTTTTTGTAATCGTGCTTTTTAGCGTAAGCGACATGTTGTCGGTTGTGCAATCTTAACGGCCGTTGACGAGTGTTCACCGCAGGTGCCTTTTGTATGGAAACTGTCATGTAATAAAGGTTTACATTGAAAACAACTCAAAGAAAACCCGGCTCACGTTTCTGTCCATTCCCATTCAATTAGAGGTTGGTTCTGACTTGTTGCTGTAAATACACCGCCCCTGGGTTGTTGCTTTTTTACCCAAAGCAGCGGATCGTCGTGCCTCAGTGTCCTTGAGCAAACCTCTGATCGAAGGTCTCGAATCCGGCATCTACTCGGCTAAATAGGTTTCTCCATCATTATCCGTCTCCCGAAGAGTGCTGGGAGCAGATTTTAAATAAACCTGCGTCTACATAGAAGACATCGGAATGCGTGTCACACTCAGCTGTCAGATGTTTTGATTTTTTTGGCAGCTCTTATATTTCCACCGAACAGGAATTAAATCCCGAAATAATCCCACCGCCCATACCAGCCTACGATTACCGCCATTCACTTGGGATCGAACAACACAGTGAACACCAGCAGAGATTGATTGGGTCCAAGTGACTCGGAACTTCCTTTCGGGGGAGGGCAACGCGGGGGCTGGGCGATGCTGCGACGGTTTTGCACATTCATTTAATCCGTGCACGTACGGCCCCCACCGATCTGGCTGAGATCTGACCACGAAACCCAATGGGCTGCAGCGGTGCCGAATATGCACCGAAGACGTTTTGCCGGTGAGATTGATGAAGGTTGCTCTGACACGAGAGACACATCCATACACCCGCATACACACACACACACACACATGCACGCACGCATGCACACACATACACACACACACACACACACACACACACACACACATCGCTTTTCAAATTCGAACAAAACATGGGTAATCATACTAATTTGATGGTGGACTTTTTTCCCCCTTCCTTTCTGTTGCTGGGACTACGGTGTGTTTCGGGGCGTACTGTTCCCCGGACTTGCTGTCTGACACCACATATGGCGAACACGCTAAGCTCGACATATGGGCCCCTCACAATTTATTAGCATTGTCATGTAAAGGAGGGTAATCCCAGCGCAAAACAAATGAAATGTAACCCTTTACAGTAGGGGTTTATCACATGGATCTTTTCATTCATTCAGCCTCTTTTATGAAGTCTCGTGTAATTCAATGAAATGCTTTAACGTCGCTCCCGACACGTCCCCCCGGGTGTCTGCATCCTGGCTGCGTAGCGCCGCGGAGTTTACAAGCCACTCCGCCGTTGTTTACAGCTGCGGTGCGCGTTGAAATGGGCCGCATTACAAATAAACACCGGCTCTATGCAAATATTACGGTACTCTTACTAACCACGGCAGGCTGCAATTACATTATGTTCCGGGCATTAACATCACGGGAGCAAGCGTGAGGCTTTTTTTTTTTTCCGCTCTCCTCGCCCTCCATGTTCCTTGGCCGCCTTATGGCCCTCATAATCTGATTCACTGTTCTTGTCATGCTGCCAAGAGCGAAGTTGCATTAGCCGAGCGCCATAGGCCTTAATGAACGGACGCCGTGTCGATGTTAAGCACACCAGAGCAAGCTGGAGTGACGCCGTACAGCTGCCCTGCTGTCGGGAGCCATGTTGGATCACAGTCACCGAGCTGCAGCCGCTCGCCCTCACACGTCGTCGACGGCCGGGGACGGAGCCGCCCATTCACTGAGAATACTTCCCCACCCACCATTATTCGCATTGTGTACATTTTACTGGCTTTTAAAGGAACATCGAAAACGGACAAAGTCATTAAATTTCTACAGGAACAGGACCTGAATGCGGCTGGGGAGGAGCTCTCATACATTTTGGGCGTGGCTTGCGATTGGACCTAAACACAAAATGGCGGCTCGCCATGTCCAGCCTTCGCGAGTCAGTCAGATTTCAAGATGGCGCGACCGCTGCCGATGCACTGCCCGGTTCAGATCAGCGAAACGGACAGCGCTTTTTTAAAGACGCCGCCGATTTGACGGACAAGTGCAAGGGGGGGGGGGGGGGGGGGGGTCTGGGGAGGCGGCGGCTCAAAGTGCGAAAAACGGTTTTGGTACAGGTCCAAGGTCTAGAAACCCGGGGCCGCCGTTCCTTTCACGAGTTGCTCAGAATCATCATTGGTATGCAGGAATGTTCCCCTAGGAGGCCATTCTGTGTGATTTTGGAGGGAAATGTGTTTGTAACCGGTTGCTAGGACAGAGGATGTGTGTGCCGGGTCCAACCGTTGGTCAGTGCCAAGAAAATGCGGGCATCTGTTCAGATCTGTCCACCTTTGTGCTGTGCCTCCCCAGTGTCGCGGCGCGGCCACTCTTTTCAGCCGAATAAAAAAAAACAACAAAATGCCGGCAAACGCTTGGCAGCGAGCGCTGCCCCGTCAAATGTCGCTTCAGCGCCATTGACAAAAAGCACAATGTGCGTCCGGGGGTGTCATTAGACGGACACGGAGGTTTTCCTAATGATGGGGTGGTGTGAGTTTTGTAAATATAATCAACATTTAACCACTCCGCGTCATCATGATCAGACGAAACTTCAACCCTGAAACACAACAGGATGTAAGAGTAGCGTGACGTTCCGGGTTTCCACCCCATCCGGTGCCGTTCGACTGCGGATGCAGCGGCTCCATATGTTGGTCAATACGTGCCGACCGGGAACCAGTTAAAAAATAAACGATGCATTAGTACCAGAAAAGGCGGGGCCAACAAAACATAAAACACTTTTTTTTTTTTTTTTTACACCCCCCCTAGCTGATGGGCCTGACGATTTAAACTCTGGGTGGAAGTCTTCCATCATTGCAGATGTTCTTTTCCCTTCCCAAAAGGCAGGAGGGGGGAGGACCCTGTTGTGGAATGTCAAGTAGTGGGACCAGGGCGGGTGACTGGAGCGGGAAGAGATTTGACTAATGCTTTTCCTTTCACAGCCCTCCTTCCCATGTCCTTCTGCATCCTCCCCAACCGCCAAAACCTCCCCGCAAACTTCGCCGCCATGTCATTCATATGCAAAAAGGGGCGTGCTTTTTAGTGGCTGAATGTGCGTGCATGTGCGGGGAGGAGGCTGCTTGAAGTTGTGTGCATGCACGCGCGCGCAGGGGCGGGGGGGCGCGCGCGAGCGTGCATACGTTACCAGAGTGGTTGATTCCATCACTTGAAGGACCATTACACTTGCCCGTCAGCGGCAAAAGACCCGAGAAAAATTAGCGGATTAAATCGCTCAACTCCATCGCCCCCCCCCCCCCCCGGCATCCACTCACACGCTCCCGCCGTCAAGGTGGCGTTCGCATGGTCGAGCTGAGACGCACCCCCCCCCCCCCCCCCCCCCCCCGAGAAAGCCACGTCGCTGTTTGATCAGCGGCAGGTCCTAATTTTGGCGACTGAAGCTCTCAAAATGACAAGAAAGAGACCGTTATTCTGCGGGACACAATCAGGGCGAACGCCCCGGGAGAGGCGAGCAGGCAGGAGGTAAGACATCCCATAAACAAGGGCAACCGTGGAGGTTTAGGGTGCGATGTGGTTTTCACCGTCTAGTTAAACTAGACAGCATTGGGGGGGGGGTTCAGATGTCGTGGGAGGTTTGGCGGAAGGAAGAAAAAGACGGCAGCAGTCGTTTTCCGCCTGTTTGCTAACAACGTTTCCCCCGCCAAACAAAACCTCCGTTTGATCATTTTTCCGAAAAAAAAACCAAACAAACAAACAAACAAAAAAAACCAAAACCCATTAAACTTGTGTGAGGAAGGCGGGCCCCGTATTTTGCGGGAAGCCTCGCCGTCCGCTAAGTAATCACCGTGACGTGGCGGACCCTTAAAAACGCGCGGCCCCGTCTTTCTTATCATGGGAAGACAAACCCCGACAGAGGTTCTCTGCTCAAAAACAAAAGGATTAAAATCTGAGAGGCCAAATGTGGGAATGGAAGCCCTCGGGTCAGATTAGCATTCTGGGAAAAACAAAATTCCCCACGGGGGCGTTTGCCGCAGACCAGACGGGCGGACCCCCTGAAAAATCAGCCACACAGAGGGACACGGAAAGGGACCCGGGCCCCCAGGAAGATGCGGGAGAGAGTCGGAAGGGAGGAGGGGGTGGTGGGGCGGTGGGCGGCGGCTGTGAGAGAGTTAATGCCGACAGCTCAACAAAGGCCGCCGCCGCCGCAGAGGGCGGGGAGGGGCACGGGAAAGGAGCTAAGGTCAAGGGGACCTCCGAGGGGCTCAAGTTCAAGGCGACTGTCAGCATCCGCGTTTGCACGGCACCGCCAAAGCGCACCGCACTTAAAAAATAAAACCCGCGCCCGCCCACAGCTCCCTCCCGTCCGGCGTCCGCTGCGCCCGTACGGGCAGGATCCTCCAGGTTCATTGGGATGATAATGGTCCCCGGTGACTCCGACAGGAGCGCGTGAGATTTTGGACCTGGGGCGGCTTCCATAGCACAATTGCAGTGGAGGTCTTTTTACTCCTTTTGGTGCAGTGCGTGGCGTGCGTCCCGCTTCCACGGAAGATTCACCGGGGGCCAATCCGTCTGGTTTCACAAGGATGCTGTTTGTCAAATGACTCATCTCCACTTTGTTGTACGTTGCCAAACGTTGAGAAACTGGGGAAGGCACAGAGGAAATTTTGAATGTTTTTATAAATAAATAAATAAATAAATAAATAAATAAATAAATAAATAAATAAATAAATATATATATATATATATATATATATATATATATGGGGATGTTAGCTCAGGCGGTAGAGCTGGTGGTCTAGTGATCTAAAGGTTGCTGGTTGGATCCCAGGCTCCTCCTGCTAGCATGCTGTAGTGTCCTTGAGCAAGACACTTAACCCCTAATTGCTCCTGATGGCTGCGTCCGTCAGTGTTTGAACGATTGTAAGTCGCTTTGGATAAAAGCGTCTGCTAAATGTAATGTAATGTAATATATATATATATATATACTGTATATATATTGGGTTTTTTTATTCAGAGAAGAAATCTGCAGCTGCCCCTCTTCGGCTGCGGTTGTAGTTACTGCACCTATTTCGTATTAACACTTCGAAGTTTGGAAGTTTGCAAAATGTCAGAAAGACAATGCTCCATTTCAGTTGAAACATCAACAATCATTCTTGCGAAAAATCTGGCAGAACGCAGTTATTCACCATCACTTTTCGCGCACACCGCTACTTCCGTATCTACAACACCAGACAGACGACATTCCTTCACGGTGACGTCGGGCGCAGCTGACAGCCGTCCTGTGATATGACGGTAGATCCTAGAATAACATTGAATTCCGGAGGGATTGGCCACGCTTGCCAGCCGTGCTTTTCCACCTGCTCATCTTGCGTATTTACCTGTCAAGTCACGAAACGCAACCGTTTGCCGATTGATAATGACACACCCGCCAAGTCTCTCGAAAACTCCGACGAGAGAGCCACTCCACAGCCCTTCAGCATGTTGCATTCGGCCAAAATGTTTTTTCTTTTTTTTTTTTATCCTCAGGCCAATGACTCATTTCTCACAAGTGTTTTCAGATTCAAATAATGAAATATACCCTGGGAAGGGTTTTCCCGCCATTTTTTTTTCAGTTTCAGACTTCATGAGATTTCTTTACAATCATATTGTATTATTCTACTTTACTACCACTAGTTATCATATTAACTCTGTGGATAGATGTGTAGATATGTTATTTTTTTAACGTCATATTTGATTTTTATCTCCTAATCTAAATTCTTATGTCTTTCTTGACTTGAGCTGCATTTTGCTGCTGTGACACCTGAATCTCCCCACAGGCATTAATATAGTTTTGTCTCCTCTTATTTTATTGGATTGAGGATTTTGTAAAAATTCTCCAAATTAAATTGATTGTAAAGACTAGATTTCCATTTATGTAATTTGACGGTGGTCAAAAAAAAATAGCAAACTGAGCATGAACCGACGCTCTTCTTTCCCACCACCTCTCCCTTCATTTCCACATCCAGCCCGACAAGCCCTCGATATTTCATCAATGCTGACAGGACTTGACCAACGGAGCCTCAGTTCAAATCCATTTAACGAACCGGAACGCCACGGGTTCCTCCGCGTGGCGCAGGAGTCCCATTGAAGGAAAGGACAGCGTGTGTTTGTTTTCCCTCTGTGAGCGGACCAGGGTCAGGGGGCCAAGCCAGACCACCGCCACCACCCCCCATAAAAAGAGAACATCATTGCTGACCTTCCGGTTACCTCTGCAACCCCT
>NC_137195.1:5837503-5840003 GCF_960531495.2 Zeus faber
CTTCTTTCTTTCTTTCTTTCTTTCTTTCTTTCTTTCTTTCTTTCTTTTTTTATCCAGAGAAAGATAATTGAGAACGCAGCAGAGGGGGGACACATAGAAGAAAACTCCCCACAAATTACATCATTTGAAAATTTGTTTTGTGATTTTTCCGCGAGGAGGGAGCAGGATGGAAGAAGAAAGTGAGACAGCCACAATTGGGCCAATGAAGCATATCACGCGCATTCACTTTGCATTTGCGACTTCCTTCTAGAGTTTTCTTTCTTTGATTTCTTTGAGGCACTGCAGCACTCCTTAGATACTAATAATAGACTTGTCCATCAACTGTCCCCACCCTCGGAGTTAATTGGTGCCGAGCATAGAGAGCCAGCGTCGCTCTGAAGTTAGGCCGTCATTAGATCAGTGCATGCTGACCGTCTCATCTGCATGTGCTCATGTGCACACACACACACACACACACACGCACGCACACACACACACACACACACACACACAGATGCACGCACGCACACGCACACACACACACACAGACACACACTTGCTTTTGGTCTCTCTTGCTTTCACACAGACACACAGACACGGACACACACACACACACACACATACACACACACACGCACACACACCGCCCCACCTGCTCTCACAGCACACCCCTGCCGTGTGGGCAGTCCCCTCGCCGCCCCGCGGCGTCTTCTTAGAGTATCTTGAGGAGGCCGACCTACCTCCTTTCACATCCAGGCTGGAGCGCTGCTATGATCCCGCTCCGTCTTGATGACTGCTTATTACCACCAGCGAGCCCACCCCTCCCACTGGGGAGAAAGGAAAGAAAACAATAACTTTAAGCTGCAGCTGTTTCCTTCCTTAATATCGGCATCCAATCAGCAATCACAAAAACGCAAGGTCGAAATATAATGATGAACTGCACCTCTTGGTGATTCCGCAGTGTTTTGCATTTTACTTTTGAGACGACGCTAAAAAAAAACATAAACTAAGAAGAGTGCGTGGAGGGCCGACGCAGCACCGTGTCTGTGTCATGTGTTCATGCTCATGTTTAGGAGTATTCCAAGTTCTTTGTCCTATATGTGTGTATTTGTGTCTGGAAACATTAATTCACATACGAATGTGAATGTGCGTGTGTGTGTGTGTGTATTTCTGAGAGAGAATAAATGTTTCCTTTCCTCAACGTGTGTATGTGTGTGTCGAAAGAATTAATGTGTCCTTTTAAGAGACAGAGTCTGTATGTGTGTGTGTGTGTGTGTGTGTGTGTGTGTGTGTGTGTGTGTGTGTGTGTGTGTGTGTGTGTGTGTGTGGTGTGTGTGTGTGCGTGTGTGTGTGTGTTGGGGAGGGGTGGTTCAGAACACAAAACGCCGCCTCATGCCCATCCATCCCCCGCTGCCCTGGCACCTCTCCCATGCCCCTTGCCTGGGCTTCCTGCCTCTAATGCCCATCTCTGTGTGGCGTCCCGGGAGGAAGCTTGGCATCCCCCCCAGAGACAGAGGGCCCGGTGTTAATGGACGCCATTGACGGGCGAAGAAAGGCTCCTTTTGTGGCGCCGGGGGCAGGAGTGGGCAGCAGTGGGCACACACTGCTTCTCCTCCTCACACGCAGGGCGGGCGACTCAGAACTGTGTGCCAACAGCGGAGATCCAGAGAGAGGAGCTGCAAAGTAGCCGCCTCCCCCCTCCCCCCTTCCCCCCTCCCCCCCGCCACCACCACCACCACCGCCACCCACCGCCACCCACCGGGGATGTGGCAGAGAGGGATGGGTACAGCCAAGAGAAAGAGAGAGAGAGAAAGAAAGGAAAGATGGAAAGGGATGGTGAAAATGAGAGTGAGAGAGAGAGAGAGAGGATAAGCGGGAAGAAGAATAGAAGAAGAAGAAGAAGAAGAAGAAGAAGAAGAGGGAAGGAATAGATGGAGGGAAGAAAAAGGGGAAAAAAGGGAACGAGAGATTAGGCAAGTAGGACAAATCCAATTGGCACGACGTGAAAACAAGTGAATTAAATGATGAAAAAAAATACAAAAACCAGACTAAACGAGAGAAAAAAAGGCAAATTTGGGTTGAAAACACGACGCCGAAACAGAAACAAAGACAGAAACAGAAACAGAAACAGAAACAGAAACAGAGACAGAAACAGAAACAGAAACAGAAAGCCGGAAAGGGAGGAGGGCGGGAAAGAAAGAAAAAAAAACAAAAAAAACGTCAGTAAAAGGAACAAAACGACGCGGACTTGGTTTGGAGGGTAAGATCGGCCCACGTCCGCGATGCTGGGTGGCCCCCGGGGGACAATGACGAGCCGGAGCCCGGGGTCCTGGGGGTCTCCTCCCTGACACTGTACGGGCTGTCAGCCCCGCATGGCCTTCTCCTCTCCCCGTGATTTATCGCACCTCGATTGTTCTGCCTTTACCCCGTGCTGAATGGAAAGGGGAGGCTGCGTTGCCAAACGCTGTTATTGATAACAGCGCAGATGTGGCCATCTTGGAATGAGCATCTGACGCTAAAT
>NC_137195.1:5845003-5942503 GCF_960531495.2 Zeus faber
CCCATTATGTTCATCCCCGGCGTTAAGGACAATCAGTCACGAGTCGGAGGCGAAGCCGCGGGAGGCTCCAGCTGCCGGCGGCCGGCCACTGCCCTCTCCTGTCGCCTCGGGCCCGGCCCACACCGTTCCCACGCCCCGCCTTGCTCATGGGCCCGTGGCACGGAGGTGGGCAGAGAAGAAGAAGAGCTGAGATTTGGATTCATGGGCAATTTGTGGTCATGGTCATTTGAGCTGAGAATATTCATTCTCAGCTCCTGGACCAGCAGGTTGCTCTATGGCTGGTAGAATATTGGGAGTATATTTACTTTTTTTGGTATAAAATTTAGCTTTTGGTTCGCAGGGTTGGGGCCGGTGTATCATCATGTTAGTTTTTTTTTGTTGAATTTTCTTTATTGTTGACAATAATTTCATTTTTTGTTTATTTATCTATGTTCATCATATACTTTTGGCTGACATGTCCGTACCAACCATTAAAATAAATGAATGAAAATATATTATTTTTAAAGTTCAGGGGTATTGACAAAAGCTGTATTTGATCACCTTGATTTTATTCCTTCATAAAATTCGCCAAATTAAATCAGATTAGCACCAAAAAAACAAGTTGTGGGAAATCCCAACGGTATAAGGAAAACATACACAAAAAAAACACAATTGCATAAACTATAACATTACACTGATTGTGGTGATGGTGATGTATGTGTTTGATGTAATTAAGTCATCTTATTTGAGATGTGCGTAAATGAACAAAGTTAGCAAACAACCCGCGTCATCACAAGTAAGATGCCTGAAATGTGCTCTGATTCCAAAATTTAGACGATGGGTCTTTTCTCAACGATGAGGCTGTAAGTCAAACTGTAAAGGCAATTCGTTCTGTAGGCTGCAATTCACTCCCACGGCGCAATTACTGTAATTAAACCGTAGTGGGAGAGTATGTCTTAGGCCAGTGATTCTCTCCCTTTTTCATAAGGACCCTCAATTTCATGCACATTAGGCCACGGGTGCCATTTGATAAGATTTAGTCTGTGGGAGCCCAATCTCAGAAAATAAAAAAAAAATAAAAAGAAATGTATTGTTAGATATGATTTAGTGTCCGTGCTATAGTTAGAGAGATAACAGTGAAACTTGGATCAAAACAGTCATTGTGCATTCTCTGATGGTGCTAACGTCTTGTAAAATGAAATAATGCTGAAGTGGAACTATTACTTATTTTGCTGGAGCTATATTAAGTGGGCCTGCAACCACTTGAGGACCCCTGGGGGGCGGGGGAATCATTCATTAATAATTCATTAATATTCAAGATGATTTTGTCCTAGATGTATAGAAGCAGCATATCACCTTCACTAACTTTTCCTTTAAATATCAAAGCCTGTTTGAGCGTCGATTTCGATGTTTTTTTCCAAACAATTACAGGTATAGGCCCATGAAGAGCAAGAAGACAATAGAATAATTACCATAATCATAATCATTATTTTTTTTTCTGCATTTTAATTAGGCCGATAAAGCTCAATTAAGCTCTTCGGCATTAGTGCCTTTTCAGTAAACAGCTGTCCACCTCCCCTCGGTCCTGGGAAAGGGCCGAGGCGCCAGTTCACGCCGAGGTTCCGTCACCAAACCCGGGGAAGCATTGGTGAGACGGAGGGGAACCCCCCACCTGCGGCTCGCTGGGAGCGGCCCCGGGGCCCGGGGCCCGGGGCCCCGGGCCGCGGAGACCCTATCTAACAAGGACACCCGCTCCCACGTTTGATCCCCGAAAGTGAAACTGTGTTAATTAGGCAGCGAGAGAAAAAGCCCATCTGGAGGAGGATTTAACCCCTTCCACGCTGATTGCAGGATCGGAGGGAAGCAGATTAAAGAGCAGAGTCCTCGTCTGTGTTTTCCTTAAATAAACAAAATTCATGTTGCTCAAAAACGTCATTCTCGTTGAAGACCCAAAGAAACAGCATTTGCATTGATGAAAAAAGAAGGAAATAAGTTATGAAAAATAATAAGAATTACAATAACAATGACGATTATTTTTATTAGATTAGTAGTATTAGAATTAGTTATCATAATACTTATTGTTAATAATGATAATAATATTAATAACAATAAGTAAATTATTATTATTATTATTATTATTATTATTAATAACAATAATAATAATAATAATAATAATAAGAAGAAGAAGAAGAACCGAAAATAAACAATAAACACACCTACAATAGATAACACAACATAAGATCAATACACAATTGAAACATTTATTTTGCCAAAGAATAATCCAATATTATAACATTTCCAAAATAATTTGAATGTGAATCGAATTGGCTTCTTACTAACAACGTAACTGGAATATTTTAGTCACATTTTCCACCGTTAGACTGTTTTAACGCCGTGGGGACATGCACACATTTACAAAACCACTTATATCCACCCTCGGTAATTACATTAAAAAATGAAAAAAAAAAAATCCTAACTAAAGAATATACAAATTAAAAAAAACATAATTCCGTGTTTCTATGAGAGATTATAGAATACATTGTCTTTTGACTTTCAAAGTAGGCCTTTGATAGATTTCTCTCAGTTATTTGGGACTTTTGGCCACGAGTCTCGTTTGACTCAACGCATATGGAATCCTACATTTTCTTTGGTAAATTATTCAATCATATGTTGATTTGGATCCGTGTGATATTTCCAATATGCATGTATTTTTATTTTATTTTTTTTTGGGGGGGGGGGGGGGGGTTGCTGAGATGCCTGAATGTGGGACTGGTTAGAATCTATTGCAATACACCAGTAAAATATCTGCAGCTTCCAATTCTCACATCCAGACGCTGGAGCGCCCCACTGTGCTGAGCGTGCAATGTGGCGGCGGAGCGCCCTCTGCTGGTGCACAGCGGGTACTGCTGGAAGATCACTGCAAGAGTGAGTGCATGAATTCCCCAACACAGTCTGAAAACAGACAGTTACCAGTATGTTTACCAGTATGTTTACCAGTATGTTTACCAGTATGTTTACCAGCATGTTTACCAGTATGTTTACCAGCATGTTTACCAGTATGTTTGCAGATGTTTGCAGATGTTTGCAGATGTGATTTAAACCTGTTAGGTGATGATTGTCAACATCAGGGTACAGTGCACATCACGAGCGTTGTGGGTTTAAAAATAACCATTGGGATTTTACAATGTACAAGGAATAAGATGTCAAGTGAAGGGTTATTAAAATCTCTCTCTCTCCCTCTCTCTCTCTCCCTCTCTCCCTCTCTCCCTCTCTCCCTCTCTCTCTCTCTCTCTCTCTCTCTCTCTCTCTCTCTCTCTCTCTCTCTCTCTCTCTCTCTCTCTGCTTGTGTGTGTGTTTAACTGTTGAGCTTCTCGGCCTCCTCAGTCATTACGGCGGTCAACTGGGACTCATGGGACTCCTCTTCTTCTGGGACCTGTTAGAGATAATATGATTTTAGGTGGATAGACAGACAGGCAGACAGACAGGCAGGCAGGCAGGCAGACAGACAGACAGACAGACAGACAGACAGACAGACAGATAGACAGATAGACAGATAGATAGATAGATAGATAGATAGATAGATAGATAGATAGATAGATAGATACTTATAAAATAAATATAAAATAACTATAAATTACCAACAACAGAAAAATGGCAATAAAAAGAATCATATCAAAACATTAACAATAAAAACAAGAAAACAATATATGTCTATATATCTATATATCTATATATATATATATATATATATATATATATATATATATATATATATATATATATATATATATATAGTAAAGCAAAAGAACATCCCCCTGTCTGACTGTGTAACCCAGGTCAAGCCAGAGCAGGGGTTGTGTCCATTTTTCAAACCCTTCATGTCCAAACATTTATCTGCACAAAGGCCCCTTTTTGCCTCCAGATATTACATCATTCATCTGGAAGCCGCATCATGGCGCAGCACCAGGCGTCGTCAGCCTCGACGTGCGCCACCTGGTGCTCAGACGTTGCACCGTCGTCACCGTCAAACGCCGCAGTCGGACGGATCAGTTGCTGTGGCACGCGCGCCCCCTGCTGGTTTGTTTTACGAACTGCAACACATTTCAGATTCTGGGGCGTCGGGGTGAAGCAAAATCCACCAGATTGTCACGTTTTAAGAAAGCGAAAGCATTCAATGTAGACGGATCAGCCAATGAAGGCAGATATGAACACGGCAGGATTTACTTTCACAAGTAGAATGTGATCTGATGTCACGAAGGAAATTATTATTCTGTGAAATTCCTATCATGCGTAGGCCGAGCCAGGGCCTTCATGAGGTAATGTGAGATAAGGTTTGAGTCTCCAAGCGTGATGCGGCACGGGACGCACAGGGGCTTTTTTTTCTCGTTCAATGGGGAAACGGGGGAGGATGAACACATCTAAACTAAAAACACACTGTATTTTTGTTTTCTTCGCGAAACCGGGGAACGGCTGCCACACAGGGTGTCTGTGCCGCCGGCCGGCCCTGGGATGAGTCATGATGTGATGTTTTGGACGACCTCGAACTCTGACGGGTTATGTTTTGTTACAGTTTCCTACGTTTACGCCGTCATTTCTCCTCCGCCAGACTCACCTCCCAGTAAATGTTGTCCTCAAAGCAGATGTTATCGGGAGGTGCGCCGTAGATGGGCAACTTCAGAATGAAGCCTATTAAACAACAAATAATAGCAATTAATTCAAGACTAACAGTAGCACTAAATGAATCAGGATACCTTAATATTTTTATTCCAAAGATGTGTTTAAAATGTGTCGTTGTTCAACTGTGATCACAGAAGATTAAAATTCCACACTGTGCAACATGGGCCAATAAGCACAGATAAATATGAATACTTTGTTTGGTGGCCTGAAATAAATGTTAACAAGGCACATTTTGCATTAACATTGATATTCCAAAAGTGTTGTTGTCGAGTGGGCCTGCAGATGCGGTAGAATTGCCACTAACTGGACTCTATACAGAGCTCTCTCTCTCTCTCTCTCTCTCTCTCTCTCTCTCTCTCTCTCTCTCTCTCTCTCTCTCTCTCTCTCTCTCTCTCGCTCTCTCTCGCTCGCTCTCTCTCTCTCTCTCTCTCTCTCTCTCTCTCTCGCTCTCTAAACCCACAATATAAGCAGGACTTTTTGGGGAAACCTCCCGTCCCCGCCCCTCATCCCCTGCTGCTGTACACACCGACAATCAGTCCTCCCAGGAGGGCGATGCCCAGGGTCACAGCCAGCGAGATCGCCTGGCGAACCCCCTGGAACGAGGCCTCGATGTCTCCCGACGCCACGTCGGGGAACACGTCCGCCATACTGTAGCACACACACAGGGAAAACATATTTACATTTTGAAAAATATATGTTTTATTTGTATAAAAAATATATATCACGACATTACGATATACAGTATGTACACAGTGGATATGCATGAACGTGGTGTAATATATATTTTAGGGTGGGTTGGTGGGTGGGAGGGCCGTCTGCCGTTGTCTGTTCTGTGGTCCACATGTGCGGCAGCCGGGGGCTGGTCAGGGGTCTGCGAGCGATTCGGGTTTGGCATGCTTGGGGGACTCGCCACACCCCACAATTTTAACTGCAATTATCAACAGCACACATTGAGCGGTGGGGTTTTCGGGGTGGCGTGGCACTAGTGGGTTGGTGTGGGGGTGTGGTTTGCCGGGGGGGGTGGGGGGGGTTGGCCCCCTGCTGGCTGGGCCCGGGTCCTAGAGGCTTGTGCCTGGTGCCGGGCGGTTTCTGGCCTGCTGTGACCCGGTGGGGCTGCGGGGAGCTCCGCAGGGGGCTTCCCGGGGCCGCCGTGGGTGTGGTTTGGGGTGTGTGAGGCAGCTGTCGGCTGTCTTACTCCCGCTGCGTGGCTTCCCTGCGACGGGCGCCCCGGGTGCCGGTGGTGGTGGAGAGCCCACATATCTGACTGTCTGCGGGCGATGGCGGTGGGTCATCTGGGTCCCCTCCCGCTCTCCGGGACTAGTTTACGCTCCTTAGGGCCTGCGTGGGTGGCGGGCTCCGGGCTTCTCCGGGGGCTGGGGGGTCTTCTGTGGCTGCAGGGCGTGGTGCTTTCCTGCGGTCGTGCAGTGTCTATTCGGCTGCGGAGCCTTTTCTGCTGCTAGGGGGCGCTACAATATAATTCCAGTGGACGCACATACACGCACACGCACGCGCACACGCACGCACACATACACACACTGCTTCAAACACACCCAAACACCCTCCTGGTTACATCCTTCTCCTTTTCTCCCTCATTTTCTGCCATAACTGGACAGGACAGGAACAGGCCACGTTCCCAATCGCTGTCCCAGTTTTCCTGGACTTAATTTACTCTGTTCTGTGGATACAGGTTGTCGTCCGATGTTTCTATGTTCACGTCTTTCCATGTACATATTGTTGTTTGGTTCTATGGTAATTAAGCCCCTTTCCCACTTGCACTGAAAGCTGTAAATCGACAGCACTGGCAATGCTCTGTATTGGGTTGGGGTTAACGGAGGGAACGAGCGGACAGGGCGAGGGAGAACGGGTGGAGAACGTTCCTTCTCCGGAGGCAGAAGACTTGCATTGCAGGTTGAGAAGTTGAACTCCACTTGCAGACTAACTCTGTCCTAGATGCAATGGAACAAATACTTTGTGTTGTATGCCCAGCGTGATGACAGCACAGGTAAAAAAATAAAAAGGGGGGCTGTTATCAGGGTTTGTTATCAACCACTACCAACATGTGTCCCGGCAGCCACAAACCCTCCCAGAGTTCCCTTGAGCAAGACACTGAGACCCCTCCCTCTTTCCATAGTTACAGGGCTACTATCTAAACTATTTCATGGCCGCAGTAAAGAGTGTGTTTTCAGCACTGTGGAAATTGGAAAAATTCAAGTGTGACACGACTTTGTCGCCAGGGGAACCAGGGCACGGCACTCACCCATCTCCGTAGACGTCCTTGGTTGCCACGGCGGCAGTGACGGCTCCCACTATCGCGCCCAGGACGCCGGGCATGCCGTGCAGGTTATGGACCCCGCAGGTGTCCTGGACCTTCAGCTTTTCCTCCAGGATGGGCTGAGGGGAGGAAGGTGGGAAGGATAAGTGAGTGTGATACTGTATATTTAAAGCGCCAATGGAGGGTCTTGAGTGTTCTCTTTTTGCTGCAGGATTAAAGTCTGAGCGTCAGTCTTCTAAAGTACAGGCCTATGGCGTCCATTTGAAGTATTATTCGGATCTGTTGGATAAAACTGGGTGCACGGAGAAAGGCTCTCGCTTGAAACACCTTCCGACTGGAGGAAAGTTTCACTCCCATAAATGACTTCGTGCTGATCTGAATCAGTCCCCTGCTGTGAACTCAGCTTTTCCTCACCGATAGGTACTTGAAGCCCAGCACAGAGACTGTTCCGGCCAAGAATCCGACAATCATGGAGCCGAAAGGGGTCAGCATCATCTCGCCGGCCGTTCCCGCGGCGACACCCCCGGCCAAGGCTGCGTTTTGGATGTGGACCTTGGGAGATGTGAAGGGTATAGGTTTGGGTCAGTTAGGGTCACGTGGCACCACCTTTATGCGGTCGATCTGTTTTTACTTTGCACATTTTGATTCCTGTTCAGAAAGGCATTTAAAGGTGTACATTCGTTTTCTTTGCTTTTACTCCATTTCTTTGTTATTGCGTGCCAAGCAGAGCAGAGTGATTTTAGACAGCAAGGGAAAAATCTTAAATTTCTTAATCAGTAAAAATCATTAGAATTATAGGTGTCCAAAGGACATTCATTTAGGGCATCCATCTGTCTTTGTTTGAAAAATAATTCAAAACCTCCAGCGGTCTCCAACCTCTGAATACATAGTATAAAAATTATATATTCAGAGCATTTGCTATGAGTTGTGCAGCACCGGGGCCCAGTGGCCATTAGGGGCCCCCAGCTGCACCTGTTGCACTGGCAGTAGTTGCGCCACCGCCTATTATATCCTATATATACTGTTTATATAGTGTATATCTATTTAGCATTTTACATTGTGCATCTGTGCAGATAAATATCATAATTCAATATTTATTTGTGTATGGATAAACAGCATTCATTTATATTTTGCATGTGGTGCACAATAGCCCTTATATTGCAATTTGGACATTTCATATATGAATTGGATTTAGATGCAATTTTTTTGTATTACCTCTCAGATATTTTCTTGTGCTACTTTCTCTACTTCTGTTTCCGCCTAGCGCAGTCATTGCAGTGTTCTGCTAAGCATTTTACCCCACATCGCACCGGTATCACTGTGTATCTGAGTAAAACACGTTGAAAGTCTCCACAAAGAGAAGGGAATATAAGATTAACAACATCATCCCCACATTCGGTCGCATCCCTATCGAGAGGCAAATTAGATTAGACGCCGCAATGTGACTGACGTTCGCTCTAGACAATGGATCCCTGCGCGAAAGTCTCTGGTTGTGATTGGTGGAGGTGTGGCAGGTGTGGTGGAGTGCAGAGCAGTTGGTCCCATCAGTTGATTAAGAAGTCCATACTATTGACGGGCCTTCTGCTATGTACAGTGTGTGTGTGTGTGTGTGTGTGTGTGTGTGTGTGTGTGTGTGTGTGTGTGTGTGTGTGTGTCTGTACCGTGTGTGTTACTTTTCCTCGGGCCTCTGTCTGTCTGAGCGCTGTCACTCGAGGAATGCTCTATCTTGATTTCTGAATGCTTAGATCTTGACAGTTGAGTTCTCAGAAGATACCGTACTGTTGCAACATGCTCGCTCACCTGAAGCAATACTGTGTGAGTATATCACACGGTAAATGAGAACAGTATTTCACACGGTATAAGAGTATGTCAGCCATCAGCCCAGGGTCAGCGCCAAACTGTACTTTTACTATCTGCTGTCGGTTCAGCATTGACATTAAAGAATTAGCACCACACACAATGTGGTAATTCATCGGCGTTCAATGCATGGTATTATGCATGGTCGCTGGCAACATACAACCAGTCAACACAACTGACAAAATGACCTCAAGAAAATTGAGCCTCATAGAAATTAAGCGAGACGCCTACGGACAATTCACTTCCTTCCTGGGGTCCTAAAATCTTCTACAACCACCTCCTCTCACGGAAGGAAGAACATTCATTTGGCTGACACGTTGGCTGCCCAAGGCCCTTAAACCTTCCGCACACTATAACTGGTTTGGTGATGGCACATGGAATTTCCTCAAACCTTCTAAACGTAGATCTGGTTGGTGGAGGCACATCCAGAAGGTTGTCACTGCGGTAAGGCCCGGCATCTCAGGTTTAAGGCCATAAAAGATGCCAGGCAAGCATATCATCCCAAACCAGATCATCCTAGAACCGCCCTCCTGCCTAGAACCACCGAATCCAGCAGACCTACGTGGAGCCCCGTCCACGTGCCCACCGGGTCCGGGCTCCCTCACCATGTCCAGTTTGCCGTCGTGAGCTGTGAGGGCAGAGAGGCCGTAGGTGGCCAGAGTGCAGGCTGCCAGGGAGTAGTAGGTGTTCATGGCCGTGCGGTGCTGATCGTCCCCGTGGGCCGTGATGGCAGAGTTGAAGCTGGGCCAGAACATCCAGAGGTAGATGGTGCCTGATAAGACATGAGGAGAACTAAAGGGCTGAGCTCCCAAACGTCAAGTCCATCAGTACGTCACATCATCCACATATCAACAGGATATCCAAGACACTGAATGCTCAAAGTGTCAGATCCAACAAATTACTTTTGCAATATAGTAAAAAACAATGTAGTCTAGTATAAAGTGTCAAGTGTCCGGCCAGACAAAAAGCAACGCTTAGCCTCTTTTATGTTTATACATTCCAAGATGGGATGTGAGTTACAACACTAAACCCCAGAGAAAAGTAGTGATTTGCAAAGACATCTCAGGTTGTCTTCTTGTTGTTGGTGATTTTCTCTGAGAAGCCGCTTTTCCATCCTCACCGATCATGGCGAACAGGTCGGAGTGGTAGACAGAGCTGTTCCTGTGCTTGCTCTTGCTCAGGTTGGGGCGGTAGAGGACGCGGGTCACCGTGAGGCCAAAGTAGGCTCCAAACGTGTGGATGGTCATGGAACCGCCAGCATCGCGGGCCTGGAAGGGGGTGGACGGTTCAGACATATCAACTCAGGACTTTCTGGTCGAGGACGAGATGTGTTTCATTCTGACTTCAGTTGAAAGTGTAGATTTTCAAAGTATTTAATAACAATGTTTAAAAAAAAAATAAAAATAACAACAATAACTCACCCCGAGAGCGGACAGCAGGATGAACTCGTTCACGGCGAACAAAACCACCTCAAAAAGAGCCATGACCAGGAGCTGGACCGGGCTGGTCTTCCCCAGGACGGCTCCGAATGAGATCAGCACGGCGCCAGTGCAGAAGTCAGCGTTGATCATACTGAAACGGGGCACAATCGGGTTGAAAAAATTGGGACCGATGCAGTGACGCTGGGAGAGATTTGGCGCCTGCTCCGGTAGCAACGTCCGCATTTCCGAGCGGTTACCTCTCCACTCCGATGTGGATCTTGCCGCCATGCATGCCGTGGAAGAAGCCCTGCATGAGCGTGGCCCACTGCAGGGCGAAGGCCGCGATCAGGAAGTTGAAGCCCACGCTGCTGAAGCCGTAGCGCTGCAGGAAGGTCATGAGGAAGCCGAAGCCGATGAAGATCATCACATGAACGTCCTGGAAACCTGTGGGGTTCAGAAGGGAAACACGGGCTCAGATTACATTAATAATAATTCTCTGATATTTTGCCATCCTCTTCATACTTGAATTCTTGACTTTTTATTCCCTGCCTTTGCTCCCTCTCTTTTGTCTTGCCTTTTTAAACTCACCTCCTTTACATTAGTTTAACGAACATTTCTATTAACACATTAACCCCAACCCTAACTCATATTGATAGTTCGAGCTCTCTGTGTGAATATGCTCGATTACACGATGAAGCGTGAATGGAGCACATTGTCTCTATATATAAAAAAGCGAAATGATTCTGCTGCTGAAATGCTGAGATGTTATATGAAAGGCTCCAATGAGCTTGGAGGGTTGTGTGATCATGGTTTCAAATGATGTGTGTCTCTCCCTGCAGTACTTCACCCTGTTTACACAACCCGCAGGATGGGCAGTGCTCGTCTTCTTATGCTCCCCAAACCTGCCACAAACAATATACTCTAGTACTCTAGTATTGTGCGGTGAAGGCTGTCTCCATGGTGATATCCCTGGCCTAGCTGGCAGCGGTATGGCCAGCGTCCCCATTGGCATTTAGATGCACAGTGCCGTTCACAAGGACACATAGTACCAGAGATCGGTGGTTAAAGCAGGCATCTCCCGTGTAGGGGAGTGTGTGGTTTATACTGTATAGACTGTGTAAGTTATGAGGTTTTACTTTAAGTGTTTAATGCTGTTTAGCTTATCAGTTGGTTATCAGCTCCTTTGTGAGACATCAGAGGTCACATGACTGAGACAATTTATATGCCACGCTCAGCTTCTCTTGCTGTGCAACATTATTGAAATTGTTATTATTTTATATGTTGTTAGTTTGCTTGAAGTGCTCTATATTATTATTATCATTATTTATAATAATAATAATAATAATAATAATAATAATATAGAGCACTTAAAACAAACTAATAACAATAATAATAATAATAATAATAATTATTATTATTATTATAATTATAATTATAATTATAATTATTATTATAATAGTAATCTTCATGACATTCATTTTCGATAAGGTGATCGAGAAAAGAAGGAATTATTTTCTGTTTCCTGTCATAACATCCCTATCAGCAGGTGAATGGTGGTGTCAACATGTAGACATTGGCAGTGGCTTGAGACTACCTACACAGCAGCAGGTGATAGATCCATGCTTGTACAGCGTCGGTCAAGTGTGCACGATGTGAACGTGTTTACAGAACAGTTATTATTGTGGGTGTGTATTCAGAGTTCATCGGCTAGTGCACACAAGTGGCTGTGGATTGTGAACATTAACAGCCTTCTGCCCATGTGACAGCGAATGAGCGTCGGGTTAAAAATTATCCCAAGCCATTAACTCTAATGGACGTTTACCCTTCACTCTTTCTTATAATTTGCCTAACCTACGTTTCTGTTTAAATCACTTTGACAGACGGTGGGGATCAGGAAGGTCAGACATAATTTCTGATGCACTGCATTTAACCACTAAGGGAGGATGGCTTCATGTTGCCAAATCAAAGTATAATTAATAAGTAGCACAACAAGTAGGTCTACCACTATTTGGCAGATGGGAAAGTCTGATTGCTCAAATCATTGGTGTCTAAATAATTTACAAAATTGTACTTTCCAATTTTCCTCCCATTTAGTAATATTCCTTTCTGTCTCTGTTTAATGTCTAAATGAGTGAGCATATTTTATATTCAACTGTACATACATAAATGTACGTATGCATGAATAACACCAACACCCTTATCATTAATATTCTACATATGACAGACTAGGCTGGCCAAAGAAAAAAATACATATATTTTCATATAATAATAATAATAATAATAATAATAATAATGATAATAATAATAATAATAATGATAACGCATGTGTGCATGCGTGCGTGTGTGTGTATTCCTCCAATTAAATTCCCTCTCTCCCCACAGAATGATGGGCATATTGGCTTTACTCCATGTTTCCTACTGAGTGATTGGATCTATGTGAGAAGAGAGCGTCTCCCCTCTCCCATGTCTTATCTGATTCAAGCCCCCTGCTCTGCCACTGGCGGACCCAGCCACCTGCACACCTGCAGGCCAGGGAGATAGAGAGATATAGGCATGGAGAGAGAGAGGGAGGGCGTGGAGATTGTGTTGTGATAGGCACAGACGCAGGCCTCAAGGTGTGTACTGTAGAATTTCCACCAGAGCCTCCTTCCACCATTCACTACTTGTTTAGGCACGCCCACCACACACACACACACACACACACACACACACACACACACACACACACGCACACACACGCACACACACACACTCGGTTGTGACTGTTAAGGAAGAACAGTGGGGAGCTCCAATGCTAAATGTAAATTAATGAAACGCAAATGTGACTCTAACTTTAAATGTTGCCGCAAACGTTTCCTCGGAGTGCGTTCAGCAGGCACTCTTTCTCATTGAGGCTGCGGTGATCCAGAAATGATTAGAAAAGTGTCACGTGTGTCTGAGAGCTATGGTAAGACCTGACTGACTGGTTGACATGCTGAGTCACATATACAACAACACTTGGCCTCACTGCTCTGTGTTACAATCAGCAGAAAAATACATTGTGCGTTGACTCAAACTGGACTTAAGTAAACGAGAGGTGGGACATCAAGATGTATTGATTCAACCAGTGATTTGACACTATAATGGAGTCACATGGCTCCCAATTTGCTCGAGCGCGTTGTGCCAAAGTGTGGCTGTCCACAGGGTGGGGGGACAGCAGGGGCAGTAATGCACTAATGTTCCAAATGTTATTCTTAATTTTCAAATGGCGAAAAAAAAAAACGACAACCATTGTGCGATCTCCTCCTTTTACACCGGTGGTCCGTGTGAACGGATCACACACTTTGGGACGCCGGTGGACTGGAAGACATCTCTGTGCTCTGCTCGCTCAGGAGGAATGGGACCACAGCAAACCGCCGTCCAATTAGGAAGCCATTAGCGGGAGATGTTCGCCGCCCCGGTGAGCCGCGATGTGCGACCCAACGAAGCACCGAGTAACAAGTTGTATTTTATTACAAGGGAGGATGGGGACTGTTCTGTGAATGCGGAGTCGTGGCCATCATCTGTAGGTAGGTTCTCATGCGAAATATTATCAAAACAATTTAACCAACTAACCGACCGACCGACCGACTAACTCACCAACCAACCAACCAACCAACCAACCAACCTACTTACGAACCGACCGACCGACCAACCGACTGACCGACTGACCGACTGACCGACCGACTGACCGACCGACCAATTGACTAACTAACTCACCAACCAACCAACCAACCTACTTACAAACGAACGAACGCATGAGCGAACGAACAAACAAACGAACAAACGAACGAACGAACGAACGAACGGACTGACGGACCAACCGACCAACTAACTCATCAACCAACCAACCAATCAACCAACCTACTTACAAAAGAATGAACGAACGGACCGACGGACTGACGGACTGACTGACGGACCGACGGACTGACTAACTAAACAACCAACCAACGAACGTACGAACAAACGAACGACGAATGGATGAATGGATCGACCGACCGACCGACCGACCGACCGACCGACCCACTTACTCACTCACCCACTCACTCACTCACTCACTGACTGACTGACTGACTCACTAACTGACTGACTGACTGACTGACTGACTAACTAACTAACCATTTAACCATTTAACCAACTAACGAACTAACGAACCAACCAACCAACCAACCAACTAACTAACTAACTAACTAACTAACTAACTAACTAACTAACTAACTAACTAACTAACTAACTAACTAACTAACTAACTAACTAACTAACTAACTAACGAACTAACTAACCATTTAACAAACAAACAAACTAACTAACTAACTAACTAACTAACTAACTAACTAACGAACTAACCAACTAACTAACCAACTAACTAACCAACTAACCAACTAACCAACTAACTAACTAACTAACTAACTAACTAACTAACTAACTAACTAACTAACTAACTAACTAACTAACTAACTAACTAACTAACTAACTAACTAACTAACTAACTAACTAACTAACTAACCAACCAACCAACCATCCAACTAACTAACTAACTAACTAACTAACTAACTAACTAACTAACTAACTAACTAACTAACTAACTAACTAACTAACCATTTAACTAACTAACTAACTAACTAACTAACTAACTAACTAACTAACTAACTAACTAACTAACTAACTAACTAACTAACTAACTAACTAACTAACTAACCAACTAACCAACTAACTAACTAACTAACTAACTAACTAACTAACTAACTAACTAACCAACTAACCAACCAACCAACTAACTAACTAACACCTCAATGAAGTTGAGGGAGGGATGTGACCAAACTAAAAATCCTAAATATAGTTTTGAATGTATTAATGAGCAGCTGCAGGATGCCACAGCAGTAATAACATCTTAACAGTTTCCATGTGGAGTGAGGAGTGTCAACATTTGATCCTGTTGATCTCCATCGTCCCTGTCTTTTCACGCTGCCTCTCACGTCTATGCAGTGAACGCATTCGGCGACTGATGCTCCGCGGTTTTTGTCCGCTGGTGGGCCCCTAACACCTGGCCCCCGGTCCCGGGATTCCCAGGCGTCCCCTGAGCCCCCGCCCGGTCAGGGCCACTCACTTGGGTAGCGGTAGTAGAAGTCGTTCTCGTAGTCCGAGTGGTTCTTGGTGAGCTCGTGCCACTTCCTCGCGTCCGTCTCGTCGTCGTACTGGACCAGCGCGCCGAAGAGGATGATGAGGATGACCTCCAGGATGATGCAGATCGCCGGCAGCTTCAGCCGCATGTTGGTCGCCGCGTCCGTCATGTTGGGGGCCCGTGAGGGGAGGTCCTGCAGGTGAGTCCTTCCCTTAAAACCTGGATTTGAGTGGCGCGGGATACAGGGTCCTTCAGTGGCGGGGACCTAACCCTGCTAATCCCCACAGAATGGAACCCTCTCTCTCTCTCTCTCTCTCTCCCTCTCTCTCTCCAATTCTCCCCCCCTCACTCTCCCTCTCTTCCTCCCCCTCTCTCTCTCTCTCTCTCTCTCTCTCTCCCTCTCTCTCTCTCTCTCTCTCTCCTGCACACTTGGTGGTGTTTGCAGTGCAGAGGCAGGGGGCCGAGTGTCAGGGTCGGAGGGAGAAACCAGCAGACAGCCACATGAGATGTGTCTAACTGCTTTTTGTGTTTTTGGGCCGTCCGTCCACGCCCATCCCGGCCTCCTCCGTCACCAATGAGGCCGGGCCGGTCCAAGCCCCTCCCATCCCGTGCTGTAATTTTAAGGTAGTATAGGTAGGACAGCGTGGCCTCGCCTCGGCTGGATCACCTGGGCCTGTGGAGGCCTCTCAGCTCATTTTGGTTCTATCTTCAATCAACCTCTTATATGCCATGTGTCCACACAGCTGACTCATTCTTTTCCTCCTCATGTATAGAATACAATACAATAGACTATAGTGTAGTAAATCACCTAATAATTGTTATATAATGCTAATAATGTTTCCCAGCACCTAAAGCAGAAGTGGGTCTCTCCTTCTGTGGCTCCTTCCTTTTTTCCCCACCAAGTGTTTTTTTTGGGGTTTTTTTCCCGTGTCCGGGGCGAGGACTAAGAATAGGAGATGTCATCGATTTCTAAATTATTTGAAAGTTGGTGGAGCCCTGCGGTTTCGCGAAGCCTTCAGATGTAAATTTTGTTCAGTTTGTCAGCGTCTATAATTTGTCATCCAGATTCGCCGAGGCCTGTGTAGAGGATTGAAACAAACGTAATGACCGTGTTGCTATGGCATGACATGGCAGGATTTCGTTTTATTTCGCCATCGTAGCCCCTATTTGACGCGCAGAAAGTGGCGCGGCAGCCCAGGGGTTGGAAACCGTTGAATCTTCACAGGCTTTGAAAGGAGGGACTGACAGACGACTCCGGGGGTGGAGCGTTGGGGATGATGACACCAGAACCCACCACGTGGGGAGGGAAGATGAATAATGAGCGTGTGTCACAAAAAGGAAGCGGGCACGGCGGCGGGGATCGGACGTGGCATGCCTTTAGAGAGCCATATGCAAGGTCCAGAGGGTGCAAAGAGGACCGCCGAGTTTTAATGCAGTAGGCTACATGCCCATATTTTAAGTTCGGCCTATAGGGGGTGTTGAAAGGTGCGTCCCGGTCCGGAAACAAGGCGACGATCGAGAGCGACGGGAGCTTTTTGTAAGGAGAGGGCGGCAAGACAGGAGAAGGCCCGAGCTGCCGGATACGCTCCGCGGGCAGCAGACAGTCCAAGCAGGGGGAGCGCGTTGATCTAGGGATACGTCTCGGCACATCCTACTCGGGCCGGGTCCGATAGGAGGTGCCACTCAGGCTGCTATCGGCCGCCTCCATCTGCGGCGTCTGCCTCCGGTTGAGTAGGGCGCAGCGGTCAGGAATGCTGTTATGGTTTTCGGGGGAATCTTAACAATTGCCACTCGAGACCACAGGCGTCAGAGGCGAGCTGGCCGTTCCTGTCCGTCCGGCCGGCCCCCAGGGAGACCTTCGTTCCGCCGTCCAAACACTGCGTCGAATATTCAGTTAGCGCGGCTGCACGCACCTGATCCTCCATCACTGTGGCATAACTAACTCTCACTTCTGTTCACAAAAGTCAAAGCTGAAAGACGATTAAATCAGTTTAATCATTTTATCTTTTTTTTTTTTTTACAGTAGAACTACACATTTGTGAACATAAGAATCAGAATGATTCCAAGTACATTTACAAATAGGAGTATTTTGTCGGTTTCCCTACACACAATTAGTATTAAAATGTGTTATTTATTATTATTATTATTTTTTTTTAATTCAGAGTCTTAATTTTTACATATAAAAATATTCAGAATATACAAAGTACATACTTGTATAATTCTGCCCAATGTAATTATTAAATTAAATTATTAAATGTTATTAGATAACGACTGATGTCTGTAACTTCAGAAAATGTTGAACCGACTGTTCATCTCAAGCGATTCCACACATGCTCCAATTAAAACAAACTGAGAAAAATAATCAAGGTTTAAATTATCAATTAAAATGAATCCTTCATGTTTCGGCTACTGAAGGTTTTAAGCCCTTCCGTGCAGATTGAATAAAACCAAGCAACCTACTAGGAATTTAAACCGTCGTTAAGGTATTGGACCCCACATCCCATGGTCTTGTGGATGTGTCCCATCTTGTCCTTTTGTTGGGCTAGAGCTGCGGGTGCCGCAGGGCGTGTTTAAACTGAAGGACCCTCAATCACAAAGGAGTTTCAATTACCAAAACACTTAAGATAAAGCACATTGCAGCGCTGGTCAGCGAGGCCGACGCTGGAGCGGATTCCACTGATTGCGACCCTGTTAGGCAACATAATTGTGTGAATTAGAGCTTGGTGTCCTGTTGGTCACGCTGTGCAGAGCAGATGGGGGCCGAATAAACTCCCAAATTCCATTAGGGACACTGCGCTTTGATCAAGGGCTCAGAGGTGAATTAGCAGGGAACGCCAACTACTTTGCCTGAAAAAATGAGATTTAACTTTTCGCTTTCACCGTTTTTTATGTTATTTGTAGTTCGGCATGTTGTCAGTATATTGTGATACTATGGGAAAGGCAAGGCACCATCTAAATGAGGCTTTTCTTTTGAAATACGTTTACCATTCACAAAATTGAGGTAGGCTATAAATTGCAGCGTACCTTCAATATTTATATGGGTTTATTCAGACATTTTGCCCATTTTTGGAATAAATGATCAAACCTATTCACTTCCTTGGTGGGAATGCTGTGTGTTTCTCTTCTACTAACACAATGCATGTGATTTTTATGGTAGAGAGATATCTTAAGCGGCCCAAGTTAGTAGCTCATTCATAAAACGAGGTCTCTGTCCATTCTAGAGCTTTCCAAAACACTGGATTCAGTGATACACCTGGGGTGGCATTTCCAGATGAAAGTGAAGTAAGGGTAACCTACTGGCATAACCTTTTTATGTTACATTTGATAATTGCATTTTTACATTATATCTAGATATTGTGCAAATGGATATTTTCAAACACATTCAGTAAAGATGCAGTTATTCTGCAGTCTAAATAACTATAAGACCAGGTAGGTAGACAAGGTACATCTATTGCAGTATTGATTTTCCTCCCCTTGCAGAGGAAAGGGTGACGGGCCAGAGGGAAGATTAGTTTGACTTCACTGTCTTACAGCTAAAAGTTCCCGTCATTCCAGGATACTTCCAAATATTTCGTAAGACAACCCATAATCTAAGGCCCTACGGTTGCACAAATAGCAAGCGTCTCTCATGACCTCCTTCTCTGATGGCTGATAGAAACTCTGCCATTTTCCCTGTGAGCTGACGACGCGCGGACACATTTTGCTGTGAATGCACCTCCTGTGAAGAGAGAGAGAGAGACACACGCACGCGCATGCGCACATGCGCGCGCGCGCACACACACACACACACGCGCGCACACACACACACACACACACACGCGCACACGCGCACACACACGCACGCACACACGTGCACAAACACGCGCGCACACACACACACACACACACACACACACACACACACACACACACACACGCACAGATGCACACACAAGTACACACGCGCACCACACACACACACACACACACACACCTCCCCATTCATCATGGAATCCCAGCCATCCGGATCTATGTGTGCGTGGCAGTAGGCGCCTCTTGTCACTCCATCAATTCAGCTCCTGGGGCCCAGATAAGACAATCTCCTGATCAGACGAGGTGAACATGTGAGGAGAGGGATGTTGAGGGACAACGTGTGTGTGTGTGTGTGTGTGTGTGTGTGTGTGTGTGTGTGTGTGTGTGTGTGTGTGTGTGTGTGTGTGTGTGTGTGTGTGTGTGGTACCTGAGTATGAGAGGCACCAGATTGGACCAGATAAAGACAAGTTCAGACCCGTCCGCTTTACCATAGTGTGATAACGCACAACGCGGATGCATTCCTGCCGGGACTTTCTACTTACCAGATGGACAGTGTGTGATGCTGGTATGTTCTAATTGCAACAAACCCAGTTTGGCAAGTCATACAATCTGTAGCTCTCTGATCTGTATCTACATACAAGTATCTTCACCACTGTTCCGGTGGGGTAAATCCTTTCACTTTAAATTAATATCATAATAAAACTTGTTTCATTAATGAAAATAAACTTATATTTTGGGCTTTTTCTGTGTCTCACATGCACGCACACACACACGCATGCACGCACGCACACACACACACACACACACACACACACGCAAATGCATACACAATGTTTGTGTGTGTTTTTCAGTGTTTGCTAATTCAAATGGTTCACCATTTGGGGTGGGGCGTGGTGGAGTGGGGTGTTGGGCTGGAGGGTAAATTGACATCTCAACAGCCAAGATCTGTATCTCCCACAGATGACATTGTCACATGAAGAGTCCACGCGGTATGAGAGAACATCTTTTAACTGATCAAAACAACACCTCGGGCTAATCCACGAATCTCATTTCTCCGCGAGGACCAAAGCGTCAAATGTCAGGGGGAAAAAAAGTCAATTTCAATGCAGGATTTCGCAGCGTTTAAAAGACTGCCGTCCTTTTCTTAATGTAACGTAATGTTCTCAGATGTCATTTATCACCTGCGTCAAAAAAAACCAAACAAGCTTTTTGTACCCAAGAGTGCATAAACTGTCACAGAGGATAAATGTTTTTTAGACTAATTTAGACTAAATTTAAAGTAAAAAATAAAATAAAAATGCAATGTGCCGCTCAGGTTTTCATGTAAAAAAATGAAAACTTTTTTTTATTTGGTGCACTGTCAAATTAAAAACCTGAGCTTAACTTGTTTGCATAACGGGAGTTAGGGTCATTACTATTAAATTAGAGGTCAGTTCCTGTCATATCATTTCATGTATTATCAAATGTATGAGTCTATCTTTCCACTAGACTCAATAAAAAATTTTTTTTGTTGCGCTCGCTTCCCTCCTGACCACGCCCCGCTCCTTTGGACACTGCCTTTGTTTAACCAGCTAAATTCCCCCCTGACCGCGCCTCGCTCCTTGGGACCTCCATTATAATACCTGTGTTACCAGACCCCTGCTGTTTCCTCCACCTTTCTCCTTGACAGCGTTTTTTTAAACAGCGTTTTATTTCGGAAAAGGGAGGTGTCATGGTTCCGGTGTGATTGGGGAAAAAGCAGTAGAGGAGACAGCAACTTAAACAAAGAACAGCGAACATTCTTCTGCAGTACATTACTTCCCTCAAAAAGTGTCACAATGTTGTTTATACCCGAGGGTAAACTAAACTGCCTGTGGAGCTTGTGCAGAAACAAGAGTCAAATGCTTGAGTAATTACTTTGGCCAAGGTCCATTAGAACAACAAATGTGACATTGTTGGTGCTAAAAGCAGCCATTTGTCAAAAATGTATGGGCTTGATACTGGAATCGATATATTGCAGCAGGGAGTGCTGCGGTAAAAATGCAGAAAAAACCGGGGATCATTAATAATTCATGTTATGAATTAGCCCATATGACAAAGCGGGAAGATAAGGAAGGGGTGTTCTCGGATCCTGACATTTTGGATAAAGCATAAAAAAACGGAGCTGACTACCAAAAACTGAGCACGGCGTTAGCCCAGACGGGCCACAGAGTCATGCTCGGCTCACAGGCCGGGCCACACCCGCTGATCCACATCGGCTAGCGGATCAGCTGATCCCGTCCGCGCATCCCATCGGCGGTCTCATCCAGGGCGCCTTGTTTAAGCGGCGTCAGCCTGCCCACCCCCACCGCTTCCTCTGCAAGCTGCTCTGCCACCCACCTCCATCCCGGCTCCTCCCTTTCATGCGGTATCTGACTCAATGTCATTTCTGTTGTCAATGATGCCGGCTCTGTTCGGTTCCCTAAGGGGTCCTTGCTGCTGCTCTCCCCGCCCCGGCTTCCCATACTCGTACGTGGCAGGGCAGGAAGGAGTGCTCTCCATGCCTTAGGCTTTCCACACATGTGCCTGGGAGGGCAGGGAGGTCCCAGAACAGATCCACACCACCACATATATGTTTGCAATTGAATAAAAGCTTTCTTTGACTAAGCGTGGTCCTGACTGAAATGGCACATGCAAATTGTTATCAACTTATTTTTTGGTCTTTTTTTTTTTTTGGGTTCTAAATTCCGAAAAATACCGACATGCCTGAGGTTCGCGGAAACCTTCGTGGTATGAAGCGATTCCAGGCGTTTTCGGAACAAACTGTTCTGGGGACTACCTGAGGGGAACTAGGAACTGGGGAGGTCGCCCAGGGACCAGATACCATCAAGGGACCTTTTTTTCCTGGTTGTATTCGCACCCGCAGTAGGAACGCTGTGGTGAAGTCAGCCAATGGGGTTCCAGCGCGGCTTCCGTGTTCCGTGTTGTATTGACTCCGCAACTTTCCATTATTCCACCTTATCAGAAGGGCGAAATCTGTCTCCGATCGAATCTGAGGTGAGAATTAAGCGACGCAGTTACTGAATCTTCACTCCTATCACATCCACAAGACGTTGTTTCAAAGTTTGCTCCGACTTTTGTAAAGGCGCAGGTGCGCGGGAATTTTTTTTGGTTTCGGTCGATTAAAGTCGGAAAATGAAATGAGGTAAATGAACACATCTGCGATAAAAAATATTCGCTTCATTGTTTTTTTATTTTCTGTTTTTTTTTCGTGGGGATTTTCTTTTTTGCACCTGCTCCAGGGCAGGGACGAACCGGCACAAGAGGAACAGGTCAGTGACGTCGGCGCCTCCAAAAGTTGTTTGAACATCGACAAAGCACGACGACGTACCAACGTACCCGGTGAAAGACACATGCAGAGTCCTGAAGTTCTGACTTCAGTGACAACACACACGGGCCACCCAAAAATCACTGTTTCAAACATTGCATTCCAAGACTTATAATGTTTTGACGTCTCCTGAAAGAAAAGGTTGGACCAACACCCCAAACTTCCAAAGACCCAAAGGGAGCAGCGGTATCATCGTACGGGGAATGCAGACCACATTGTTTGTGCGGCGCATCCAAAGGTCAAAGGTCAAATTCCGCTCCACTGAGAAACCCCCAAAGCCGAAACGCCCGCCCGCATGCGCCTCCTTGAACAGGGGAGCGGAGGTGCGGGCAGCCTTTCAAAGCTGTCAGGTTCGCCTACGTCTTTTCAACTTTTGAGCGGGGGAAATCTTTTAGCGGGGCTCAAATTCCGTCCATCCGACTTTGAACCGTAGGAGAAGAGGCAGCCCCTGGAATGCCAGGGAAAAAAAAAACAACAAAAAAAACCCAACATTTTAAAAGGTAGTGTTTCTTTAACTTTGGCGGTGGGGGGGTGGGGTGGTGAAGTGTCGTTCAGGACGATAAAGGGCTGTCAGGAGACGCATGCCTTTGGCTGTGACCGCCTTCGTGACCCCAGCGCCTGTCAATGCCTTCGACAGCGGTCACGCACCGATGAGCCCTGCGAGCTGATACCGCCGACGGAGCGGCTGACGAGCCCGACCTGCTCTGCTATCGGGTCATCTGCCGCGCGGCAACAGCAGACGCCGTCGGCTGGTTGCGCGGCTCGACCGAGTGGACGCGTTGTGCGGCTGAGAGGGGCCGCAGGGTAACTCCTGCGCGGGATAAGCACACGTCTAGGAATGCGACTATCAAATGGTCAAGGAACATTTATATCCCTCTAAACATGTAAATATCAAGTGGTATCACAGGATGAAGTCGGTTGAATATATCTTGAAACTTCCGTTGCCGGGACAGACTTTTTTTTTTTTTTTTTTTTACTCTTTGTTCGGTCGTTCCTTACCCACAAATGCACCAGGGTGAAGTACGTGAAAACGGATTCCGACAAAGCATTCTTTGTTTGTTTTGATCAGGTTAGGCTAGCGCTCCCTCTAGTGGTCGGTAACGACACAGTGTGATTTAAAGCCGTGTTTTTTATTTTTATTATTATTCAAATCTTAACTAGATTAAAAAAAAGCACATTCCATACAAATCCTTGGACGACATGAGGTCGCACCGTGCGGTCTCCCGTCTTTTCCTCGCCTACCCATGCGTGTCTCGCCCGCTCTCGCTCTCTCTCTCTCTGCAGTTCCACACCTGGCCACCGGTTGCCACCTCCTCTGACCTTACCCCGTGAGCCCGCGTGTTCATCGGCCCTGGGCTGGCCTGAGGACCTGTGTTCCAAGCCGCTCCCTGCTTGTTCTTCCGTGTCTTTATAGGCATTATTCTTGTGTTTGTTCATGTGAACCTTAATGACGGACTCTTTGCTTTTAGGACGCTGCCGCGCTGGCCTCTGAGTCTGCATCTGGACGCTGTGAATGAAACATTTCACGTGATATTTCAGGTCCAACACTAGAGGGCGATGTTCCTGTTCTCACAAAGCACATTCATTCGTTCAAAAAATGTTTCTGCGCTTGAGATTGAGAGAGGAGCGAGGTGGTGATGGAGACAAAGAAAGGGTGGGTATGTACTGTATGTTGATAAAAGTCTCATTCAGAATATTCCTAAGACCCAGAAATAAGCCATAAAAACAACGTATTGTGTGAAACGGTCCTTACCTGTGAGGAGCACTGTCGTATTATATTTATTCCAGTTTAAAATAGTAGAGAGTATTAACAACACAGATGTTTAGAAATATCAGCGCAACTGAAATTCACTTTAACTGAGCATATAAGACATAGGACAGACAGGTAGGCGGGCGGGCGGGCAGACAGACGTACAGAGAGACGGACAGACAGATAGACGGACAGATTGATAGATGGATGGATTCATAGATAGATAGATAGATAGATAGATAGACAGATAGATAGATAGATGGAAGAGGAGAAATGGAAAACAGAGTGAGTGGGATGAATACTAATTGCCATGTAATGGAAGGGCCACAAAGAAAGCGCCATTGATGACAGAGCACAATGGAGAAGGGACGCAGGGGAGAGAGAAGAATCCTATTATCTGCGTCTTTCCACATCGGATGGTGTCCGTGTTGCCATTGCAGAGAGCGGGGTGACCACGGCCGGAACAAAGCTGCCCTTGTGTGGGCGGCAGGGATGGAGGAAGCAGCTTCCCGTCCTTCTGCCCCCAATGCTGTGCGGCCAAAAACAAAGATGGCTGAATGCACTCCATAGTCCTCTCTGGCAGCGGCCAGTTGGGAAAGGTCAGGATACACATGGGGGCTTGCTGTCCCTGGAGTTCAGTGATGGCACATATAACAATTTGTTTGTTTTGGTTGATACGGTATGATACAGCAGCCCTTTGTTACCAGTACTCTGTGACAGTGTACTTACAGTAAAGGCACATAAGCTCTTTAAGGTGTTCACCGGTTCCCCACTGCTCATGGTCACTTCTTTTAGAATGCAGAATCCATGCATCTTTTGAAAAGTAATATAAAATACACAACTATATTGCATCTGTTTTTCTTTATCATTATTATTATAATTATCATCATCATCATTATAATTATCATCATTATTATTTTTTTTTTTATTATTATTAATATTATTAGTGCATCTTTACACCCACAACACATTGTATGTTAAACCTCAAGTTATTTTTCTTATTTTGGAATTGATCAAATAGTGTGGCTATGGAACAAAAAGATGACGGTCAAAACATCGCCCTCCCTCTTTTTCCGGGACAACGTGATTTCCCGCCTCTCACGAGGTCGCCAACAACTGGAGCAGAGACGACAACAGCCCGTTCAGCACAGTGTGAGGGAGGGTGGCAGAAAGGGAAGGGGGGAGGACACAAAAGAGGGAGATAGCAAAGGGAAGAGTGAAATAGATAGAGAGAGAGAGAGCGCGAGAGAGGGGGGGGGGGGGGGGTCGAGGAGGGGTGGGGGTGACTGAAATGAACCGGGGTGGCAGTCGAACAAGGTTTCCAAAACGTGAAAGAGATCATCTCAAAGATATGATTCGATGACGTGATGATTCTGTCCTGAATCGACGTTCGTCGATTGGAATGGTACTGGAGCAGTGGGAGACCATGTGGAGCAGCCGTGAAGGGTGAGCATCCATCACCTGGGACGAATCACCATCTTCTCACCTGAGCAGGTATTAAACAAGTCGCTTCTACGACAATAACTCCTGGTTTTTCAATCACACTGGCAGGGTTGATCGGGGGGGGGGACGAGTGACGAAGCATTATTTATATTTGAAAGCTGATTCACTTTTCCTTCGGGTCATTGGCAACTAATTCAACACTTTCACACTCCGTCTCTGCTTTCAATATATTCAAAATAAAATCAATAAGATTGTTCACTTCTTGCAAACAGGAGTTAAATAATGCAGCGGTGCGTCCTGTGGATTATGTGTTGATACATTGTAGGAGCTCGAGGAGTGACATCACTATGAACCTTGCGGAATTTCTCCTGCTATCGGCAAGCTGTTATATCGGCTCCTCTGCTCCACACCCACACGCCCCCCAGATGCCAGGTAGGGTCACTACACTGCGATGATGCAATAACTTTATTCAATTCATACATTTTATTTGTGATACTCATCTTTATCCGGGTATGAATCTCAAAGTGCCACCGACGTAGAACGGAGCAAACACCACATTTAAAAGGGTATTTCGGAGGACAAGATATTTCAAATGAGCACCGCCTATGCCTAGATCCTGTGGCTTTGCGTCTCCAGCCGTTTTTTTTTGCACGGTGAGCAAACAACCTGAAATAAACCTGAAGTCGATGTACCCTCCCTGCAAGCGGATTAGAGGACGCCTCGAGTCCAATCACAACATATTTACAGTTTGTTTGCATTTAGAACGCAGAACACTATCCTTATCCATCATTATTTATTTGGAGTATTCCGCTGTTTAATCAGTTATCATCTCACCTCTCTATATGGAACACACAGGATGCATTTCAGTGCTTAAAGGCACTAATATAGCAGGTAGTATACTAGTGTAGACGATCCCTATAGGAATTGGATGTTAATTAATCACTACGGGAGATGGAGTTAACATACAAAAAATCTAAAAGCATTTCCCTTGTGTATTTAACGGACCCTTCATGGTCAGCTTCTCACATTTTCATTGTTGTGAATAAGCAGTGGTTTGTTCTTTCGAACAGTACACGCTGTAAAAAAAACCCCAAAAAAACATAATTTAAAAAAGGATCTTTTTGGTTCCAGGACCAGCTCTTCAACCACTGGCCCCGCCCTTCCGCCCGTTTCTGGTTGTGACCTTGTTTAATCTCAAAACTTTCCATTTATTAGGTTTATTAGGAGCAGGAAAACCCTGTGACCTTTCCTTGCCAACAACGTCGATACTGGCTCCCATAAAGACCGACCGTTTAATAGTAATTATGATGTTTTTTTTTCCCCAGCAGAGCAAAATAAGCTCAAGTATCTCTTCGAGCCGCCCGTTTATGCCGAGGTCATCGGCCGCAGAGGGGAGAACGTCACGTTGCCGTGCATCCTCCAGGCCAAACCCGCCCACTACAAAGTGAAATGGACAAAGCTGGAGCCGGAGCGTCCCGGGCCCGAGAACATCGTCCTGATCTCCGACGGACGCGCCTTCAAGCGCTACGGCCGCCTCGGACCGCGCGCCTCCCTCCGGCAGGCTCACGCCATGGACGCCTCGCTGCGCCTCCACCGCCTCCAGCTGGGCGACGGCGGGACATACCGGTGCGAGCTCATCAACGGCATCGAGGACGAGAGCGTGGCCATCGCCCTGAGGATTGAAGGTGATTCGGGACGGGACCGTTACGAGTTGATGTGCTTGATGAGGTTTTGCCTTCATAAGGAGCTCCATAGGTTTTCTTACATCCTAAGTCCACATCCTAAATGATCTAGACGTATGGACTCAGGAAGGCAAGGTTTTTTTTTTTTTTTGGTGATATAATGTGAAAACTGGCTTTGTCAACGCTCTGCTTTCTTCTAGGGGTGGTGTTTCCGTATCAGGGTAAAAATGGCCACTACCAGTTGACCTTCCAGGAAGCACAGGAGGCCTGCGACGAACAGGACGGCATGTTGGCCACTCTCAAGCAGCTTTACAGAGGTACTGCTTATAAATAACACAGTTTACAGCCAAAATTATAGCCTATACCATCAATGGGCATCTGGAAATGTGCTGGTATAGCTACTCTGCGACAGAAAATTATGCATATAATAAAAGTTATTTCAGTATTTATATTCGGCCTATACATAGTGCAGTCAATTTGTTAATCGAGGATTAAGGTTATCGACTGTGTCGATAATGAATAATTTATTTGTCTTGCTGATGTGAATATTAATCCCCAATACTTACTGTAATAAATTGTGCAAAACACCTCAAATCGTCTATGAAATTACCCTCTTGTTCCGCAGCCTGGTCGGAGGGACTGGACTGGTGCAACGCCGGGTGGCTCAGCGACGGAACGGTGCGTTACCCCATCCTCAACCCACGGGCGGAGTGCGGAGGAGAGCTGCTGCCGCCGGGGATCCGGAGCTACGGGCCGAAGAACAAGGACCGCGACCGCTTCGACGCCTTCTGCTTCACCTCCGCAGCGTCCGGTGAGCATCCGCTTCACGGCGTCCAAGCCCCCCTCCGGGATACCGGCATAACGGACCCGTTTCACCGACCGGACGTCGATTTCTTTTTACTGACACCGTCAGGAAAAAGAATCATTGCAAGTTATAGGCTGCGACTCATATCTAATGACCCTGAAACCGGGGTAATGGTGTGGACAGCCATTGTTATTTCTTATTATCTTAGAAAACTTTAATAAACTCTCATAAAATATATTACGTTCACATCCATTAAATGTCACTTAAAGCTGTGGCTGTGTACTGTATATAAACCACAGAATGTTACAAGATCATAGGAATTGGGTTCATACGGCTTTACTTGCCTCCACAATCATTCTACTAATAATTAGTGTAGAGAAGTTGTCTAAATAGTTTGGAGGGCTGGTATGAGTCTCCTTAGGAATAGTGAAAGTTGAAAGTGACATTTAGTTGGTATATGTAGGAGTGAGAGTGGAAGGAGTCAGTTGGGGGACAGGGACAATAAGCCCTGTTGTCCAGACGCACCGAGACTGAGTGCTTCCGAGGGAAAATCCCTTGGTCCTCCGTGGTAACCGTGGTAACCTCTGCCGCATCCAGGAACAAACTCTGCAGTCAGGAATGTGGAGTCCATGGAAAGAAATGTGCAAAGGCCCCACGGTACCATGACCACACAGCTCCAACGTGCATCTGGCTGAACTGATTTTTCATCATTCTTTTTCTCCAGTTTCTTTAACAGACTCTCCTCTTCCTCCCGACAGGGTCTGTGTTCTACGTGGCGGGGCTGTTCTCCTACGGGCAAGCGGCGCAGGCCTGCGACGGGAAGGGGGCGGAGTTGGCCTTGGTCGGACAGCTTTACTCCTCCTGGCGTTTCCACGTGTACGACCGGTGCGACGGCGGCTGGCTGAGGGACGGCAGCGTGCGGTACCCCATCAGCACCCCCAGGAGGCGCTGCGGAGGGATGCCCGAACCCGGGGTGCGCTCCTTCGGGTTCCCCGACAAGACCCAGCGCCTGTACGGGGCCTACTGCTATAGGTAGCCCAGCGGAGCGCCATGTTTGTTTTAGGAGGAGTGTACTGATACCGACACCGGTATCAACATACTGGACCCATATCAGGCTAAAACAAGGACATTGGAGAACATCCCCAATGCCAAAAATATGATTTCAAGGGCCATTTAAACGTGAATTATTAAACAAAAAGCGATTCCTTCTCTGCTTTATTAAACACATCGATACAGGATAAGATGTCTCTGATGGTCCAAAAATGTATTCTATGTCAATTATGTTTTAATAAAACTAAACTAATGCTCTAACTCGTATCGTCTTCAGTAAAAATGAATGGGTCGGATTGGTTCTTGGTACCTGTCGATGCTAAAGGTTGCTATTTCAAAGTTTCAAATTTCAACTTTAAGTCCGACTTTTCAACTTTCCTCCAAAAATTTTTATCCTTTAAAATGCCCACGTATTTATATTTGGGGATTTTTTTTTTTATTTTTTTTTTTTTTATCAAGCTTAATAAGTGGACTGGATTGATTCCTTTTTATGAAAAATACTAACTGTGATATCGGTTACCATATATATAACAACCTGTTACACATACAGTAATCACCTTTCTCTAATAAGAGAAAGGTGATTACTGTATGTGTTCAATATAACTATTATAATATAATATTATTATATTGAGATTTTCATGTACCCACAGATATGATAACATGAATTGTGCCCTGTTCACTAATCCACTTTAAATCAGTGCTGACGTAACCATGTGCAATTACAATTCAATTTAGTTGATAAATTATTTCACAAGTGCGTCTGAGAATACCCCGAATAAATGAACACAAGACAGCGGAAACAAAAGTGAAAAGGTAAGATCCACAGATCACACGTGATCAAATATTACATTTTTGACACGTGTTTTAGGAGTGACCTTAAGTAAAAAAGGAACGGGGAAACTTTTGTTGGTATGACGAGTATAATCGTTTCCCCCCAAACTAAATCTTGATGTCTTTCACTTCTTTTACACACAAAAACATTTGAATTTGTGGCATTTACACTTTTACAATTGTCACCAAAAACCACATGTTAATGTAAAATAAGCTAAATGAATACACATGAATACAAATGATAACAACTAAGGTCACGGCAATGGAGCTGAGAGACAAATGGTTTGAAGTTTGACGTTTTACGCTTCACTCTCATAATTATAGTAAAAATAAATTCAGGCCACATTAAAAAGGGACATTGACGATTGACGCTGATATGATTTTAATTTGATCAGGTTTTTACCTACTTTTTTTTATTTGTGTTGTTACATAAGTTAAGAGTTAACATAACGTCCAAGGTTATACATGCATTGGTGTTTTTCATTTGAAACAAAAAAAAAAAGAAAAAAAGTGAAAATGGAGGAGGAACACGAAGAACTGTCGTTTCCCGCATCAAGATCACAGGGACGTCAGCAAGGGAGACAGGAATGTGTTAAACCTTAGATAAAAAGGCGCTGAACCTCGAACAGAGCCCGGTACGTAGGGTGTGGAACGGCACGCGGCGTCCGGACAGGAAGATGAAGACGTTTACAGCAAGGATGCCTCTTTATCCCCAAATTGTCTTTGAGATTTTTCCACGATTATGCTGCAATTCCCTTCAGTTTCGCAAAAACACGAATGTGTGAATGCGCGTCGTCTAACTGGCAGTGGAAAAGGAAGACTGGTATCGTTTAACTCAAACCTCATTTTTTCCTCGTCCCATCTCCATCTCCAAGTGCACACAGTATGGCCCAAAATGCACGTTGGCCTTGGTGCAAAATGAATGCACTGAATACATTCAAGGCCCCAATGCGTTGCAGACCGGGCGGGGGGGCGTGTCGCCGTGTAGTTTATGTCATTCTAGCGATTAATGCAACATGCAGCGCTCTAATCTGCGGCGGTTATAGGGGTGGCCCCGAAACTATGCATCACTACGCATAGCTGTCAGCTGAATCTGTTCTCTCAATACTGGATCAATTCAAAAGGCTGTGATGCCTGCCACTCGGGCTGACTTCCAACGATCCCAAAATTAGGTTTGGGTAAAAAATGGCCGGGAGCTACGACTAATCTTAATACATAAGGCTGCTGTTTAGCTATTACAGTGGAGCAGATTCAGCTTCGGAGCGGCTGAAGATGAGCTCTTTACTCTTTCCAATGTGATCAAACTATCTAACAGTCTGAGAGAAGAAAGTGGGTAAATCAAAGGACAGACAAGATGAAATATCCACCAAGAGCTCGGCTGGAAAATATTGTTTGGCTAATTTCTTGGAGATGTTTTCAAGACAGGACGAGAAGAATACTGCACCATACATGTTACATATTCATTAATTTTTTGAATTTTTGTATTTCTTATTTGTCATGAAATCCATCACTCCGCCCCTTCTTCTCTTGAAATTAAAAATGATTAAAGATAATTGTATGAGACTGTTATCTGGATTTACTGCAAAGATGGAAAGATTTATTGTTGTGTTAGATTTTCTGCTCATCACATGGCAAAATGTTTAATCATAAGTATCTCACGTCAAATGTTAAGTTCTGTTGTTATTCCTGCTTAATTAATTCAAACGTATTAAATTGAGAAATATATCCGACAACATTGCCAACAGAGGATTTGGAAGCATTCTCCTGTGATAAAAACGCCCACAATATTATTCTTTCACATTGCACAGAGAACGACTAACACCTAGTTTTTCCTTTTATCAGATGGTCAAGTATTAATTCATTTTCAAGCCGTTTTCAAAAACGTTTACGTCGCGCGTCAGACGCCGTCTCCGGGCGTAGGACATGGTTTTTTTTTCTTCTTCTTTTTTTTCTTTTGGAAAAATCGGTGGGGGAAAAAAATAATCTCCCACCGGACGTACCAGAACCATGGAGGTTCCTCTGTCTCCCCCTCTCTCCAGTTTCCTCACTCTGACGGGAAGACGTTTTCTCCCGCTGGGTCTCCGCTGACCTGGGCGAGGCTGCGAGGAAACGGAAGAAACCGAAGCTGTTATCGAAAGCCCCTCACCAGATCGCCAAAGCGTGCGCTTATTAGGACTTATTACGCAGCTGGCCACCAACCCCTCCGTGAACTACAATGGACGACTTGAGCTGAATGAGGACGCCGACATTAAAAGTCCCATTCACCGCGTCTCATTTCACGATGAATGTAAATGTAGTGAGCAACCGCGGAATAGGTGGGATAAAGACAGTCACTATGAATAACCCCCTTCGGGATGATACAAGACTCCTCCGCCTCACTCCGATCACCCTGGCGGGAGTTATTTTGCGTCGGGGCGGGCGTCCAGGTCTTCAGCCCCGAATGTTGAACGAATAACCCCCGTTCTGGGCCCCCGATCGCGCCCCCTCTCCGACGGTACCAAAACAATGTGTTTCAGATGTGGGTCATTTAATTTTAGGAAACAAGCACCGTGCGTGACGGGGGGGACACTTTCTCTGTCAGTCTCTTAAGAAAAAAAATATATATATTATATATATATATATAAATGGAAGTTAGCAGTTATGGCCTTAGACGTGGGAATTTGACAATACTCACACTTCAGCTGGCTGGTTTTGCTTGACAAAATCAGGGTGCTCTGTAAACGCAGGAGAAAGCAGAAAGATCCATGTAAACTAGTCGTCGACAGGCATTTCTTTTTAGGTGCTACCCAGCAAACTGAATCCATCCGGCGGGGCGGTGCAGTGGCGGAGCCTGACCTGTGCAGGTGACCAGCGGCTCCTCCCACTGTCCGCTGGGGAGGCACTTGATCACCGGGTTCTGCCTCTGCAGGAAGCCCTCCACACAGTAGTACCGCACCATGGAGTGGGTCTCATACCGCGACCGCCTCTTCCCGAACAGCTTCGCGTGGGGAACCTCGGGGGCAGTGCCACAGGACGCTGGCAGAAAGCAGAGGATGTGACGCTGACTCAGTGATACAGTTTTAAAAAAAACGGTTACGCATTTGTAAATTCATATTTGAAGTAAAACACCCCTGTTGAGCACTTATAGACTTAATAACAACCTTGAAAGAGATTATTTTGGCGGAAAAAGCGTGAAAAACGCAGGGTAGAGTCAGGTACTGTCAGGTTGCGGCTGGAGGGTCTAATTCCTCACCAGCCCCAAGCTCTGCACATCATTTTGCATATCAACCTATCACAGCCAGTGGTGCCACCAGAAATCTATCATGGTGGGGCCGGATGGGTCCACAGAAAACCTTGGGGTGGCACACCAAAACCTTGTCAGCGGGAGCAGGGGAGGGGGGGGTTATACATCTACCTGGCATGTCATGGCAACACGAGGGCGTACAGCGAACAGACAAACGTTCATTTCAAAATATATATTTGAACAGGTATAATTTGGTTTTGAACTACAGAGAACCAGAACCTTGTGTGTGCACGCAAGATGCACGGGGGACTGAGCGCGACCAGTGTTTCCGCCTTCTTGCGGTGATGAACTTGACCAAGCCCCTTTTCAGATCTGGGCGGGCCAGAGGAGGGGCAAGTTAGATTTAAATTGCCACTGATTACAGCGCTGCATGTTGCATCAATGACATAAATAACACAGTAACACGCCCCCCGCACGGTCTGTGCCGCATTGGGGCTAAAACATTTTAGCCCCTTCATTTGAATACATTCATTTTGAACCAAAACCAAAGTGCATTTTGGGCCACACTGTGTACACTTGGAGATTGGGAATACTGGGAAAGTGGGTTTATAGTGTCACTGCTGTAACATGTAGAGTGTCTGAAACGTGATTCTGCAGTGAGTTATTGCCGGATACTACACTTTTATTTCGGCCTCTCATCCAATATCACCAGCAGCCGCCGCCGGTCCCAAGCCCTGGAGGAGCTGGCTGTCAGCAGACGTGCACTCACAGACTCCCTTCTTGCAGGTGTAGGAGAGGTGGTAGTTGCACGGCACGTCGCTCCAGTGGCCGCCGTCGTGCCACACCATCACGGTGCAGTCCTCTCCGGACAGGAAGTAGCTGTCGGGCTGGCCTCGGTACCAGTTCTCATACAGCTGGAAGAATGACAATGAACAGAATGCAGTACACTGACAGTAAACAGACACTGCCTTTGAGGTGCGTAAGTGAGTAGGAGTTATGTTCTAACTAAATATTTGTATTTTTTGGCAGCAAACACGTGAGTGCACACACAAGTAGTCAAGCATTTGAAATATATATTTTTTTCATTATAATTTAAGCAGTTTTTTCATAAACAACTACACACTAAGTTGTCCACACTGTATGATGCTGGTTTTACAAACTCAGTATTTCTACTTCAGACCACCCTATAAAAAATTCTCACTCACCAGTTTGAGAAAATATAAAAGAATAAAACAATTTCAAACATTTTCGATTTTAATATTTAAGAATTGCAGAAGGAAGGTAAAAAAGAAATTCAAATAATTTATTATATATATTTATATATAAATTACAATTTTTATAGTGTCGATGAGCAACGTGGAAAAAACATCCAGAGTTTGGGAAAGAGGACAGGAAGCGGGGGCTGAGTTACTGAATTGAATAACAGTCACCAGAGCGTTTCCGTCTGACCAGCGGAAGTCTCCCTCGATGGTTCTGTCGTTCAGCCCGACCCACTGGTATTCCTTGTACTTGTCTGGTGAGAGAACAGAGCGAGTGAGAAGAACCGTCTCAAGGGGTCCCAATGCCTCGGCAGCGGGTGGGGGGCACCTCCGCCAAGACCAAATATGTTCAATTCTCAGCTCAGAATTAAGACCAAAAGACCAAAAGAAGATGGATAGCACCATCATTTCAAAGAGACATTTAGGTGGAGCTCATGATTACATTATTCTAAAATGATTAGACGATACAATGACTGTAGTTTTGCATTGCCATTTAGTATTATTATATATTCTAATATTATATTATATTTATATATAATATAAATATAAATATATCATATAATATTATCTTACATGTATATATAATATAATACAAAATTATATATATATATATATATATATATATATATATATATATATATATATATATATATATATATATATATATATATATAATATTTTATATATATTACATTTTTTTCAACTTGTACAATAAACAATGAAATATGAGTGATATTTAAAAATGTGTTATTCATGAATTGATATCATTAATTAACTGATGAGTCTAAGGACGGAGGGGCTGCTCCTGAACAGTCCTCGTTATGAAATTTTAATTCCGGTTGTGTGTAACAAAAAGCTGTGCTCTTATCATCCTGCAGGTCGTCCACAGGACAGAGTTATTGCAGCAGTTGTTGATGATGAAAGAATGAATAAAGAGTTGCATTGCAGGTTGAGAAGTGGAGCTCCACTTGCAGACTAACTCTGTCCTAGATGCAATGGTATAAATACTCGGTTATTAAGGTTAAAAAATAAATAAATAAATAAAAACAAAAATTCTAATTCTGTCCAATGTCCATCTTAACCTCACAATTGCTCATATTTGACACCGCAAAACCATGGCAACCACCTGCAGGAAATGAAATGGTACAATCTGAGGAATGCAAGATAAGTGATCTGAGGGACTCCTCTGCAGACGCAACAGTGCCATCAAAGCCGCAAACGGTTGAACGGGACACGTGTTGAGTCTAACCCGGACCACACAACCCAGGGTGCCGCCGCTGGTAAAACAAACCCCGTGTTCTCCCGATAACATTCCTTAAAGCTACCTGCATGATATTCCATCTCTGGGGTTAGTGAAGCGTATGTAAAAACATCTCGAAATAAAGCAAATGTTTCCTCCACTCTGTCACTACGCCCACCGTGGCCATGAAATGTTGCATTTCCAGTACAGAGACGGTATAGAAGGGGAAAATCAGCTTCATTCAATTGAGCTGAGACCAGCTTTTGTCAATACGTCTTAGAGAGGAGGGAATAGGATTGGTATTGGGAAGTCACGCGTTGAGTAGGCGCTAACACTCGTGGATTTCTCGGAATTAGTATCATTGATCAGCAATGGCCAAATAAAATCACTTAAACTACTACAACGTAGCACACAGGAGCGTCCTTTAAATGAAAGGGCGTATTCACAAAGGGATTGCGTGGCTTTTGCGGCCGCCAAACCGGCCCAAATAACAGAAAACTATTGCTGCCATGCAAATAGTGTCTGTGTGTGCCAGTGCTTTGCATGTATTTAAATGAGGTATTATTTACACATTTGGTGCAAAATTGGCCCCTTTTCTATGCAAATGAGCCGCTACAAAAAATGTCCAATTCACAAACACTGGCGCTAACGGCCACACGCCGCACATTTGACTCAAGGATCCACCAGTCCATGCATAGCAACCGGAAGGCTGAAAACCAGGCTACCAAGCTGAAAAGAAGTGTTTTATACCTCACAATACCAGGGTAATGGTTAAAAAACAAACATGTTTTTTGGGACTTGTAATACACTTTGCTATCCTGTGCATCTGAAATGCGATGCTATGTGCTGGGATTCTACAGTAATTAAGGGAGGCGGGAATGGCCATAATTTTGCAAACTGTCAGTTGTGTGAATAATATATAGTAAATTATATTATTTACACTGTAACAGCATTAGGGGTCTACAGGTTCCACTGGCATTACAACCATTAACTTTAATTGCACAATTATAATATATAATAAAAAATAATATATAATATTGACTTTGTAGTAATAAAAGAAAATATTTCGCTGAGGAACGATCGTGATCCTTCCCAAAGTTGAAAGTTTGTGAAATATTTTCCTTTTTTTATTAAATGCATTTAACTTGCTTGCAATTTCTTTAATTCAATTATGCTTACCCAGTTTTTTTTTTTTTTTTAAGTATTTCATTCTTTTAATGATTTTATTATTTATTCTACTCTGTAAATGCATTCCCTTTCTTTGCTTTTATTGTTGCTATTTGATGGCCTTGTTTTAATGTAAAGCACTTTGAGTTGCATGTTGTTTATGAAAGGTGCTGTACAAATAAAGGTAATTATTATTATTATTATAATTATTATTATTATTATTGCTTTCCTATGATTCAACAGGCAAGTGTAGGCTTCTATTAAATTCATTTATTTCGTAATGTATTAGTAAGGCACCAGTTACAATATTAAACATGTCTGTTGGATGCATTGTACCGTTGATGTAGTCCTGCTCCTCGGGGCCCATCACAGACACCAGGTGGGCCCCCACCATGCGGCAGTGCTGCTCCGCCACCTCCCAGCCCTGACGCTTGGAGAAGTGACGGTAGCAAAAGTTCTGGAACTTCTCCCAGCCCGGCTCGCACGCCTCCAGGTCTGAACGGGAGGAAGAGGAGGAGAGAGGTATGACGAGAAGATACCAAAGGATTACAAAGCGTACGCAGCGGTGGATACTTTATTCATGTGTCTATGATGAGAACCAGCTGTGTTTACAGAAATGAATCCATTTCAGTCCCGAGGGGAAGATGACCACTATTATTATACGACTATTAAAATAAAAAAAATTCATATCCAGTCTGCTTGTAGTGCTGTGCACATATACTACTCATGCATGCATCATGAATATATATTCTTGGAATATTGAATATTTTTAAAATTTTTGAAATTGGAGTGGTCTCTTAATTTTTTCCACAGCTGTATATATATATATATATATATATATTTATATATATATATACACTGTATGTATAGATTTTTTTTTTTTTTAACATAGGATTACTAGTTTATTGGCTTTTTTTCCTATTTAATTTTTGTGTAGAGTGCCTAATCTTTTCAATTTTAATTTTTCAATTTTATTTTGATGGTATACTTTCTTATTTGTTTGAATGTGTGCTGCTGTCACACTGCAATCTCCATCGAGCATCTCTCTATTCTATTCTACTTCTAGAGAGATATTGTTTTATATTTCAGTGCTATGTCTTTTATGTTTCATGGTTTATGTTTATGTTGTGCATTCTCTGCTGCTTTCTTGGCCCTGTGGCTCTTGTAAAAGAGAACTTCAATGAGGCCTGACCTTGTAAAATAAACGCAAACAAAAATAATTAACAATTGAAAAAAACTGAAGCGTTAAGAATGCATGAAAAATTATTCAACTTTCTAAACATTTTACACTGTGTTTTTTGGACAAGACCACAAAATAGAACAATACAATTAGTGGCATCCAATACAAAACAGGGGTTCCTGCACCTGTTTGGCACAAGTCTCCTCCATAGCCAGGAAGGCAGAGACACCTTGTCGATCCTCTGTCCACGCAAGTTCCTCCATTCAGACAGGGGTTCTCCAGGCACAAATCTGAGGTATTTCCAACATGGGTGTTAATAAACAATTTTTGAATTATTCATCATTATTCATTCATCACTGTATTATGCGATTATACAGCTAGTTTGTTTGACTGCAGTCGTGTCACTAGAGGGCGCAATTAAATCAGGTTTACTATAATACACATGTGGGTGAACGACTGTGTGCCATGACTAATGGAGGAGGAAGTACTCAGACCTTTTCCTTGAGAAACAACAAACAAAAAAACCCCCAAAAAAACATTAACCCTTCATAGTCTATCTCAACTGCACGGTAGAGTTCCAAAGACATCTTTATTCTTATTTTGCATTTTGCATTGCTCTTTCATGGAGCTTACCACAAAGGGCCCATTCTAGTTCTAATTCTAAAATATTAAACCTATTAAAACCAATAATACCCAACCAACTGCTAAAATAGTCAGCGGTGGAATTATTTCTGTCCCGCCATATTGTCACCCTGCATGTGTTACAGAGGGCTGTCCAGCTGAGAGCCCGTTGGGTGTTATTCTGCCAGATTGGGTCCAATACAAAGCTGATGATCCCTTTGTACTGCTGAGTCAGACTGAGCTGATAAAATGAAAACCAAATCCCTGGTGGTGATTAGCCAGTTCTAAGGGATACATTAAATGTACCCCAATCCAACCCCCCCACACCCCCAAAGATTGATACGGAACAATAAAGTGCATTAAAATGTGTGGCTCCATGCTGTATGTACAGTACAACATGGGTTTGTCACCTGTGACACTGCTGGGTCTTGCTGCAGATGTTCTCCTGGCAGGGAGCGTAGCAGCAGTGGTGTTGACTTCCCGTCCCCGATCATCCTCGACCGCCGTCCAGCCGCCGCGGTCGTCGGCGGTGGGGGCCAGATTGGTGGTCTCGTCCGGCGCCTCTACGGGCGGAGATGAGGTGGAGCGCCCTGCCGCGACCTCTCGCTCACCGGGAACATCCCTAGCGGCTGACTCGCCACTGTACTCGACGTCGGAGCGGGACTCCTGCGGCGCGGTCGGGGCGGAGTCAGCCCTCGGGTGGGCGGTCACCGTCTGGTCGGGAAGCAGGGTGATCCCTAGCTCTGCGACGGGCCCCTCGGTGCCGGGACCGGGATCCGCTGCGTTGTCACGGGAGAGGGCCGGGTCGCTCGGGTGACCCGCGGGTTCAAAGCCTGAGCTCTCTCCAGGGGATTCGCCCGACGCCCCGCCGGACGCAGGGCCCTCGTCGCCGGATCCGGATCCTTCCGCCTCCCGCCCACTCCCCTCAGGCTCCCTGTCCGCGGCCTCCTCCGGTGCAGAAGCTGATCCTGTGCCGGTCTCCGCGGTGATGATGAGCTCCTCCACACTTTTGCCTAACCGTTCCTGCTCCACCTGATGGTGGATCTCTTCCGGATGCTCAGAGGCAGACGGAGAGCTGTTTTGGGGGACGGGGGGGGGGGGACTCGCTCGAGGAGCTGAGCTCTACCTCGGCGGCAGCGGGTGACAGTGTCACGGGCCGGGGGGACGTCAGCGCGGTGACCACATGGTTCTTAGGAGTAGACCCCTCACTGTCTGTGATGACTCGTGATGTGGGGATCCCTCCGCTTGAGGCTCTCTCATCCTCGCCGGAGTGGCTGCAGTCCACACAATGGGGGGCGGCCTCAGGTGCTAAATGACACAAAAACGGAAGTTAAAACCGAAAGAATGAGTGTAATCCATTCAAAATCCATTAAGCCGCGTAAAGAAGCAGGGGTTTCACGTGTGATTGACTGAATGAGAGTGAAACCCCCGAAAAAAGAATGATGTATTTTTGAGACATCACTTTTTGTATTGACGTACGTAACAATACTTTCATAACAAAAGCACAACATTTAGGTTACTAGATCCATCCGGGCCCTTCCATCGATCCCAGGGCAGGGTTGGGGTTGAGGGGACCCCCTGAACAGGACTCCAGTTCATCAGTCAGACACCATTCGCATGGACAATTTAGTCTCCAGTCAGCCTGACCTGGATGTGCTGTATATTCTGAGGCACCAAGAGGAAACCTGCAAACTCCCCGCAGACAGATACTCACGACCAGATTACTTTTTTGTACACTTCACATTCCGGGACTAACCGTCGGGGGCGGATTAATGCACAGGCTAGCCTAGGCTGCAGCCTCGGTGGCCCCCACGTGTGCAAGGGCCCCGGATTAGCCAGCCTATTTTAAATGATCAACATGTACATCAGACCCCTGACCCCTATTGGCCCATAAGAAAGATAAAAAAAAAATCAGCTGCTGCGTGGAGGAGTGCGGTTTGGCAGCGGGGGGTGGGCTACTCCTCTGTCAAATTCGCTTTCAGAATGAGGGGCGGGGTGGTAATTTTTTTCTGGGCGGACAGGACACCCTCAATCGGGGGAAGCACGATGAGTAAGGGGGAGGGCCCGCACAAAGAGTAGCCTGGGGGCCAACGACCACCTTAAATCCGCCACTGCTTAACTGTGCAAAAAGGCGTAAACGTTCAGACTGTAAAACAATTGGAAGGCGACTTCCGGAACACTTACTGGGGTCCGGGTATGGGGTGATGAGGAAGTCCACCCCCTCTGGACTTGCCGTGGTTTCCTCGGCTACGGAACCGCTGTCCTCCAGCGTCCGGGTGACAGAGCGGCCCGGCGATCCCTCTTCGGGGGAAGGATGGTCACTCTCCCCACCGAATCGCCACAAAGCGTCTCTTGAAACGTAGCCCGTTGTAGAGTCGTGATCGTGCGGGGCTGGGGCGGGCGAGGCCACGTTGCCTTCATCGGGCGGGGTCAGGAAGGGCGGCAGAGTGGCAGTGGCGCGCTCCGCGTGGTCGCTCGCAGTGACGTTCTCCTCGGAAACAGGCTCATCCATATCCTGACGCCCCCCTGCAAAGCCGTTGTCTGTTTGGGTTGTATTGCCTCCGGATGTGGTGTTGACATGGAGTGTGGGCGAGGTTTCAGTTTGTCGCCGGTTCCCAGAACTGTCGTGATTCTCCACGGGCTCGTCGCTCTCCGCCGACGTTGCGTTCATCACCTCGGACGCTGTTGTGAGAATAAATGATTCTTCAGTCACCGGTACATCCCCGCCGTCAGCCTCCGGGGACGCCGTCGGACTCGCACGAGGCTCTTCGAGGAGTAAAACAGGGTTCTTTCTTTCGGGCCTTTCCTCGGGGAAAGGTTGGTAGTAACCGGGGTAGCTGGCCGCCACCACCGGCTCCCAGGTGTCTTTGGTGGGCTCTGGGGGGTGAAGTTCGGACGGTGTCGTGACAAAATTATGAGAGCGTGTCACAGCGAGCGGTGACTCCTCGGGCGGGGGCACAGTCGGGTGCTGAGCCTCCTCCAAAGGGCTCCGCTCTACCCCATGACCCTCCGCGGCAGGAATGTCTGTCTGGGCGCTGTGAGACTCTCTGTCGGCCAGAGCAGTCACCTCGCTCTGGCCGACCTCCTGAAAAGGATTAATTGGGGGAACAATGTCTTGGCCAATGTCTTCCAGCTCCGTGGCCAAGAAATCTGGAGGAGATTCCGTGTGTGGACTGTTATGGCCTGGAATTATGAGCAGAACAGGAGACTGTTGTTTACAAAAGACCACAATCTCACATAACCACTGGACATCTTTGTAATCAAGGCCGTCGAGTCAACTGGTCTGTTCTCTCTTACTTCTGAAGCAGTAGACGTCATGACGAGTGTGGGACTCGGGGAACCCCGTTTGGTTGCTATAGCGATAGACGGTCCTGACCCCGGGGTCCCCACCGCCGCAGCGCTCCCGCGGCGTGACGATCGGGTAGCGCACGCTTCCGTCCGCCAGCCAGCCCGGGCTGCAGTGGTTCAGCCCGTCGTTCCAGGCGGCGTACAGCTGAGCGGTGGTCGCCAACTCGGCCCACTGACTCCGGCAGAACGCCTTGGCTTCCCAGAGGGTGAACCGCTGCGGGGCGGAGGCATGGAACACCTCCCCTGAGCAAAAAAAAAATATTGTATTAAATCAGGGTGTGTACGGTGAATGTTTACTGATTACCCTCGACGCTGCTTAAAATAACACGTTTTACAGTCCGTATAACGGTCTGCGTAACAATTTCTATCGGCTTTGGTTTTATATAAACATCCCACGTCCCACATGCATCAGAACTGCCTAAATGCATAATAGATGATGAAAGCAGATTCCTCTCTTACCTTCAATGTTCTCCACATAGCAGTACACGTCGTACAGCTCATCGGGCTCCGGTTGCCCGTAGTTCCTCACTCCCGGATTTCCGTCCATATCCCCGAAACAGCCCTCTCTTGGCATCTGAATGGGATATCTAGGGATGGAGGAAATGTTGATGCGGAGCCAGGCGCCAGAGAACCTGCTTCCATGATGCCGGTTATCCAGAAAAGCCACTCGAGAAAACAAGTTATTCTATGGCTACTTCACAAGTCGGAATCAGCGCGAGCCCCGGTCAAAGCGGCCATTTTAACTTGCTTAGCAACTGGAGCACAACATAGTCAGGGGGCACAAAAAGCGCTTCAAACATCAATACTTAGTGGATCGCTGGTAAACAAGGTTTTCTGTCAGGCCTCCGTTGACCTGAAGACAGTGAACTCTCTGCTCTGAAACATGGCCATGGCAACAGCGGCGGCAACAAAAGTGCTATAAATCGACACGGGTGCAGGCTGAGATCTCGGCTCATTTGAAGCCCGTAGGGGGACTAGGGTTCTCCAGCTATTCGACTCCGTGAGAGAGGCCCCGGACGAGATCCTTTTCCTTACCTCACGGACTGATCCGCCAGCCAGCCTGCGTCACACTGCTCGTACCCGCTGTGGTAGGCGGCCAGCAGCTGCTCCGGGTCGGCGATGCGCGCCCCGATCTCCCCGCACGCCTCCCTGGCCCGCTCGAACGCGAAGGCGTAGCGGCTGGAGGCGTCGCGGTAGTGGAACACCACCCCTGTGGGCCGAGGACACGCACGGTCACGCGCGTCATAAGGCGGGACTTTCTACGCTGTCGACAAAATAAGCCACGTGCGAACAAATAAGAGCTGGATATGTGGCGCGGTCGGCAGCTGAGCTGAGGAATATTAGAATAACACTTGATTAATACAGGGTTAATTACAGGGTCATTGTCGTTTAGGAAAGTTTAAAACATTTTCTTAAGAGATTCAAGACTTTATTTGTCACATACATACAAATACAGTGCAGTAAAATGATAAAGGGCAAACTCTGAAGGCTGTGAATAACAAAGTAGGAAGATAAATAAAAATAATAATACAATAATTAATTATTATTCATAATCATTTTATTATTATTTATTGATTATTAGTTATTATTGTTTATTGTTAGTTATTATAATTGATAAATAATAATTATTAATGATTATTAATTTATAATTAATAATTGTAATCATATTATATAAGCAAAAGAGATCTATAAGAAAATAAATGAATTAATTTAATATAGATGTATGTTATATGTAAAGTATTTGTATGAATGTACAGTGTACTGTGTTTGATGAACAGTGTGCAACAGAGGAATAAATCATCTGTAGGGACTCGGGAATGTCGTCCACAGATGAACAATGACACCTACTCAATTTCCTCGGTTGTTAACTCTATTAAATGGAATGATCATAGCTCATGTGACACATTTTGTCTTATTTCATGCACATATCTTAAAAGAATAAACTAATTATTGTCGTCGGTCTATGTTGAATTACTTCCAAGCTGAGTCCCTTTTCCACTGAAAATGTCCCGCCCTCAGTTGAATCCGGTCAAATCCGTTTGGGTATTCAAATTAGAAATGAGCTGGGACTGCTTCCACTGTAATCACAGGTTGAGTGTCACCCCCCCCGAAACCAAACGACCAGAGCTGGCAGCGTGTTTAGAAGCAGACCACCCACCCCCACCACCCAAAGCGCTGTAGCTACATGACTGGGAGTGTGCTCTGATGTCCCTGGAAGCATGGATGAGAGAACAGAGAATATTCCCCGTTGGGATCAGTTATGTAGAGCAGCTACCGTATAACACAACTGCATTTCAATGCAACGGCCATTTTTATTGGTTTACAAATGACCTGGAAGCTGCGATATGGGAACACGGCCCCTGTCAACACGCGAGCAGCTGCTCATATTTCTCGGGTCCTATCACACCGCAGGCACCACTCAGGCCCTGATTCATTGAGTAACAAACGCCTCTGGTCAGGGAATCCATATTCCATTAGTGTGCAGGTGCGGAGAGTGAGACAGCCAATTTCAGCACAGCCCGGCATGTTTGGTGGGATCCAGGAAAAGAGGGGGACGGCTGCCGCAGCGAGATCCTCCGTTCCTCAGCGTGTTTGAACCTGAAAGCCTTCGCCTAGTTAGTCAAACGATTTTAGCATTAAGAATGGAATTAAAACCAATTATAGTTTTGGGGATGTTCTTCGTCCACAATCTTCAACCGTGTGGTTGGCATCTGATGTCCCCACTTGACTTTATCCCTCTGAACCCAAAAATAAAAAAAAATAGGGATGCAGCTTTATTTCAGCTAGGCCTCTATACTGTGGGACACCATTCTCAAAGGTATTACAGAGCCAGTGGACATTTTTAAACCAATATATAATATTACTATTATCTCTTTGGTCCCCATTAATTTGCCGGATTCATAAAAAAATTCAAATAACATTAATCCACAAAAAACGGTGACCACGTTGAGTCGAGTCCACTCGACTGTACGAGTGAGTGATGTGTTCAAGATCCAGTGGGGCGTCGGAAAAATAGAAGCCATGATATGGTAATCACTCGCAGAAATACCACAACGTTTTCCATATTTCATGGAAACTTGAGTTATTGAAAATTTTAATGTAATCCAAGGAAAGAAGTCACCACTAAAATTAGGAAAGTTCGACAAAAGGAAAGTTTTGCCTTCGCAAACCTCTGCAAAGACGCAAACCAGCGTAAATACATCATGACATGCACAAGACCCAACCGCACCTACCGTCACTGAGACTGCACATATACTTACACACAACAAGGTAAGTCATTACAATGACAAGGTTTGGTTTAAAGTCAAAAATGAACGGTTGTTTTAAAGAGACTTCATGCATAAACAGTTTCCTACAGACAAACGTAGCAGATTTAAATGAAAATGCAGAAGGTGTTAAGTATTGACAAGTTTTTCCATAATAATTCTAATGCAAAAGTAATGTTAAAGTTTTAATGTTAAAATAGAGACAAGTAATCTATTCAACTGCATTTTCCAATCGTAGGTTATTAACAGAAAGAATACAATGAAGTATTAATTAAAACAAACATTTCTATATATTGCTTATAAAATAACATGTATTTATAATAATTGTTATGTAAGGTAATTACAAAGTCCGTTTGTTGTTATTATTTCAGATGCCAGAAAACAGCCGAAAGTGTAAGACAATAAAGAAGCAATGGTCCAAAAATCCAGTCCTCGAGGTCAGTCACAAAAAACACTAATGAGAAAACTTTCAATATAAGTTTAAATTCGCCATATCTGTCAGTGTTATGAGGCTCATGTCCCCGCATTTAATCACAGAGCGCAGATTCAGAACCTACAGGTTCTGAATCTCTAATAATCTCTCTTCATATCTAACATGACTAAACTAGACCCTGTGTATATTTATGATTATAATAATAATAATAATAATAATAATAATAATAATAATAATAATAATAATAATAATAAATCGTATTAATTATTATTATTATTATTATTATTATTATTATTATTATGTGTCCTGTAAATGTTAATGTTAGCTCACTGTGTCCTGTGAAATCACACATACATAATCAGAAATGTGTTGATTCCTTAGACAAAACAAATCAACATATTTTAAATTTCTGATTATATATGTGTGTATTTTACTGAAAACACACAAATATTTCATAGTTTTATATATATATATATATATATATATATATATATATATATAAATACCGTATATATATTTATATACTTTTCTCACCTTTAATCTTGACCTGAACCACGTCCTCGGCGTCCTCCAGACCCTGCTGCACCTCGCAGCGGTAGAAGCCGGTGTCGTTGTAGCCCAGCGCGACCAGCCGCAGGGTGAGGTCGGCGGGAGAGAAGGCGTAGCTGAGCAGGGTGGCGCGGTCCCTGTAGGCCTCGCTGACCTTCACCCTGTCGCCGCTGGCAACCAGGATCTCCGTCTCACGGCCCTCGGACAGCACGCTCCACTTGACCCGCGGCAGCGACAGCGCGGCGCGGCGGCCGTTGGTGGACGGGGACGGGGGCGGGTGGGACAGCGAGACCAGACAGGGCAGCGTGAGGGAGCCCCCCAGGACGGCGAGCACCGGCGGGGAGACGGGGATGGTCACCTGCAGGAGCTTGGAGTCATCTGGAAGGAGGATATCACAATGTTATCAACATGAAATACACCTTCTGTGCACAAATTATTTAAAGGTTAGCGAAATAGGAATAGCAGCCTTTAAATATCATTTCACCATTATGTATCATAATACAGAGTAGTACTTAAATCTCCTGAATTGACCAAAAAGCGCAAGTACAAATATATGAGTTTAGAGCAAACTAAGGATTAGTTGATCTAGGTTTAATGTCAATAGGAATTGTGTTGCACAGCTTCTTCAAAAAAACGATTTTATTGTTTTCAGTGCCATCTTGAAAATTCTTCACAGTCGTCAGAACTGAACGTGGCCGTGGCGGCTTGTTTCCCTTTGAGGAACTCTTTAATTTACCTCACTCCAACTAAGAATTAATTTAAACCACCTCCACCCGGCAAGTCTGAAATTAAATCCCCGCTGAAATTTAAATCTGTTTAGACTTAATCCGGTGCAACACAGCCTGGCCGTGTTTTAGAATGACATGCTGCGCAGGAATCTAATGTCCCTAAACGCCAGCAGAAAGTGACTTTCTAGGATCAGGACTGCGAGGGACCCAATCTGCTAAAGCAATTTCGGCGTAAGGCGTATTAAAATCTTTGCCGCTTGACTTTCGTGAAAAAAAAAAAAAAAAAAAAAATTCTGTTGTCCCCCCGTGGGGTTGGACGTCGGTTGCCCTTGATTTTGTGACTGGAAAATCTCACAACCTTAACAAATGGCTTTCGGAGCACATGGTGTCAGCGAAAACACAGAATGTTGGGAGGTGGTAAGAGAGCGCCCAGAGGTCAGAGGTCACACACTATTAAATGGACGTCTCCATGTCTGATGAGTTATTGTGTACTGTACTGTAGGTGGAGTGTGTGTGTGTGTGTGTGTGTGTGTGTGGATGCGTGCGTGCGTATGCACCTGTGTGTGTGTGTTTGTGTGGGCGTGCGCGTGTGTACATGTCTGTGTGTGAGTGTGTGCGTGTGTGTGTGTATGTGCCCCCGTGTGTGTGTGTACATGTCTGTGTGTGTGTGTGTGTGTGTGGATGCGTGCGTGCGTATGCACCCGTGTGTGTGTGTTTGTGTGGGCGTGCGCGTGTGTGTGTGTGTGTACATGTCTGTGTGTGAGTGTGTGCGTGTGTGTGTGTGTGTGCGCCCGTGTGTGTGTGTACATGTCTGTGTGTGTGTGTGTGTGTGCGTGCGCCCGTGCGTGTGTGTCAGGTACACATCTGTGCGTGTGTGTGTATGTGTGTATGTGTGTGTGTGTGTGTGTGTGTACATGTCTGTGTGTGTGTGTGCGTGCGCCCGTGCGTGTGTGTGTGTGTGTCTACACGTCTGTGCGTGTGTGTGTGTGTGTGTGTGTGTGTGTACCTGGCTCCTGGCGGGGGGTGGAAGAGGATGGAAGGGCGAGGTGACAGATGGCACACAGCAGCGCAGACAGGAGCAACTCCAGTCTGTGGGAAAACAAAGAGAGGGAGGGTGGAGGTGGGGTGGGCGGGCGGACGGAGGAGGTGGCGGAGGTAGAGGGAGGGAGGGGGTGCGGTTCGACAGCAAGGACGCACGGGACAAACCCCAGCAAAAATGATGAATAGTTACAGCAACGGTACTGAATTGACTTTATCAGCGTTTAGAGAATGTACAGTGATGATGATGATGAGGATCATACTTTCCTTATTGTCTCCCAGTATACACAGGTATGTTTGGAGTTTGGCACTTAATCACATCCAACAATAACAACCTTTCTCGGACTGGACCCCCCAAGACTAAAGCTCATCAAACGGGGTCCGTGGCCAAATTCAAGTTCAAGTTCAAGAGATTATAAGTCACCTACATATACATACGGTCATACATGTCTGCAGTGAAATGTCATGGCACCCGGTGGTTACGCACAATAAGCTCTATAAGCTCTAAAATCACAAAAGAAAAACCCTAAAATGTAAATTTGTATCAAACTTAGTGTCCTTGGTATGAAAAAGGTGGAGAATCACAGGGACAAGCATCAAATGAGTCAATTCAAGGCGATGAGGATTAGCAAACTGCACCTTTTTGTTTATTCCTTAATGCAGCTGCTTAATTCCCACAATTCAGATTGTTAATTAGCTCCATAAATCGAATTGATATAAAAAAACAAAAACAAAACAAACATGGTTCAAACATGTTTCCCTACGCATGTATCACTGAATCGGACAAACTGTCCCTTTTAAATTCTAGGCAGTTTATTTGTCAGGGAGAAAGAAGTCAGATCTGAAAACAACGGCAGCGTCTGAATATCTGGGAGATATTAAAAGGATCCCGACGTTAGACGCCTCCGGAACGTCCCCCCATTCCCAGCGTGGGGGAGGGAGTGCGGGGGGGGGGGGGGGGGGGGGGGGGAGAAAGGGAGAGAAAGTGACTGTGTGTGTCTGGTGTTCTCCAGTTGGCAACAGTCAAACTCCAGGGACCGGAGAGTGTGACCGGAATGAGAATGTCCTCCCCCAGCCCCCTCCCCCCGCCGGGAGGATGAGGTGAAGCCCGGCGTTCAGACCCCATCACTACTACACCCGCTTTGCACTCAACCACCGGTTACCCTGGAGAAACGCCCATGAAACCCCCCCCCCCCCCGCCCTCCCCGACGCCACCAGGGCAGTGCAGTGAAGGAGAGATTTGCATGAGTTTAAGTTCTGTCTCATCTCCTAGATCGGGTTCGAAAATGGCTTCAGTTTGTCGCGCCTGGAAGTTTAATATTTTCCGAAATAAATAAATAAATAAATAAACAAATAGATAGATAAACGACAAAATGGAGGAGTCCCTTTTGAATCCAGAAAACCAAAAATAATAACGATGTGACAAGCCGAAGCGACCTTTTCGGAGGTTCAGCATCCTTTGATGGATGAATTTTTGCAATTTCCACATCATTTATTGATACTAGACTTTGATTTCTATTTGGTACCACTAACGGATGAAATCCAATGACTCTGGTGACTTACTCAACAAGTGACGAAAGCATCCTGTCGTTGTGGGATAACCTTCATGAAGAAGTGCCGAGAAATTTCAAAATGTTGGGTTCTATTAGAATTATTTGACATAAAATGAACAAGGCAAACCACCCAAATCACCCACGCGGCCGTGATCGTTTGCAGCAGCTCCGCCCCCTCCTCCGCCCGTCACGACGGCTTAGCGCCTGAGTGGAAAATCAAAGAGTAAATATCCCTCTTACGGCTTTGGGTTTCGACTTGTAAGAGTCACGGATATTAAAGGGTTTTTATTGTCGACCTCAGCAGAGAGACATTTCTCATCAAAACGGGATTAATAAATAATCACTCAAAAGGTTTTCTCGTTCAGCGGCTGAAACGCGGGCACATGAAAATCCCAAGTGATTCAAGTTCGACCTTTCGAATCACTTCTCTGAGCGGGAATTTGTGAAAAGCCATTGTACGCGCCGATTATTTCGGCTAAAACAGTTGTTTGCAACCCTCAAGTTGTGATCGCGAATTATCTGTCGCTGACAATATTAATCCAGAAAAATCCGCAAAACTGAACGAATCAGCCGAATACCTGGTCCTGCCCGCCCGGGGGGGGGGGGGGTCAAAACAGGAAGAAAATTCATTGAAATTGCCCAAATTCTTGGATAACAAAGAATCGGAAATTTACAACCGAGCATCCTGCACGTTCCTCTGAAATACGCTTTAAAAGAAAACACACAGCCTACTACGTTGATTTCAAAATGGAAAAAACAATGATCCGAGGGGGAAACAGGAAGGACCGCAAAAACATTCCAAAAAATATTATAAGCAGCATATTCCTTCCTAAAGCGTGTGTTTCTAAAATGACAGTCCAGTTAAGGTGCTTCAACACAGTGGACCGAGCATCCGCCAACAAGCCCCTGGAGCAGGTTTGCGTTCTGCAAGAAACATTTTCTTTTCACTATTTACTGTAAAGCATCGCGGTCCAGGCGGCCGAGCGCTTCGGTCAAAGGAGTGAAACTCCGGCCGGCGTTGTGTGGTGCATGAAGGAGGAAGGACGTCGTCGTGGTTGCGTTTCCACGATATCACCAGCCTGTGAATAAACACGGCCTCGGTGCTGTCAGCTTCCTGCCAGGACACTTTAACCTCTTATTTACATTCGAGCAATGGACGCACTTTGCATAATTTGCATAATTTCTCGACGGCGATGCCGGAGACGTTCTTGACCTCCACGTCCTCAAGAGCTCGATGGCCAGTTTGGGGAAAAAAAACAAAAAACCCCCAAAAAAACAAACAACTGAATATATAACACAAATAAATAGAACAGGTTGGGTTGTGACGTGGACGACGTTGATGGTAATATTTCTGACAAAAACAAGTACATGGCCTTTATACAAACACGTTTATACATGTTTCCACTTCTCCGCACGGTGAGGAGAGGGAGGAGGACGGGGGGAGGAGGACGAGGGAGGAGGACGGGGGGAGGAGGACGGGGGAGGAGGACGAAGGGAGGAGGACGGGGGAGGAGGACGGGGGAGGAGGACGGGGGAGGGGGACCGTGGAGTAGGACGAGGGAGGAGGAAGAGGGAGGAGGACGAGGGAGGAGAAGAGGGAGGAGGATGAGGGAGGACGATGGGGGAGTAGGACGGGGGAGGAGGACAGGGGAGAAGGACGGGGGAGTAGGACGGGGGAGGAGGACGGGGGAGGAGGATGAGGGGAGGAGGACAGAGGAGGAGGACAAAGGGAGGACAGGGGAGTAGGACAAGGGAGGAGGACGGGGAAGGAGGACAAGGGAGAAGGGGGAGGAGGACGGGGGTGGAGGATGAGGGAGGAGGACGAGGAGGAGGAAGAGGGAGGAGAACGGGGGAGGAGGATGAGGGAGGAGGACGGGGGAGTAGGGCGAGGGAGGTGGACGGGGAAGAGGCGGGGGAGGAGGACGAAGGGAGGAGGACGAGGAGGAGGATGGGGGAGGAGAACGAAGGGAGGAGGAAGGGGGAGGAGAACGGGGGAGGGGGGCGGGGAGGAGGACGGGGGAGGAGGACGGGGGAGAAGGACGGGGGAGGACGAGGGAGGAGAAGAGGGAGGAGGATGAGGGAGGAGGACGGGGGAGTAGGACGGGGGAGGAGGACGGGGGAGAAGGACAGGGGAGTAGGACGAGGGAGGAGGACGGGGGAGGAGGACAAGGGAGGAGGACGGGGGAGGAGGACAAGGGAGGAGAAGAGGGAAGAGGCGGGGGAGGAGGACGAAGGGAGGAGGATGGGGAGGAGGATGGGGAGGAGGACGAGGGAGGAGGACGAGGGAGGAGGACGAGGAGGAGGACGAGGACGAGGACGAGGAGGAGGACGAGGAGGAGGACGGGGGAGGAGGATGGGGGAGGAGGATGAGGGAGGAGGACAGGGAGGAGGAGGGGGGAAGAGGCGGGGGAGGAGGACGAAGGGAGGAGGATGGGGCGGAGGACAAGGGAGGAGGACGAGGGAGGAGGACGAGGAGGAGGACGGCGGAGGAGAACGAAGGGAGGAGGAAGGGGGAGGAGAGGAGGGAGGAGGACGAGGGAGGAGGACAGGGGAGGAGAACGGGGGAGGAGGATGAGGGAGGAGGACGAGGGAGGAGGACGAGGGAAGAGGACGGGGGAGGATGAGGGAGGAGGACGAGGAGGAGGATGAGGGAGGAGAGGAGGGAGGAGGACGAGGGAGGAGGACAGGGGAGGAGGATGAGGGAGGGCTTGGACGTGGGGGTCGGGGGGAGGAAACAGATGAACCACCTCAGCCATCCCAGATCTGCGTCCCCGTGGGAGGCGTTCTGCCTGAGTGCATCAGATAAAAAAACAGAGAAGTGTTTTTTACGCATAAGGGCGGGGTGGTGTTGGCGTTGGTGTTGGAGGTGGCGTTGGTGGTGGTGTTGGCGTTGGAGGTGGCGTTGGTGGTGGTGTTGGCGGTGGCGTTGGTGTTGGCGGTGGCGTCGACATGTCAATCAATCTGAAGACAATTCTAAATGTTGCGTGTGCAGGTGTGTCATATAAAGCAGAATGGAGTTTTATTTTCAAAGTATGAATAAACTATAAATTGTGATATTGTCCAAGGCGAGGTTTGAAACTCAATTCTCAGGTTGTTTTTTTAGGTTTAGCTTTAGGTTTTAGGTTGCTGAGTGAGACTGGTAAAATAGTTGACGACTTAATCATTTTAAAATGGAGTGAAAATAATCCTATACAATTATGATCCATATCTTAAAATGGTAACTTTTTTCATTTTTGACAAAATAAATAAATGAGACGGGATGACTCATTTTCCCTGGTGAGACATGCAAAGGTGTCAATGCTAACATATGAAAAGTGGTTGACAACGCGGCAACCAGGCCGCATGGGATGGCTGATAATCTCCTAAATCTGGTTGCCCGGGGCGACCTGGGCAACGGTAATTGTCGAGTCGAGCCGGCTCGTCCTAATCGTTGGTTTCTTTTCCCATTCCCTCGTAGATTGGATTCTTATCCGTTAAACGGAGGTTGAACAAACAGATTACTGGCTGAATTGGGTACTTTGCAGTGTGGTACGACGCTCCGCACACTCGCCGCTGGGTGAAGCGTCTTTTTGTCTCCGCCATTGAGATTTGGGAATGTGCAGCTGAGCGGCTTGTTAATGCGTCGCCAGGACGGACCCCGAGACGCCCCGACCCCTCCCTTTCTCGCGGCGGTGGATCACCGCCGCCGCCGCCGCCATTGCTGCCGCTGCAGTCTTAGGGTCCCTCGCCAGTTCCTCCATCACCGGCGGCCCACCAATCCGGCGCGGCGTCACCTCGAATGACTCGCTCTGCTCATCGCCAGGGGCAACCGCAACCCCCCCACCCCCACCCCCGCCGGAGCCGGGCTGACAGGAAGCAAGGGGCGACAATGCACTGGAGGCAAGACTCCCAGAGAACAGAACAGGGTGACAGGGAGAGAGTGAAAGAGGGGGACGTACGGGAAGAGGCGCAGTGTGATAGAAAGACAAGGAGGGGGAAATTAACAGCAAATGCTGTAAAGCAGGGCTATCAAACTGGCGGCCCGCGGGCCCGATGGGGCCCCCGTATCAATGCAAACCAATCCTTTTAATTAGTTTGGAGGTTAGCAATGAACTGAAGTCACATTCCTTTCATTAAGACCCAAAGCGCTTTAAGTGCAACGACCAGTAACCACATGGAAGTGTCCATTTAAGATTATAAAACCTAACTGAATATGATCTACACATGCATCAGGTCATCTCAAGCTATTTTTTTTTTTTTTTTTCAAAACTGATAAAGATAATTGAAAGAGTATGAAAGTGGTTTTCCACTTTGTTTTTTCCTTCTTTTTAAGTGCAGCTACCCTCTCAACAATGAAAACTACCCCTGAAGCTGGTGAGGCATTGAAAACATGAGAATGCAGCTGAACAGCCCTGGTGTAAAGGATGCACGGGGTGCAGGAAGAAAGCGTCAGTGGGAACCCTTCACAAGACGATTCATCTGTCTCCGTTAAGCAGCGTCCAAGCGGGGACACTGACTTCAACCCATGGAAAAGAGCCATTTAAAGCAGTGACGGCAGCCATCCGTCCACGGGGATCTAGCTGTGAGCCTGGCGAGCTCCTCACACCGATGACACTGAACTGTGCGTGTGTGTGTGTGTGTGTGTGTGTGTGTGTGTGTGTGTGTGTGTGTGTGTCACTTAAAAAGCTTATGTTTGTGATTTAGTGAAAGATCTCACAACAGACCACACCCTGTAAAAATGAGTATAAAGTAGTAAAAAAAAGTATAAATGTATGAGGCTATCAAGGCGTATAAGTATATGAACGGGAGTTTTATGAACTCTATGATTACATTGTTAATCCAAGTTACAGAATGTTGTGTCTTTGGGAGAAAATAGTTCCATATTCCGAATATTTTGTAAAAAAAAAAGGGCCAAATAACCTGCACACATTCTCGTTCTCAATCACTGGTTGGAAAAAATAATAGGATAAAAATAAGCAAAATCTGAAATGTGATAAAGTTGGCAAAAAGTTAAAATTTATAAGAGTAACTCACTTTTTTAAGTGACACAGGCGATTTGTAAGTGTGTGATTCTGCTCATATTATTTATTATATGATTTATTATATTGTATGAGTATGTTATTAAAGCTTCTGTAAAGCTGTGACTCAACCAAAATACATGACATGCAAGGTTACGTCCTTTTAAACCTTCTTAAAGTTAGGTTAAAATAAAGAACGTTTTCATTCCGTCCTCCACGGAGAAAAGCCCAAAATGCATAGAACTGATGCTTTTATTTAGTATATTTTACCACTAATAGCGTTGTTTCACTACTTCTATGAGCTCTAAATGTAGTTTATTAAAAAAATAATAATAATAATAAAAAAATAAATTATGCAACAGGTGATTTTGAAATGATGTCCAAACATCAATGGAAAAAAGAGAACAAACAAAAAAAAACAAAAAAAAAACAAAAGAAGATGAAAACAATTTGCATATTTCCATATCCCTCGGTGGCTCACGGTGGTTTCTGCCCTCCAAACTGCGTTCGGCTGACACACAAAGCAGTTTGAAACGGGAACTCAACTTTTCCTTTTCGACTGATCTTCATGGATCTACTCGATCTACCTCAAATAATCACCGATAACATGTAGAATAAGAAGGATCCATAACTTCAACTGCCCCCCTTCCTCTGAGCTCATCTCTACGCAACCCTTCATACAGTATTGAGTGAAATGCAGATACACACGTTCACTGGGTGTGAGTCACATCTGTTGACCGCTGAGGGGAGGCCTCTGGTTTGGGGCGGAGGTCTCACGCCTGATCATAGGATGGCTACATGCAAACCCACCTGTCTCCCCGAAACGTTATTATTATAAACCTCAGTGTTATTTGGCTCCCTGTTTGTCTACCTGCAGGTTCTGATGCTGAACGAGCGGTTCGGAGACTTTGGCACTTTTTATGCTTTTATGCTGCTGCCCTCCCTATAAGTGGTCAAATAAAAGGTTTTAATCATGTATCAAGAGATGGCTCCTTTTTTTTTTGCCATTAAATTACCTTTTTTTTTTTTTTTTGCCAAGACCCATCTCGTTTTTCCAAGTTAATCAAACGATATCGATGTAATTATTATCCTCATTTGAATCCAGCAGGACAGTCACAGATTTATGACATTATAGCAGATTACAGTGCACAAGGAGTTTTGAGTTTGACTTGGGGTATTAGGGTGTGTGCAGGTTTTGTTTTTAGGATTGCCAATGCTGTGAATGTGAATGATCATTATGTTTTATACTGATGAAACAGGTTTTGTGTTTGGTACATACCATTTATACGCTGGTTGGTATACCTCACACATGTAAACTGAATTAAATAAAATTGTAATAATTGTCACCAGAGTAACAACCAACTTTATTGTCCATTTACTAATCTATTGGTGATGTAGAAAGGCTGTGTGCAAGTTATTTATTCAATGTTTTTTCTCTCAGGAAATTCAGGCTACACATTTCATTCACACAGTTTATTAAGTATATTTGAAGTCGCATGACTTTTATAGAAAGATGTGATGCCTCCTGTAATAAAACTGTCTTCGTATTATTTTTTATTTCTTTTTTAAAATCCTGATAATGCAAAAACATGCAAAAGTTTGATGACGCACAAAGTTTGATAAGGCAGATCTTACCTCATCATGTTGGTTGTCTCGGGTCTCTTTCCTCTGAGGACTTAACAGGTGTCCGGTGTCTTTAATTCTGCAGCCCCAAAAAGCCGTGAGACGGGGGGGGGGGGGACTCTTGGACCAACTGCACCTCACACCAGAGCAGGGAGGCAGGAGCTTTCCATTCAGGCCTTTGGCATTTTCAACGAATTAAGAATCAAAAGGCCGGTGTTTAAAAAAATAAAACAACAACCCCCAAAGTGTGTGGTGTCGTTGTGAAAGGCGCAGCAGAGAGTGGGGCTGAGCCTCTGGGGGCTGGAGGTGATGGAGAGGGTGGGGGACGGGGCTCCACGTCACGTGACAGGGGAGGAGGGAGGAAAGATGAATTTAAATAGGTTTGGCTGGTGGGTCGGTGCTGTATAGTTGTCTGATACACAGTATATACTGTCCAATTTGATCTGTATATACGGGTCAAATTGGAAATTAAATTAAAATGTCTTATAGCCCCCCCAAAAAAAGAAAAAAAATCCAACCTATGTCATAGAACATGTCATCATATATTTGTGACAATTGTGAGTGTGGGAATGAATTTGCTTGGAATTTTTTTGGGTACCTGTTATAAAGCAGCAAGTAGGCCAACAGTGCAGCGCATGTTTTATAGCAAGACCCCCTTGCCAAACTTGTCTCTGGATGAGGGCCCTGCCAATATTTTTTTGGCTATAAATTAAAGTGGTACATTAACTTTGTGGGGGGGAAAAAAATAAATAAAATCTCATATCAAATAATTTTCTGTAGTTTACACCATGTAAGATGCAGCCATTCAATGTATTCCTCTTCTGCATGTGCTCTATATGCCGCTTCCGCTGTTTGTGGCGTGGTCCGCCTTTCCCGCCAGGAATGCAAAGATCGCACGCGGCGAGAGAAGTGAAAGGCGGCAGCGGCTGGTTTGATGAAGCAGCGTAGCTCGTTGTGATCGGAAACTTGTCACTTATGGATGGACATTCACAAAAAATAACAGCATCCTTAGATGTCAAACAACAAACAAAAACAAAAAACTAAAAAACACCCCGACCGCTTCCATGTCATCAAGAAAAACGAATTGATCAGAAGAGGGCAAATTTTGGAGAAAAGACAGTGAAGTGGAATTCGATAAAAAAAAAAAAGAAAAGTTGATAATAATTATATGTTAATGAATGGCAAACAAAGAGTTTTATATTTTGGCAGTGGCGGACCCTCTGCAATTTTTTGACCGACCCATAGGGGGCTGCGGAACCCCTGACAGCCCCAGGACACACTAGTTCAAATTCAAGTTCAAGTTCAAGAGATTATTTGTCACATACATATACATACGTTCATACATATATGCAGTGAAATGTCATGACACCCGGTAGGTCTGGTTCATGCATAGGCCCAGGCTTTTTAGATGCTATGGGCAGTAACATATTGTAATGTGAAATATACAAAACCCAAATGGTAGGTCCCAGCGAGTAGTGATCTGTGCATTGAAAATGATTCAAATTATCTCTGAAATTGAGCCATTGTGCAGGTTGATTTCAAATCGCGGCGCTGTCTTTCACCTATGACCCCATTCAGACGTTTGAGAGTTGAGATTTGCAGTTTCCAGTAATTCATAAATGCTCGAGAATTAAATCACAGGCAGCCCCTTTATTTCCACTTCAATCTATTTCTAAGCATAAAATTCAGGAAGCCTTGTATTAACATAATACCCTCAAGAAACGTAATTAAGAAAACTGAAATCCTCTTATGGTCTCTAAAGCGTTGCAATATGAAATTAAATTAGGGAGATTAGAAACGGATAATCTCAAACAAATCAGCTCTGGATTGTTTTTTTTTTCCTTTTTGCTCACAAACGTGCAATTAAAAAGGCAGAGAGGGCCGGGGTTGACATGAAGGTAAAGAAACCCAACTGGATATACAGTATACAAATAGGACACCGGAATGTGCATACGCACATTGACCAAAGTCTTATTGAGCCCAGCAGAGCAGAAACCTGCAGGACAATGAGATAACACTTCCACTTCGCTAATTCAAAGCTCCCATCACACGGAGGATGCCTCAAGTGTTTTCACCCACAACGAAGGACCAAATCACACTGGATCTCACACCAAGTGTATCCTGGGGAGATTTTGATACGCTGGTAGTCAACGCACTCCTCAGGAAAATGGAACATATCGAGGTTTTCGTTCAAGCTGGACTTCCTATTTCATCCACACGCTCTGGAATAGATATATTAGGCACAGGTGAAATATTTTGAAAAATCCCTCTAAATCCAACATATTGTTTCAGAAAAGATATCTCACAGGCCTTCGTCGCGAAACCTCACAACACCCGTTGAGGACTGTGTACAGTCAACAGAGTATAAACATGATCACTGGCAAAAAGTTAGGCTTCTTCCTGACGGAGGAAAGAGCTTGAGACAGGTCAGTTATTTTGGATGCACCTGTGGTTGTAGAGCGACGGGCACAGAGGGGCCGGAGATCAGATCCCCGTGAAAACTGCACCGAGTCAGGCACTTGAAAGTCTCCGTAGCAGGCAGCGAAAGCAACCCCTAAAAAGAAGGTATGTGGGAGCAGATGTGATGAATGTTTATATCACTGACTGTTACGAGGTTTTAAACCAATGAGGAATGGAAAAATCTGGTTACGCCGTAGTAAGTGCTACAACTTGCAGACTCCTGTTTCGGAGATTATTTGAGGTACGTTGATGTTTCAGAGTCTGGTTTAGTGTTTTCACTGAGGTAAACATTGTTGGATCGGGGCAAACATTGAGCTGATATTGTAGTTTGGTGTGTGTGTGTTTAACTGCATGCATATGGCAATGTACACAAGCCGGCTGCAAAACACTACCATTTAGCTTCGCTGATGAGTTTAAAAGCCACTGTGGATGACTTTGGGCGTTGAGTTTGCCTGATTCAACACTAGGCAGTGTACAAGTGTCCCACTCTACGTAGAATGATAACCAGGAGTGGCATGATTTCCCACCTAGACTTACAATACCATTATTTGTTGACATCTGGACAGTGAATACAGATCGAGTTTGCAAGACATCGAGTTTGCAAAAGACATTTCAGGGCACATAAACCGAAAGCATTGATTTTGGTAGCACTTGAATGTCCAAGTATAACATGGTGAAAAGGACACCTCTCCTGGAAAAGCGGAGGGAAGTAAAGCCTTTTGACAGAATTTGACAGATGAAAGCTTTTTGAATGCTTTTGAGCACCATTTTTTATCAATTGTGTAAAAATGTACTCAACGTTGAGAACACATTTATGAAATTACAAACAGGTTGAACAACGTTCCACCGAAAAACGCAAGCTAAAAGTTGACATCACTTAAGCCACTTTTGAAAAAGGTCTGACTGAACACCAGACAAGAATAAATCTTTATGCACTTGAAGCAGAGGGGGGGGGGGGGGGGGGGGGAAATATACCGCCATCTTGTGGCAGCAGCACCATGGCACCCAATGCAAATCCTGAGAAACAGGCAGGTTGATAGAGCAAGGGCGTCAGAGCAGGTGCCTGAGCCGTAATGTGGGAGGCCCAGACCAGCGCTACTAGTCTCCTCCCATTATATTTTTATAGAGCCAGAAATGTGTATAACGCCAAACATTTTATACAGGTAAGCAGGTATAATGTCTGTGCCTCACTAGTGAACACTCAGGATGGTTATAGCCACAGTCTCACCCACTGCCTTTACCGCACACACCAAGAGCTATTTCATTATTTATTGTCTGAAGCTTCCCCAGATTTTCCAGGAGCCGCTGGTCGGTACAAGTCTTGACGGCCGGTAACAGATCGTAGATGTGTTTCCCACTCAGTTGCCACTGTTTTGTACAGTTGCATTGTGGCTTTGGCATCCTCCACGGAAGAGTGACCTCTTCTCCCAGTCTGTGGACAAACAAGGTTCATTTTGAGGCGTGAGGTTCATAAAAATATTTTCTCGCATCGTGTCAAGTGAAATTTTTACATATTCCTACATTCAGACATTTCCTTTTTGAGCACAGTCTCATGTCAGTGGAGCCGATTTTAAAAATGGAAGGCAGAGGGGGGGTGATCAGACTAGTGAATTCGGCCTAGCTAGTGATTCAATTAAATGAAAACCTAAATAAAGCCATGGGAATTAGTGACACAGTCACAATTAGTAACACATTAGTCCCGTCAGATTTTTTTTTCTCCCCTCATTGCTTAAAAATGCATATTTCCCTACATTTGCATATTTCCATTATTGAGTGAGGTAGAACTAATAGGCAGAACTACTGAAGCATCACAACGAATACAAGCATAACTCAGGTGAAAGTCCTGGGGTTACGCTTGTATTGATTGTAGTGTGTATGGCTTCTGCCACAGTACGTTGCCCAGAAGGCTCTCTGTTTATAAAGCATCCTCAGGAATATCTTACCTGTCTCCTAAGCCCCTTGTGAAATCTTTGCAGTTCACACATTTGCATTTCTCAAGTTGTTTCTTGATCATTCAAGGGCTTTCTGCTGGGGGCTTCATCAAGTTGTCCACCTAATTGTGGGCGGACAGAGCCCTTGAGACCCGCTAGCGGCAGCCGTGGTTCAGAAGGTAGAGCGGGGCGAATGATAATTGGCGGTTCGATCCCCTGCTCCTCTTGGTCGCACGTTGAAGTGAACCCCTAAAGATAGGTTTATACCTGCCCCTTTTATTTCTGATATGCAGCACAAGTCAGATGTGAAATTCCACAACCACCCAAACTTCACTTTGTCTACCAATTTCTTTCTGACACAGAGACACAATAGTTTATGCAAACAGCTCGTTCAGGTTTGGTGATTTTATCGTAAATGAACAGGGTGGTTGTAAAGTTCAGTTTACAAATAAAAATAAGGTTTTATTGGTACTTATGTGCAGTTACTTTTTAGAGAATTTTCCAATGAGGGAGAATTATTACACATTGTGACGGATAACTAAGTTCCTCTGTAATAAAATGCTAATGCTTATAACTTCATACCCCCCTCTCTTGTTTCTGCATGGAGCGGGGCGACAGACCAGCTCCTTTTCACAACGGAGAATCTGGCTGCTATAAACTCCCTGCTCTCTCCACACGGAGGGTACGTAGCGCCATACCATGCCCGTGTGAGGGTATAACCAGGGCTTAAACGCTCCAGGTGAGAAGGTTGACCCCCTGTCCCTAAACTAGAAAGAGCGCTGTATCAAATGCATTCCAACTGTGAAAAAAAATAAATAAATTTAAGTGTATCTTCCTACCTGTATATCATTTTTGAGTATAGCCTTGGTAAGGTTCTTCAGGGAACTGACACACTCCCTTTGAAAGCCTGCGTTCTGGTTGAGCAGAGGGATTCTCTGGGTGTCTCTGGTGAGGGTGGCGGGATGAAAGTATCTCAGGGCCTTGAAATCGTTGTGGATGGCATGGCCGACCACCACCTTCCCCTTCAGCAGCGACAGGATCTGCCAGCAGAAAAGGGTGTTAGTTCCTTTACGCAATGATGTCAGAAACTTAACACTTTTGTACATTGTAATATCACAATATCTTAACTCTGGGTGCGCATAGTGAGACGTGAAGGATGGAGTGATGCAGTCTAGCAAGTTTCTCTTTTATACATGCTCATCTTCTGCATAAATCACTGTTTTTTGCATATATCTAGTGTATCGACACCTGACCTTTGGAATGAATGTTAAACAAAACACTGTAGTAGCTGATTCACAAATAACGTGTAGAGTGTACAAAATTGGCTAGTGCAGGATTTAAAAAAGGTTAAAACCACCACTATAGTGTTTATTTAGGTAACTGGGAATGACGTGAGAGACAGAAGAATGAGCCCAGAACTTTTCTGGCTCCTCACCTGTTTTCTGGCTTCTTCAAACGGGAGCGCATGCCTGAGGTGTTGGGGCGTGATGCCGCTCCAGCGCGTCCGGAAATCCGTAACGGGCTGAGTGGGTTGGATGAACTTGTCAAACATCACATCTCCATTATGGGAGACGATACTGCAGCGAGCAAGCAGACTGATTTGCCCACAGGGGCCTGCGCCCACCATCTCACAGTCAATGGCAACGTACTTTGAGGGATTTACATCAAACATCGCCCAGTCGGATTTGTTCCAGTCCCGAGGTGCAGAAATCATCTGCTTAGGATAATCAGCACTTCCTGTTCCTGATGGGTCGATTGGCCAGTCCAATTTATTGATCTCCTTTCCGTTTAATAGTAGAGGGCCAGCTGTGTTTCCTGCTCCTGAAATGGTGATATTGTCTGATTTAAAAATTACTTTTTTCCCGGAGTGATGGTTAACTTTGTTTCCTGCTCCTGACAGATGACCACCTGAGTGTTGTTTTCCTGACCCAGAAGGCTGAGTCAAGTCAGACTTAAAAATCACATTTTTTCCTAAATATCCGTTAACTGTGTTTCCTGGCCCCAAAGGGTTAGTCCTGTCCGACCTAAAAATTACTTTTTTGCTTGACGGCTGCTGGTTTGACTGTTGAGGGTCGCAAGTCCAGTTACAACTTGATTTGGATTGTACCAGTTTTTGTTTGGTCCTGGTTGTCTTGCCCTTCAGCAAGCCCATTCGCTCTTTTCTTCTTTTTAGAAATCGCTGATGTTTTTCATTCTGTGGTGCTGGTGGCTTCTTTTTGTCATCCGCATAAACCAGATTGAGTAGCATGTCACATTGCTCTGTTTCCTGTTTCTGACTTGGATTGCTGGCAGAGGGTGCAGTGCTGAGCTTCGAATTTCTCCCATTTTCAGGGAGCAACTTCATCGAATCGACGCCAAAGCAGTTCCCCAAAGTGTTTATTATACCAAACATGATGGCGAGTGCTCCTTGGTCCAGGTACGTTAGGTTCTCTCAAAGATAATGCAAGAATGTTTTAACCATATGTAAATGTCCCCACATTCACACGAATGATCCAAATGCAGAGATCCACGTAGTCAATTATAATTCTAATACTCAGACTCATATACTCAGATACTGTTGGTGTCCAACATTAGCACGCCAAACTGGAAAGAAAAAGAAAAACAAATATTAACCAATATACATCACAGCCATAATTGAAAGCTAATGTCACCAGGTTTAGAATAAAATAACATAAATAATAAAGGCAGTTCCACTGCCATTACTCCCTTTGGCTCCCTTCAGTTTAAAACATTTTTCTTTGCAGTTATAATTATATATTTTTATTAATGGTAATACCATTATTACTACTACTATTACCATTAGCACTATTATCCATGTCATAATTAGAATTTCTCTTATTGTTGTAATGCCATTAGAATTGCTATTATTATTACAGTATTACTATAGGGAATTTAAGATGACGTCACATTGCTGGAGCAAGCTGCCATATGTGGAGGATCACTTGCATTGAGGGGGCAGGAGCTCAGGAGGTAGAGTGAGTTGTCTAGTAATATAAAGGTTGCGGGTTCAACCCCAGGCTCCTCCTGATAGCATGCTGTAGTGCTCCTTGAGCATGTGACTTAACCCCTAACTGCTGCGTCAATCAGTGAATGAATAAATGTAAGTCACGTTGGACAAAATCTGCCAAATAAAGTTGTCACATTAAGTGAATGTCGGTCTGCATTTCTGAGTTAAAAGAAGGCGTGGAAGTCTAGTTAGGTGGAAAGCTGACAACCTCTTGTGTGAAACCTCAACCCTTTCTCCACTTTTGTACATTTCATTTGTTTAAGCTATTTCTCTGTGCAACTTAATGGAAGTGATCCCCCCCCAGAGTACATAGCAACCGTCAAATATTACATTCCCTATACTGTACTGCTATCTCACCAGGGTAAAGGTTGATATACTTATACAAAATGGCTTGTACACATATTTACTATGCAGCTACAGCTGATACACATTGCTGCTCTATACTGTTTGCACTTTACTTTAACGTAGCTGCCATCTGAGCATATTGGGCTGATCAGTTGGCATAGCTATGCTATAGTTATGTGGCCATTTTAACTTCTGGTAGTTTAACTTGCACTGTTTTGCTGGTCCTACCCATTCACCCCCCCCCGGGGAATACTAAAGTGCCATAATGAAGTGTTATCATAGCTATAGACTAGCTAACAAGGAAACTCTTCTGCGTCCACGATAAACACAGTGCTGACAAGCTGCCACAGTGGATGTAATATATCGTTTATAATAATCTATAAATAAACAGTCGGGCTAGCATAATAACAGCGTAACAGTGGCACCGAGGTTAGCTTCGTGGCATTTACCAGCATCTTGGCTTCGAGCTCCTGGCTGACGGGCGCGACCCTCCGTTAACCAACGACATCATACAAATATGACTTATATCCCTTGTGTTACTACACCGGCTTTACTCTCACATAAAATCTGGCACCAAATTATGCGTTAAAGTGTCAAACAAATAAACCAACGCAGGCCGTCGACGTCGACCGCATGTAACACGTGTTGTCCTGCTGATGACCACATCCGGGTTGTCTGCTACTTCCTGTTTTGTTTCCGGGTCCCTCCGAGCGCGGCATGCGCGGCGTCGTGTTCGATCGTCAGAGCTTCTTCGATCCCGCAGCGGAGTGTTTTTAAGCATTCAAAGTAAATACAATAAAATATATATGTATATATATATATATATATACACACACACATACATACATACATATACTGGTACTTTAATTCACATGCCTCTTTAATGCACATATCTGTATATACATAATTGCCTATTCCATATACATAAGCATATTTCCTCTATCTATTCCATTTTATCTCGTTTTATTTGATTGTATTTTATTTTATTCAATATATATATATATTTTTTATTCTATAAGTATTCGACCTACTGTATTACGTTTTAGGAGTCAGTTAGTTGGTCTATTAGAAATAAAATTTCCCTAGGACATATTGTGTGTTATGACCGGGTGCGTTGCATTACATTTCACTGCGTATATGTATGAAAGTATGTATATGTATGTGACGAATAAACCTCTTGAATCTTGAATCTGTATATTCAGGAAATTTCTCTTTGTGCACGTGCCAACATCCATAAAATACCAATATCCAAGCATTTATAAAATATGTTATATTGAATATAACATATTTAAAAGGATTACAAACCGAGAAATACAACAATATAGTGGAATAAAATATGCGGATAGGCAAACAAATATACAATAAGAATACGTAATGCAATAATTAAAACATATATGATCGATCCTAAACTTTGATTGTCACCTGGCTGGCCTGGCCTGGCCTGGGTGACATGAGTCGGACGCGGGGATGTTAAAAATACGCACCTTTTACGTATATTACCAGGCGGTTGGTGTAAGGGAGGAAGATGCGCAGAACAGAAGGTATTGGAGGAGGCAGGTGATCCGCTGTGGCGACACACTACCCACACACACTACACCCACACTACCTCACTTTATTCACATGCCACTTTACTGCACATATCTGTATATACATAAATAGCCTTTCCCATATACATAAGCCTATTCCCTTTATTCCATTTTGTATCCCCACCCTGCATTACCTTTGAGTTCTTTTTTTTTTAAATTTTATTCTATATATTTTATTGTATTCTATAGTATTCGACTTACTGCATTACGTTGTAGGAATCTGTTAGTAAGACAAGTAGAATTTTTTAGGTAGCTATTGTGTTCAGTCCAGAACTTATTGTGCGTAATCACTGGGTGCGTTGCATTGACATTTCACTGCACATATGTATGACGTAGTATGTATATGTATGTGACGAATAAACCTCTTGAAGCTTGAACCTTGGAGATACATATGCACGGGTTGCATACATATCTATGCAAACATACACAATTCCACACTTCTGTCAGAATGCAGAAGCTGGGGTTTATTTATTTTTTTAAATGTTTTTTTTTCTATTTTTATTTTTTTAGGCTTGATGTATAAATAAATACAAATTTTCACATGTGGGTCCAAACATTACGGCCTTCTAACCAAGCAGCAGTCTCAACCACGCGGTGGCGGTAATGCGCAATTCCGTTGGAAACAGCCCCGAAAAAGCAACAGCAGATCAAGCAGAGCAGACGCACTGCGCATGCTCGGTTCTCGGTGCACTCGGTCAGTAACAAACGTGTCTCGTGTTCATAACGGTAACTACAGTAAATATTACGTTAACGATAAAAAAAAGCAACATTTACCGACTCCTTTGACCCAGAAGACGCAAGCGCTGCTTGATATGCGGCGATGTTTGCAACTCCCGTGTCCCTGGAACGCAGGAGGGAGCTGGCGGAGGGGCTCACCACGTTCCTGTCCAAATACAAGCACCTGTCCGACTCCTATGTGGTAGTACGTACACTGCCTGCAATCCTAAATACCTTGTATTATCACCTCGCATTCAATGGCTTTATTACAAATCTCCAAACTATTTTTAGGATAAAAAAAACATATATATATATATATATATTTTGGGCTGGATCCCCTATTCTAATTGCACGGGAAGAATTCTCTTAAGCTTTTTGAAACAAGAACGGCAGAAGTTACGACCACGGTTGAGGTCTCGTCTGAACCGGTATGTCACAAACAAATCGCGGTTTAAGTTTCACCCAAATTGATCCACATACGGAGCAGAAATTAGTGAAAAACACCAAATTTTACCCCAAGTATTCAGGTGGTCACGCTTGACTGACATGCCGCTGTTTGGAAACAAAATGAACAAGATGAGATTTAGAGTAAGACGCTTTGTGACGTCATCATATTATTCACTTTAAATGCAGAGGTTCTGATTCAGAATGCACATTGGCACCGTGTCCAGTGTGTGGTCTAGACTCGGTCGCTCTGTAGTGGTTAGAGATTACAGACTAGGCGTGTGTGCCTGTTTATGTACTTTCTTACCTGGTAGATGTCTGTGGATCTGTTCGATTTGTATTTTATCTCTTTGGTCCCCATTACTGTACGAGATCAATGAAAAAATATTAAAACACAATTGTCTACAAAAATCTGTGACCACATCAGGTCAAGTCCACTCGACTGTACGAGTGAGTGATGTGTTCAAGATCCAGCGAGGCGTCGGAAAAATAGAAGCTGTGATATGGTAATCCCTCACAGAAATACCACAACGTTTTTTGTATTCCATGAAAACGAAACTTATAGAAAATGTAATCCAAGGAAATAACACTAACCCCTAAATAACCACTGAACCACTAAAATTACATAAGTTCATACCGATCAGACAAACAACCATGTGACACAAACAGCCAATCGTTCAGCTCTCTCCCCGGCTGCTGCGCTCTCCTGCCGGGCAGCACGCAGCGGGGATGAGGCCTCCCCGGGGTTGACGCGGCGGGTCTCCCTCAAATGCCGATTTGAACTTGAACTCGCACTCCTCCCAATTCGAGCCAGGTGTGGCCACCGTCCCCCCAAAAGGATTAAAGAAAGAATCCGCGGTAGGAGAGGGACCTCAGTCCGCTCCAAACATCCCCACATATAATCACAAAGCGCAGATTTGCGAACATCGGAACCTCCAAAACCTGTAATACGTACATAACATGACGAAACTGGACCCTGTGTTTTGCTGCTTGCAGCTCTATTTTCTCTTTGTTATTGAGTGTGTGTGTGTGTATATATATATATATATATATATATATATATATATATATATATATATATATATCTCGTCTTATAAATGGTAACTGTTTTACGTTTATAAACAAAATCTTCACCTTTTTTTCTTCACGTATTTATTATTATTACTATTAATATTATTTTTTTAATCTCTGCGTTTTTTTCGGGCTCAAAGTATCTGGAACAGGACAACCGCAGAACGCACAGACATGGCTGAGGTCTCAATAGAACCGGGTCCTTTCAATCATCTTGTCCTTCCAGTTTGAGTATAGATGTACATAGATGTACACATCATCGGATCCCAGTTCAGGATACTTTGTGTTGACTCGCCACAGGAGTTCTTCACCGAGGAGCTGTGGCTGAAGTTGCCCGTCAGGTGGCAGCAGGTGCTGGGTGAACTGTCCCCCCCGCAGATCGCAGACCTCCTGCTGGATCCAACCTGCCAGGACAGGAGGTACTGGATCATGGAGATGAGCCGGATGTCTGCAGTTCCTTCATTTGTCAAATTCAGTTCAGTTTTACAAATATATGGCCTTAAAAGTAATTTAATAGTCTTGAATTTGAATGTATGAGGTCTAAATTTCAACATAAACATTATTTTGTCTGATATTTATTTATCCATCCATTTATTTTTGGTCAAAATTAGTCAGGTTCTTGGAAATATTTCTGACTTTATAAAACCTTAAGCCCACCGCTGAACACAACTGCCTTCATGCCTGATAGGATTTTTTTTTACTCTTGATTAACCATAGATTTGGTTAATTTATTTATTGATGAACCCAACTCACTTATACTTATACCTGTCATACTGGAAAGAAAAATCCAACTACATCATTTTTAATATAATACAAATGTATAGTTATTCCCTTTATTCTTACCTGCAAAACATTATTGGATAAGAGAGACGATTTGTCCAAAACTTTGGTAAAATCTGCCTTTAAGGTCTTTCTATGTATTAAATTTAACTCCTTGTGACCACCAAGACACCCTGGACGAGTAACCTGTTTTCCAAACCATCATTTTTGATTCTTATAATTTATAATGAATATATATAATTTTATAATTTAAATGTTGTTATTGCAGATATCCTTCAGTATGGCCTCTATCCCTCTTGGCATTCCGTGCCACGGCGCACGCTCTGGCGTTCCCTCGAGTTTCCAGGCAGCAACAGAGCGTGGAAGTGGACAAAGTGAACCCGTTGGAGTTCTCGGAAAACCGATGTCAGAGCTCAATGCTGGGGCACATATTCAGGAAGCACGTGAAGCCCAAGAAGCAGCATGAGATTCGCAAGCTGGGCACGGTACAGGACTTGATGCTTATTCATCTTCAGCGTTATTCATTAAGCACGCGCTGACTGAAACCCTCAAGGAGCAGTGACCACTATTCTGAAACCTTTCTTCGCAGCTGGTAAAACAACTTTGTGACCAGACGTCGTGTGACAGCGTGGTCGACGTAGGATCTGGACAGGTGATTATTGTTTGTGTTGTTTCTGTGCCTCATAGGCCTTGTTCTGCCGAGCAGAGTAGCCTTAGAAGTCATAAAAGTATGTGGTTGTCACAATCTGCGGGCACACAAGATGAAGTTGGAGCATTTTTTTAAATTTGAGTTTGCATTCCACAGGGACACCTGACGCGCTTCCTGTCCTTTGGACTTGGACTCTCTGTGACAGCCATCGAGGCAGATCACAAGTTGGTTGCTATGGCAAATAAATTTGACGAAGAGTTATTGTGGACTTTGGAGAAAGAAAAGCAGAGGCAGGTCAGTGCGTTGCTTGGCCCATACCTTTGTTATTTTTTTACTTAAAAAAAAAAAATGTTTTTGAAAACAAAGTCATTTTTATTTTGGTCTGTTAAAAGTTCCTTAAAGCCACATATAGACATAAAGATATGTCAAATGACCTTTTTAACCGAGGCAAATCTGTCCGTCCCCTTTCCCAGGATGGCTCCTCCTGTCTCTCTGCTGTCTCTCCACGCCATGTGGCCGGCTGGGTGAACCCCAAGGCATCATGGGAGTGCTTCATCCAGCAGCTGGAAGAGTCTGAATGTGTTCATGAAGCTCGCTTACCTCCCTCTGCGTCGGGCAAGAAGAGACGCTGGGACTCTGCGGCAGAGGGCGATGCTCACGTCCACACCACAGGACCAGACTGTCTGTCTGTCAAAGACTGTGATATTCACGGTACAGCGCCACAACACCAATCCAGCCCGCCACTCGTCTCCGATTGCGGCAGCGAGGCCGGGAAGGGGCTGTCTGCCGGCAGCTGTATCCCGAGTGCCAAGCGGGACTTTGTCTTAACTGGTCTCCACGCCTGTGGAGACCTCAGCGCCACCCTCCTCCGCCATTTTGTGACCTGTCCACATGTACAAGGTATCACCTCCGTGGCCTGTTGCTACATGAAAATCACCACAAAAGAACACCCCTCCCCACCGGGTGTGGTGGCCTCCCACATTCCACCTACACCAGCGCTTCGCACGGACACGTGTCCGTCAGAGTTCGGCTACCCGCTGAGCTCCTGGGTGCGGGGCCTGCCGGGACACCAGCTGTCCTACAAGGCCCGAGAGGGGGCGTGTCACGCCGTGGAGGACTACATGGAGAGGCTGAGGGAGGAAAGCGGGTTGCTAAGGACACACTGTTACCGGGCGACGCTGGAGACCATCATCAGGGCTGCGAAGCCAGAGCTCCGCAGGGCAGGAATCCAGACAATAAAGAAGGCCTATTTGTTGCCATTTACAGAGTGAGTTGTCCGTTTTTTACCTCAACCTTTGTTTATATTCCTGCATCTTCGTCATCACAGGGACACGGACAGGAACGTTTGCTAACATGGAACTATCAGTGTATTAGCAGAAAAAAAATTACAGTTGAAGTAATTGTAAAACCGTGTGTGTGTGTGTGTGTGTGTGTGTGTGTGTGTGTGTGTGTGTGTGTGTGTGTGTGTGTGTGTGTGTGTGTGTGTGTGTGTGTGTGTGTGTGTGTGTGTGTGTGTGTGTGTGTGTCGATGGATCTGAACTGTTCACAGAGTTTTCATACTTGTGTTTCATTGATGTATCATCATCAGTTTCATTGATGTGTATTGCATCTTAAACACTTCATTGATCGACAGTATGTATAACGCACCAATGCGGTTCTACTGTATATTTCATCATCAATGTCAGTCATTTTCGATATTAACCTAAATTCATCCTCAAACTTACCTCTGGCAGTCAATACATATATTACTTGATAGCCTGTTCTCGGTGTTGTCCGGAAACGTATTTCCCTGCAGCGTCTAATTGATTATCTGGAGAAAACACAGGAGTTTTGATGAACGTCGATGTCGGGACCCTGCCAGTGACCAGTCATCTCTCTCATTTCTCTTCTGCAGGTACGCCCGCCTGGGTCTGCCCCGCGTGGGCCTGCCCGCCACGCTGCCGCTGCAGCCGGACCAGGTGGAGGCCATGCTGGAGCAGCAGAACCGGGTGGTGGTGTTCTTCAGCCTGGCGCTGCTGCTCGCCCCCGTGGTGGAAACTCTGGTGCTGCTGGACCGGCTGATCTACCTGCAGGAGAACGGTGAGCGAGGCGCAGGGGTCAGGGGGCGGTGGTCAACTCAACGTTCGTGAAACATCGGGAGTCACTGTGTGTGAGGCGGAGCCAAGCGGTCCAGTGGACGCCGGGGCTGGAGACAGAGTTCATCGCCGAGAGCAGGGGTCGGGAACCTTTTTGGCTGGGAGAGCCATAAAAGCCAAATATTTCCAAATGTATTTACTTGTAAGTCATATAATATTTAATACAATTGAATGCAACTTAATGCGTGCATTTTTTAAGTAAGGAATACATTTTTAATGTATAACACATCTCTGAGTACTTAAAAAAAGCGCTATATATAATACATTTCTCTTTATTCTTCTCAATAATATTTATTATCAATAATATTATTGTTATACTGTAGCTAACCAATAATAAATGAAATACTTTTATTTACTTGTGGTCCTGCATGGTTTTGCTGGTGGCCTTGTCGTCTGCTTCATACGTAGTGAGGTTAAGCTACATGCTGCGTTGAGGCTTCCATCAGTTCAACGTGAGCGTAGGTTGCTCTTAATGTCTCTCAGATGCCAGGAAGACTGCTCCAATGCGTATGTAGAGCCAAACATGCTCAATACGGCAACACTCACATGCTGCATTGTGTGCTATGTGACGGGAAGCTCGTTCCCAAGTTTTAAGAATCAGCTCGTCTTCAGGTTCAAGTTCAAGTTCAAGTTTTTTCCATCTCTGTCCACTTGTGTTCGCCTGATTGGTCCGACTGGAGGCAGGGGGTTTTCTTAATGTTTGTGTGTCTTACAGAGGGGATCGGCGCACGGGCTCGGAAGCAGCCAAGCAGTGGAACGCCATTCCTCCTGCGCCCAAGAGGATCATTATTATCCACAATTAATATAATAATCCTCAGTAACATATATAATTGTGGCCTGCGTGGTGCATATTGAAACAAACAATAAAACTCTGGCCATGTGGGCGCACCACGGCCAGAAAGACTCTGTCTCCCTCCCTAAACCCTCACCTGTGGCAGAGACTCCCACAAGTGGCGCCTGAGCAGAGACCCGGGAGGGGCAGGGCGCCGAGTAAAAGGACCCTGGAGTCTTTCTGTGGTCCGCAGCCGGTGCTTGACTACGCCCCTTTGTCCGCCACATTTATATTTCAAATTTTATTTTCAAAATTGTAATTTCTCTTACATATGTGTAGATTAAACCATGGCTCATGAATGTTAAGGTGTCAGAATAATTCACATGCATTTTTTTTTTATTGTCAGTGGAATTAACTTTCAAATACTACCCTGTGGGGGCTTTTAGTAGTAAGTACAGTAGTAAACAAAATGATGATCAAATGACTAATGCCAAATAAGGACAGTGTTCTGTGTTTATCATGACCTGTCACTCACTCTCACGCTCCCTTGCAGGGAGGCTAAACTGATAGATTTATTGCAAAATATATAGCAAATGAAGGTTGTTTCCTCACCATGTAAACAGCTAAAACACCTTACACAATGCAGCCTCAAAATGAAATGATCCTTAAGAAGCCCAAGTCAGGATTTTCAAAAAGACAATTGTATCCCATGAGTGCATTAAATAAAGAGATTTGAGATTATCCATGTGCATATCATGCACACATACCAGCAGTTAAAATGCTGTATCTCTAATCTGTCATCCCCAGACAATCACACACAATCACCAGACATGCAGGGTTTTCTGGTTGTTTTGCCACCTTTCAGGTGCCCAGGTGGACGACCATAAATGCAAACATACACCAATGTACCCCCAAGATCCTCTCCCACTCGTTGCAAAATAAAAAAAAAAATTGAAGATAAAGTAAACCCCGGGTCTTCTGTTCCTCAGTAAGCAGCAGAATTAAGTGGACTAAGTTAGGACGCCAACCAGGGAAACAGAGCCCTACCGTAAGCACCGCACAGTAATAAAGACAATTAAAACAAAGTCTCTCCGCCCGTTCACAGAGACGGTTCGGGCGGAGAACCTGCACGCGGTGGCAGCGTTCTCCCAAGGCTTTGCTCCTCGGGTTTCGGGGCTACACTATCCCTCTCTAATAAACCAAATCACGGCTGCACATTTGGCCGTGCCGGCCCCATGGTCCCGGTGTCATTGCACGAGGCCCTTATTGTGCCCGTTGAGATCAGCGTACGGTAAATGACAAGTGGTTGTTGAATAATTCAAGTCGCGCCAAGACGTTGTTTTCCAAATAAATTATTTATTACCTTTTAATTGTGATGAAAAATTTTGGCTCAAAATTGTCTGCGAGCCATATACCGTCATTGAACTAGCCATAGGTTCCCGACCCCTGCTCTAGTGCTACAACGAATACCTGGTGCTAAACCTTGCATCTTAAGAGGGTGGTGCTGTGTCCGTCTCTGTGTGAGGAGCACTTCACACAGTGTTCCCTCTCTCTTCAGGTGTGGCGAGCCAGCTGGTGCCTCTGTTTGACCCCAAACTCTCCCCCCGGAACTTTGTTCTGGTGGCACTGAAGCCTGCCGTCGACCGGGAAGGACAACAGGGTTCACTTTGAATGAAACCTTGAGCGATTCTGCATTTTGAGGTTTGGAGGACACGGTCACATCGAATAAAGGATATCATAATAGGATCTGAACATAAATCCTAGTAACCCGGATGATTTTTTCTGATGAATTTACCTCCTGTATATTTTTGAAATTAATGAGGAAATTCAAGTTCAACAAAATGTTTTAAGAAATATTTTTATAGGGCAAAACATGAAATTCTTGATTCACTTCAATGTTTTTCTTTTTTTTTTTTTTTATCACCACTCGGTCGGCAAGTTCAGTTTCATGGACACCAAATTAAGTATTTCAGTATTTATATATTTATATATAAGGAATAAGGGTTTTTTGGGGCTTTAAGGTTACAATTTTCCTTTGCTGTTTATAAAGCACTAAGATGATTAAGCAAACAGCTTAATCATCTTAGTAAACAAACCAATAAAGAGGACTGGTCTTTTTTTTCTTGTTATAGATATATATACTGTATGTCTCCTCACTATGGTGCCATCTCCATGGGTCATGGAAATGATGGTGTTGGGGAAAACGTGGAGGTACATTTGCGTCATCGTATACATACTTTTAAGAAACTCTCGTTGGGATCAAAAGTATGCTGGCATGTTCGGCTGTCAACCGGAAGCCTTCATCAGAGCGGGAGGACTGGAAAACCCAACACCAAAGTTCTCTGTGTCCTAACACACCTCGCCTCACCCCGAGATGAGGTTAGACCGGATACAGTCACAATATCCCTCAAAGTGCGGGGCCAAAAAATAACTTTAAGGGCGTAGAGGAGCCACACAAGGAAGCTAAAAGGAAGAAATAAATCAAGGGTCAAAAACAAATCAATGATCAATGATCACAGCAACGAAAACACACATCAGACAACAGGACCGACCTCAAATACAACCTAGAAACGCCCTAGAGCAGTGCTGACTTTGCTTACTTTCGGAAGCTTTGAGGCCTTGAACATCGAGGCCTCAAGGGGCCGTCGTGTTCAGTCATTTGGCCTCATCTCAGGGAGGCGTCTCTGGTCAGTCAGGTGATATGTCGGTTCAGAAATGAGTTTGGTGTTTTGCTTACCCTGTTCCCTCTTGTGTTTGTTTGTTTTGTTTTTTCTCTCTTGTTGATGGAGCGCCGCCTCCCCCACTTTTTCATGGGTTTCTTTTGGTTAAGGTTGAGCTCTTGCCCTTCTCTTTGAACTTTAATCAACGTTGTGTTATTTCATCAGGAAAAAAAATAAAATATCCATTAAAAGGCGAAAGAGCCAGGGTGGCTTCCCCCCTGACTGTCATCAATGTACTGTTTTTTTTACTGTACTCAAGTAAACAAGACAAGAAACTAAACCAGTAGTTGATTTTTATTCCTTTCAGTTGGGAAATCAGATGTGCATTTAGTTTCAAGATGGCACATACAGTCGGATATAATCTGCATCATCATAGGCCATTTTGCACCCTCACGCAGACGATTCTGATTTCTTTCATTCACAGAGAGTTTGATTTATTTACATACTGTACCACAGGATAACACTGGCTCATAACCGTCAAAGTATTTGACGCTGGTCACTGTCAACCTAGTGACCATCTGAACAAATTCCTCAAAGTTGACTGATCCATCCAGGTTTGTGTCCAGGTCTTGCATGATGCGTTCCACTGCCGTGTGGTCCCTGCTGGCCTGGAAAGATAACGATTGAAATCAATGGGAATGACAGTTTAACGCGTTCCGTACACATCATCCTCTGCCTGTGTATGCCTCATGCTGAAAACGGGCGTGGTTTCTCAGGTGGGGATTGGATGGCCCCTTGTTCTTTTTCTTTTTTTATGAAGTAGGGAACCACCGAAAGTACTGAACTGCTGTATTTCAGCGTCCTCCCTGCACGCCTTGTGCTGATTCCAACCACTAGATGGCGTTGAGTCACACTTATTATCTATACTGCTGATTTGACTATATATGATCAGAGTATCTATCCATGCCTACTTATGAGATATTTAAATTTTATGAAAAAAAGAACATGGAAAACTCTAAATATGTTGGCTGCGGTATGGTTGGGGATGTACCTGGATGTACTGGCGGAGCTCTCCCCGCAGCAGGTTGCTCAGCTCCCTTCTGCTCAGCTTGAACTTGTCCCCCTCCTTGGAGGAGTAGTAGCAGAACACCTCGACGAGAGCGTCCATGGCCTCTTCCAGTTTGCTCATTTTGATGTTTGTAGACAAAAGCCTGGGATGGACCAAAAGCAGTATAGTTTCAAAGGGGGGGACAATGGCCACACAACAACAGGCGCATGTTGAATTTCAATGTAAACAACAAGTTTCGCCGTAATGTGTCGAAGGAATTGATCACATAGACTAAATATTTTCTGTTTTGCATTAATTTGTATTGTTTTTTTTTTTGTTTTTTTACCTTTTCTTTGCCTTTTTTCTTTATAATTCTCTTATGGGTATATAAATGGAACTTTAAAGTTTTACTATATATTGCAGTGTACAGTATGTACCGTTCTGACTAAATTAAAGCTCTTTTATTGTTCAAGTTCAAGAGATTATTTGTCACATACATACACATACGGTCATACATATATGCAGTGAAATGTCATGACACCCGGTGATTACGCACAATAAGCTCTATAAGCTCGAAAAATACAAAAAATACTCAAATGTGCGTAATCGACACGCGGTGCTCGCACAGGCGGCCGCGTGTCGATTACGCACATTTGAGTATTTGTGCCAATGCACTTGAAAATTGTATTATTGCTCTCATCTCAATAAGTATAAAATGCCACTCAGAGGACTTACCGCTCGAGCACCAGTGAAGAGGGAGCAGATGGAGTGACTTTCACCCATTTCTCATACTATTTATGTTGTCGCCCGTAGCGATAAGATCAGCTCCTCTGTGGAGGAAAGGCCATCAATCTGCTGGAGGATCAGCCACATCCACATTTTTTAATATTCCACAAATTTCAAATGTCACTTTTGGTTTTATCTTATTAACTGAATTCCTTTCCTGGATGTTCTCCATCATGATCTTACTTTGTAGGGTCACAGAAATATATTTGTCATCACTACATTTCCCAAGAAGCTGAATTATTTTGGACTTTTTTTTTTTCATGTCAATGCACCGTTTATTTAATTGTTTGCTTATTCATTCATTTACTTTGTAATCTTTTTAACTCACTCAGAATGATCAATGAGCAATATTTATAGTTGATTTTCTTTAGGGAAAAAGTAAGGAAGTAAATTGAAATTGTTAGAAAAACTGACTTTCTGACTTGTATTTTTTTTTTTTTCCTGTCAATGCAACACTTATTTCATTGTTTATTTATTCCTTTTTTTTTTAATCTTTTAAATTCACTCTAAGAACTCAGGATCAATATTTATTGTAGATTTAAGGTTGATTTGCTTAGGGGGAAAGTAAGAAAGTAAATTGACATGGGTAGAGATTCATAGTAAATTTTATTGTGAGTAATTTTATTTAAGACAGAATACATGTGCCTGAATGGGAGGGAGGGCGGCGAAAAGCTGAGAATGCAAGGAGTGGAGGTGGAGAAGGCGGATGAGTTCAAGTACTTGGGGTCAACCATCCAAAGCAGCGGAGAGTGCGGGAGAGAGGTGAAGAAGAGAGTACAGGCAGGGTGGAGTGGGTGGAGAAGAGTGTCCGGAGTGATCTGTGACAGAAGGGTTCCAGCAAGAGTGAAGGGGAAGGTCTACAGGACGGTAGTGAGAGCAGCCATGTTGTACGGTTTAGAGGCAGTGGCACTGATAAAAGGCAGGTGGCTGAACTGGAGGTGGCAGAGTTGAGGATGTTGATATTTTCATTGGGAGCGACAAGGATGGACAGGATTAAGAAGGAGTACATTAGAGGGACAGCTCAGGTTGGAGAGTTTGGTGGAAAAGTGAGAGAGGCCAGATTGAGATGGTTTGGACACGTGTGTAGGAGGGATGAGAGTTACGTTGGGAGAAGGAGGCTGAGGATGGAGCTGCCAGGCAAGAGGAAAAGAGGAAGCCAAAGAGAAGCTTTATGGATGTGGTGAGGGAGGACATGCAGGCGGTTGGTGTAAGGGAGGAAGATGCGCAGAACAGAAGGTGTTGGAGGCAGATGATCCGCTGTGGCCACCCCTAACGGGAGCAGCCCAAGGACAAAGAAGAATAAATTCATAGTAAATACAGTAGTACTAAATAAAACAAAATAATAAATAGATATTGCTATAATTTCTGTGTCACATCTAAAGATCATACCTACTGTAGATTTAAGAAAATGACTGAATGCTTTACATTTATATTTTGATTTATATTATTTATATTTTGTTTAGTTTTAGTGAGGCAAAGGGTTAATTTGTAGGTACATGTCAGACTAAATGTGTTAATGTCAGGAAGTGCTGTTATCAGTTACAGAAATCAAGCCAGGCTGTTATAAGAAACCTGATTGGCAGTCTTGGCACGGTGAGCCAAAGCCGGAATGTAAAACAAGATAATGTCAGGTTAGCTAAGGACTCGTCATCCCTTGTGCTTGGATGGCTGCGCGGCTCGGGCAAAGCGTCTCTAAAGCCATGGAAAGAGTTTCCGTCCACCCCACCTGAGATGGGGGGGAGTACAGAGAGAAAGAAGAGCAGACGGGAGCACATGACTATGCTTCAACACCTCAGACTACACTTTAAACACCTTTCTATGGTTTATGTACCAGTGTCCAATCGTCCTTGATGCACAGGCTGTTTTTTTAGGTCATTTTTTTCCTGTGGGTTTTTTTATTTATTTTTTCATCTGTTTTTGCTTTCAGGAACATACAGTGGCGCTGGCTTCGTTTGATCAATGCGCTATATAATGGGGGGGGTTGGAGTTGGAGCCACCTGCATGCATCTAAACTCCACTGACAGGACACTGGGAAGCCCCCAGCACAACCAGTGTGTGGAGCCTGAACTTTCCTTGCACTGTACTGATGCATGTATACAGTATGTGTAGATTAAACCATGGGTCATGAATGTAAAGGTGTCAGAATAATTCACATACATTTTTTTCTGATTTTCAGTGAAATTAACTTTCAAATACTACCCTGTGGGGGCTTTTAGTACTAAGTATATCGGCCTGTCTAGAAGACAGCACTGTGTAAGATGCTCTAGAATTTCACACGGAATAAACAACCTTCAAATGCAATAACTCCATCAATTTATCTTCCTTTTAGGAACCTGAATTGAATTGTCCCATATGTAAGTCAAGGTAAATCAATAACTGATAAAACAAAATGATGATTAAAATGACTAATGCCAAGTAAGGACAGTGTTCTGTGTTTATCATGACCTGTCACTCACTCTCACCACTCCCTTGCAGGGAGGCTAAACTGATAGATTTATTGCAAAATATATAGCAAATGAATGTTGTTTCCTCACCATGTAAACAGCTAGAACACCTTACACAATGCAGCCTCAAAATGAAATGATCCTTAAGAAGCCTATGTCAGGATTTTCAAAAAGACAATTGAATCCCATGAATGCATTAAATAAAGAGATTTGAGATTATCCATGTGCATATCATGCACACATACCAGCAGTTAAAATGCTGTATCTCTAATCTGTCATCCCCAGACAATCACACACAATCACCAGACATGCAGGGTTTTCTGGTTGTTTTGCCACCTTTCAGGTGCCCAGGTGGACGACCATAAATGCAAACATACACCAATGTACCCCCAAGATCCTCTCCCACTCGTTGCAAAATAAAAAAAATAATGTGAAGATAAAGTAAACCCCGGGTCTTCTATTCCTCAGTAAGCAGCGGAATAAAGTGGAGTAAGTTAGGACGCCAACCAGGGTAACAGAGCCCTACCGTAAGCACCGCACAGTAATAAAACAATTAAAACAAAGTCTCTCCGCCCGTTCACAGAGACGGTTCGGGCGGAGAACCTGCACGCGGTGGCAGCGTTCTCCCAAGGCTTTGCTCCTCGGGTTTCGGGGCTACACTATCCCTCTCTAATAAACCAAATCACGGCCGCACATTTGGCCGTGCCGGCCCCATGGTCCCGGTGTCATTGCACGAGGCCCTTATTGTGCCCGTTGAGATCAGCGTACGGTAAATGACAAGTGGTTGTTGAATAATTCAAGTCGCGTCAAGACGTCGGGGGGTGGGGGCGCAGCCGGTGTTCAGTTTCCTGAGATGTCGACGAGCGAGATTCGTCGCGACAATCCCGTTGGGCCTCGTCGCTTCTTTTGTCAAGCTGTGTCGAAGATGGCTCGGCGTGATCCGAGGTCAGTGTGTGCGCCTTCTCATTACACACGCCGTGCACAGTGGCGTGCACGGACGCTTCCGGCGCCAGGGCCTTAGAACCCATAAAGGACAATGGAGTGCACAACATTCTGCTGCTCTTCCTTATCCCTGACGACTTCACCGAACCCTTCACCCACATCTGTTTCCCCATAACTGGGGCTCTAAGACCCGTACAGTGCATGGGGGTCCAGGGGCGTCCTGATGAAATATCTACCTTTTCTGACTTTTAGAAAGAGAATTTGCGCTTAACTTGAATACAACAAAATCAGAAATACCTTAAAGGACGACTTGTCGTTTTTGGCGTACCCGGTGAATTAATGTGTGGGGAAATGATGTTTGCGGTTGGATTCGAGGGATTGTCTTCGTCACAGAATTACAGCCGGACTTTGCAGTGCAATCGGCCGCGCCCGCCTAAAAATCGTTTCGTTTCTGTTTCAGAATAGATTCTGTGTGCGATGTGCCGGTTTTCCCGTCGTTTATTCCTTGAACGGAACACATTGCTCTCTGAAACGTCGCCGCCGCCTCCGTTTGGTGTCGGACGTTATTTTGGAAAAACCGGGTTTTCTTTGCGCAAATACTCTTCGCTTCTGAATAATACGTGCTCAACTCGGTGCTTCCCCAGCCTACTGTAAGTAGCTGTGAAACGGACTGACTGACCTGCCGACTGACCACCCCACTGCTGCTGCTCTGTGGCAGAGGGGGGACGACTCCCCCCTGTGATGTCACCGGCACAGATTGGACGGGGGGAAACTGCATTTTTACCTACGAAGCTTTTTTTCTGTATTTCTGCCCTCTTTTCTGTAAAAAAAAAAAAAAGTCTTCTCCATAAGTCCAGAATTCATAAAAAAACAACAAAAAAACCCTGATCGCTGCTCTTTCAGAACAGAGGGCTAGGGCAGGTGTAGACCGGGGAAGGACACAAACAGCATAAATCCGTCACTTCTCTCTTCTGTTATGGTCGGCCTTTTCGGCTAAACCGGTCTCATCTAGGGCTTTCCGCCTCCGGCTAGATGATGGATTCAAGCGGCGTCATGTTAATTGTGGAGCTTCATTAAGAGGGGTGCGTGTGTCTATTCACCAGAAATCTCCCTCAATCGTGAGGTGTTTTCCCACTGATAATGGCACGCTGCTCGTCGTCGCTCTGGATCGCGTTGACCGAACCCTCTCGCCTCGGTCCGGTGCAAAACTCTGCCGTCTTTGTCCACGTCGCTGTCGTTAATCGTTGCATGCGTCATGCAGTTTCTCCCCTCAACGTTGTAGCTGAAATCATTAGTGGAGCGGTGCTTCCGTGAATAAAGGGACAAAATGTAAACTCAGTGGCCCGTCACTCCATTTTGAATGTATTCAAATGTTGGGAAATGATGGTTGTCTTGTGTTGGTTGGTTATATTTGGTTGGTTATGTGGTTATATTTTCAAGCAGACTGTATTTAGTTGTCAGAAACAGAAATGGAGCAAAAGCAATAATAATAATAATGATAATAACAATAAAAATAAGAGAAAATAATAATAATATATATTGTAGTATAATGGCCACGATTTCAATATACAACTCTCTTTTTTTGTAGTATATTTCTGAACTGATGGAGGGAAAAGCCTGTCCAACCAATCAAACTTCTCAATGGCAAATCCTACCAAAATGCAAATATCTAAGTAGAGAAACCCCGCAATGACGACGACAGAAGCGTTTCAGTGTTTTATTCGCTTGAAGTTACAAGTTGGGGGACGAATGCCGGGGCTGACATATTCATCCCTTGAGGCTTTCCACAAAGAACTCGTTGCAGGCCACGGTCAGCGCCGCCACCAACACCACAAACTCCTGGAAGTCCACCTCTCCGTCCTTGTTCTCATCCAGTTCATTCATGATCTTCTCCACCACCAGCGGGTCTTTGCTGCCCTGAGAGAGAGAGAGGGAGAGGGAGGGGGGAGAGAGAGAGGGGGAGAGGGGGAGAGAGAGAGGGGGAGAGAGAGAGAGAGAGAGAGAAAGAGAGAGAGAGAAAGGGGATCACAGAATCACAACCTTCATGCTCAGGAAGCGAGAGGTCCAGACGGTCCAGCTCCTTATGTTCTGGCGTAAAGGTGTTAACAGAGGATAAAAAAGAAAGACATTCAAATTGTCTTAAACACATCCAAGTGAAGTTGACTGGCTGGATAAACCATTCAGTTATTTTGAGACCCTGGTTTTATCCGCTGACGCTGGGTAGAGATCCCTTAATTTCCTATGTGATGTTCGGTTTACCGGTAGTTTGCACGACAAGACGGTCGCATTTTGGGCGAAGGCGTTGCCTATGCCCCCTAATGAACAGCAGTGGTGAACAGGGATCGTGGAGGAACCCTTACTGCCAGCAAGTCGCAGAATTCCCCGTGGAGGAGGTTCTTCAGCTCCATTTTGCTTAGCTTGTACTTGTCCCCCTCTTTGGCCGAGTAGGCGTGGAACACTTTGATCAGGCCTTCCATCGCGCATTCCAACTGGGAATTCATCGTCTCGCCTCGCAGATGATTGTCTAGGAAGCAGCGGCGAAGGGAAAAAACATTGTTGGAACGGGTGGATTCATTTACATAACTTAGCAGGTGATCACTGATTAAGATCATTGCAACTGCCATCTTAAATATCAGCCCGCCTTAAAACTTTGATGAATAAAATGCCGTGGTCAAACTTCTTAATCAGCCTATAATAAACTGCCATGTGTATTACTGAGAAAAAAGTGGCAAATCTCAAACTAAAATCCCTGTCATTAGTGCTGGTAAGTACATGTATTTTGCGAAAAGTAAAATATATATGCGATCATTTTGCGGCGGACAAATTTATACGCACGCGATACAGGTTGAGTTAAAACCTTACACCTGCCTTTCACTCACAGATATTTGAGATGCTGCTGTGGGGGCTGTACGGCACAAAACGCAGACCCCCTGCAGGGAAGGTGCAAAATGCAGCATGAAGGGAGGATTCTGGACCACATGGGTCATGTTACAGCACGGGGTCGACCTGCAGTCTTACCCCGAGATTAACCCACTCTGCTACAGAAGGATTTACTTTTACTGATGATTCTTGGAGAGACATACCGCTTGAATGTGTGTGTGTGTGTGTGTGGGGGGGGGGGGGCGTGCATGAAGTAACTGAAGCTCTCAGGGGTTTTCAACTATTGATGAAAGATCCCGTCTCCAAAAGATGCAGAGCATGATTTCACTATTTCTTTCAGCTTTGCATTTAGATGCCCCCCGTGCATTAGATTAAGATATTGCACCAATTTGGTTAATTTAGTTAGTTAATTTAATTTAGTTATTTTAGTTAATTTAGTTAATTTTGAAACATTTTTAAATGTACACTTCTTTTTACAAAGAACGATGAGTATAACCTAATGCAGCCACTGACAATAACTTACTGACATTCAAGACCATTTATTATTCTTATTATCTTATTATCTTATTATCGATGTATGTTGTTATTATTATTTCTTCTGCTAATTTCAGGAGAATATCACATTTGAAATCTCCCACTTCTGGACTGAATATAAAGCACAAGCAAACAAAACAGGAGTACTCACCTCACCCTTGACGTGACTGTCACACCGGCTGGTCGAAGTGCCCTCCGCATCCATCTCATCAATTATATGGCATCCTCTCAGTTATGCACATGAATCAGAAACAGGCCCCTCCCTCCGGCGAGCTCCACCCGTGGAGGTGCAGCAGGGCGGCCATGTAGGGCCATTGGACGAGGCCACAGCGAGACCTCATTGTTCTCAGTGGTCGAAAAGAGCTGAACGGGTGCATGGAACCGCCGAGCCGCTCTTCCTCTTTATTCACGATGACGCAATCTAGGGGTGTTCAAATCGGAAAAGTAGAGAACTACTAACTTATTCAATAGAAGTTCAGTGTAGAGCTCACTTCAATCATGTGTTTGCGATAAACCGACCACTTTATAACGGCTTTTTTTATGAGCGGCAGAATTGTTGTTTTTTTTTCCTCATTTTTATTGTCTTTCACGCGTTCCTTCTCACCACTTTGAATTCTTTGTTTGGCTTTAGCCCCAAGTTAAATGGGAGAGCAGTTCATGTTTTTACAGTCCAATTTGCATTATCTTCAGTTGACTTAACATTAAACATGCCCAGTCAACTTGCAAGTCTGATCCGAACATACCAACAGTCTGCTAAGTGTTAAGTAGGAAGACAGGAACAAACATTTAAACTATATCCGTGATGCCCTTAAGCAAGACCCCCCCCCCCATCTAAGGGGCGTGGTCAGGGTGTGTATCCGTATCTATACAAACGGCTCGGCGTTCTCTAGGTTTTTCAGGAGTCGGCACAGATCTTTGGAGGAAATATTTGTCAATTATTTACAGACCAATTCTGTACGGCACCGTTTAAAGCCCTGAATTCAAAGTCATCACAGAATTGTCCTGCTCTCTGGCCTTGAAGGAGCATTCAAGCACCTGGAAAGGCAACAAAAATGGTATCTCTGCTCAAACTTTCTCTTACGAATTCAAATTGAGGTTTGCAAATGCTTCAATGCAAATCTTTCCGGGGGAGGGGGAAGAAACGTCTGACTTAAACGCTTGATTTGCATGAAGCTTGATTTGTTTCTCCGCTCTTCATGTGGCTTCATTCTTTGGAAAGTTGATGGAAAACGTCCTGGAGCACATTTATCTTAAACAGGATGCAAAAATACCCAAGGTCCCTTTCTACCACCGTGGTGTCCCCCAACTCAACGGATTTAAACGTTGTTTGCTCTCCAATGTGGATAGCAAAAAGATGAATATCAATGCAAAAATGAGTGGATGAATGTTAAATAAGTAACCTATAATATATACTGTGCCACCTATATAGAAGAGTAACAAAGTGCGTCACAATAAATGAATAGAATAAATTAAAAGGAATATAAAAACAGTGTCGTCTTAATCTTAAGAATTATTGAATATATTTGAATCTTGTTTTATTCAAAATAAACTCTGTTAAAAGGGTCAACTGTATATGGCATTATGAAGCAAGTAAAACTTCCAGAATTTCCAGACCCAATTTTTCTTTTTACATGTATTCATTTTTACAACACAATACAATTCTGAGAAGAAACGGTCAAATAACTTGTTGGTTGATGGATTTTCAATATATATTTTTTTCCTCAATGTGCAGCCTTGCCGGTGTCTCTTGGCGTGTACCTGAGTGCCCCTGGAAAAGAGCACCGAGCGCTTCCCTTTTGTGTTTTACATCAAAGCCTCCTTCTCTGGTTACTCTGCGGACCAGCGTCGGTCCTGCAGCTGTAAAAGTCCAGCAAAAGCAATAATTCAACATATCCCATCAAGATATCATGAAGAAATAACAACTTTTATTATATCATCATGATGCGATACGATGATATCCAGAAATTGATTTAATATCAATTATTATTTTAATTATTTGATTGTAAATGTCGCAGCACGGGCATATCAGAGGGCCCTTAAAATATCTGAAACAACAATATTTTCTCAACATTATTGACATGAAAAGTGAATCTATGCGTGCATTAAACATATTTAAACAAAAACAAGTAGGGAAATAAACCCAGGAAAGAAATACTTATCGGAACACATTCACGGTGCCTTCAGATGTTTCAAAGGAAGGACAGTCTAACATTATTTTTTATGATACAGAGGAATCTCTTAACAGCACTGTGCACAATTATTTTCTGACTCCTTCACCTACTTCATCAGGCCTGATAAGGAGAACTAACTTTATTTGCTGAGGTGCATCATCTATTGGCCATTAATAAACAGTGCAATATGGGTACAAAATCCAAATAAAATTCACCATTTCACAGATATTCTTTCACAGTTGATTTTCTTCATTTACACTCACTCATAATGTATAAGCCCAAGTGTTCGATAATTACATAAATGGAGATAGAAAAAACATTTTTTTTAATAATGTCAATATCGAAAATGCAATACAAAAAAACAAAATAAAACAAAGTTCTTATACTGTATACGATGTCCCACACTATTTTCATACCAAGCCGGAGGTGAAGTATTGCTGCTTATGTTGATGTACTCACGAATAGTTAAAACCGCAATTTAACCCATTAATCCCTTGACTCTAAGGGCATTAAAGTCCTGTGGATATGGAACACTGTCTAGGTGTATGTGTGTGTGTGTTTGTTAGTGAGATCCCAAACATCTCAGGGCCAATAAGGTAAATTGACACCTTTTCTCTTTCCCGGCATGACACCTGTCATCACTGGCGCCTTGCTTGTTATCCAAAGTGCCGCATGGGAGACCTCTTTCAAGCCGCCGAGTTGACTGCCTGTCGGCGTCTGTCAGCGTGGTCCCTCAGCCTCTGTGTCTGAGAGGGCGTCGCTCAGGCGCTCGCAGATAACATGACACGGACGTCCTGGCTGGCGAAGGTATCACGTTATTTCCCTATCGTCATAACCGGGTCTTAGCTTTGGCTCCTAACCTGGATCCACAACTTACCCCAGGATGCCCTAAGAACTTTCTTAGTTATCTCGAGGAACATCCAAGCAGTTTTTTTATGTTTAACTTAAGCCACTGGGATCAGTTTGTGGTCGAACAGCTCTTTGTGGGGTTCTGCTGCTACGTTTACGTGGGCCACAGGGTTTTCCGGCACTTTGTCCACCAGGGGGAGCTCTATCACAGACACAGAACCCACCGAAGAGGCGCTGCCCCTGGCGCTCCTGTTGCTTTTGGCACTTCTGCCCCTGGTCAGACTTGGCTTTCCCAGAACACTCTTCAACTGTGCCCAGAAGAATGCCTGCTGATTGGGCTGCTGAGGCCACTCCAGGTACGTCTTGGTGTGCAGCATCTTCTTCAACTTGCAGTACTTGCTTGGCAGAGAGTCCGGGTCGATGGGCTCCTTCACCACCAGGATGACATCGCTGAAGGTCTTGCCCATGGCTCTCTGCTGAGCGAAGTAGAGCTCATAGTTGCACCACTCGCTGTTCACAAAGTTCCGGGAGAGGACAAACATCACCTGAAAATAGAAAGAAAATAATTATACAAACATTAAGAGAACCCCTGAATAATGGATTGCTGCTTTTTTGAAACATGCCAGTCTAGAGTTGTATACACATCAGGAGTGTCGATATTAAAATATAATACCAGATATTTTTTACCTGAATCACACTTTCCTGTGTTTTCAGTGACTGCAATCTAAACAAATGTATTTTTTTTTGTGTTCTTGATCCCAGTTTGTCGGAACTCGCTGACCCACAATGCAATGAAAGGTGCATGGAGACACCACAATAAAACAACCTGCAGCCGTTCATGAGCTAGCACCAATATAACTCCTATAAATACCTCCTTAGGTATTCATATTTCTACGTTACCTTGCGGCTGCTTTCAATGTTCTCAATGATGTTGTCAATGATCCACTTTCCAGGCGTAAAGTCCCTCTCGTGAATGCAGAGGCGGTAGGGGTCCCTGTCGTTCTCCAGGCAGGGCAGCAGCTGGTCCCTCACCCAGTCCGCGTCTGAGTGGCTGTACGATATAAAGGCGTGGTAAGTGAAGATTTGCCCCTCCCCTGCTGCATTCTCCTTGTGAGCTCTGTATTTGGCCCTTACGATCTGGTACATGGCCTTGGTGTACCAGGGAATGTTAAAAATGTAGCAAATCAGCATCAGTATCAGGACCACCACCGCTGTGGTGGCCGCGCTGATGAGGATCACCAGCCGTATGTCGCAGGCCACACTCCCCGGGAAGTATTTGGATATGACGGTGTTGAGGAAGGGTTCCGGATGGTAGCACCTGTAGTCCTCAGGCCATTCGGTGAGGTTGACCCTTCCACTGGACAGGGTGTCCTGGATGAATGTGTGCAGCTCACAGGTGCAGTGGTACGGGTTGTTTCCGGCTTTGAGGTGGGACAGTTGCGGCATGTCCCGGAAGGATTGCACACTTATGACTCCAAATGAATTACCGTCCAGGGCCAGTGACTGGAGGGAAGCACTCCTCCACCGAGAGGGGATGAACTTGATCTTATTCCCACTGAGCAGCAGCTCTTTCAAGTTGGTGGATTTTTCAAAGTAGGTCATGTCCAGCTGGTCCAGTTCGCAATAGGAGAGGTCCAGGACCTGCACTGTGGTTGGCAGACACTGGAGGGCTTCAGTCGTAAACTGGTTGTGGTGAGCGATCAGCGTGGTGATGTTCTGCCTCCACACGCAGTCCGTGCTCCCTTGGGCGGAGCCCAGCTTGTTGTTGCTCAGATCTAAGACTTGCAGCTGCTGGAACTCCTTGGTCAAATACGACATATCTCTCAAGCTAGTCAGCTCATTGGTGCTCAGGTTGAAGGTGCGAAGATTTGGCATGGTGCCCTCGTAAGTGCACCTTTTATTGAAGAGGACGGTGTCCACCAGGCGGTTGTTGGAAACGTCCATCACCTCAGCACCTCCCATCTCAACCCAGGCATCGCATGGCACAAAGTTGAAGTACACGTACTGGAAGGAGAGCTTTTGGATTTTGTTTAACCAGGTGAAGCGCCAGTCAAACCTCAGCACGTCAGGATTGCTGATATACCTATTCAAAGACAATTCAAAGGTATTAAGGTGCTTAAGAAAAGCAAATTGCACCATACATGCTATAAGAAGTCCATCGACGCCAAAATCACCTTGATATCATTCATATTCATTCAGGGACAGGGAGATGTCACACTCAACAGTATTGTAGGTATATTATAAGGATTATAAAATGGTGAACCCACTGGCTAGTGTAGGTCACATCAATGATTCAAAGGCGTAATAATTAAATCAGAAAATAATTGCCATGCAGTGGTTTAAGCCAAGCAGTGTGATTCTTTATACATCTGAATAAACTGTCGAAACAGAAATACCATAAACCCTTGGATTAAAAAACCCTAACCCTAGGAAAAAATGACTGAGGCTGTCAGCATTTATGATCAGTGTCACCAGACACAAGAGGTTTCAAGCAACAATTTTACAATATTGAATTTTCTCAGCCTTGTGTGAATATGTGTTGGTATGTATGGCTGTGTCTTTTTGGGGAACCTGTTGTATTATTTTTACTTGTGTACATTATTTGTGAGTCGGTAAAATCATTTTCTCACAAAACACATATTGCTTTCGGGTTCGTACGAATTGGCTTTCATTTCCTCTATACTTCTTTCTACCGTGTTTCCGGTTGGTTGGTGTGCATACCTACCAAAGATCCAACTTTTCCAATGCAAGGTTGGTTATGCTGGACCCTGCCCCACTGTCCACAAAGGTGGCCGAGCGGGCAAAGTCGATGTACTGTAGCCTCAGCCGTCGGATCTGGGACTGTTCCAAGTTCAACAAGGCCATCCTCAGGAGGCGCTCGTTGTATTTCCCACGGTGGAAGATGAGCTGGTACGCGGTGACATATTGTAAACCCTGGAAAATGTCCCTGTCTCCCGTGTAGTACATGAACTCGAAGATGTTCCGGAACTGAAGGACACTGATGCTCTTGTTAGCAAGGTCACGCAGCATCAAGGGGAGACTGTCTGGTCTCTGATCAACGGCAATGTCAACACCCATCCTGCTGGTCTGGATGACCTCTAAACTACCAGGCTCATAGTAACTTAAATTGGAGGAACACTTGATGGCAAAACCCTGTAACTTAAGGTTTTTTAAGGGCTGAAAGTCCACTTTCTTCAGCCCCATTACGAGGGGACCGCCCATGGACAGGGTTTTGAGTTTGTCAAATTTTGAGAAGCCTTCAGGCAAAGTGACATGTTTGTAGAGGTTGTTGGACAGCTCGAGTGTCTTCAAGTTCACCAAGGGGCTCAGGGCCGCGGCAGGGATCTCCCGCAGGGTGTTGTTGAATAAATCAAGATGTTCTAGGAATGGGTTGTTCACGAAGGCACCGCTGTCAATGTGGGAAATATTGTTGTACTGCAGCTTCAGAATTCGCAGTCGATGGAGATGGTGAAAGTCGGCGGTGCCGACAGCTTGAAGCCTGTTGTAGGAGAGATCTATGTCTTCCACTGTGGGCGGAAAATGCCTCCGGGGAATGTCGTCAAGCTGCCTGCCGAGGCAGTCCGCCGAGCGGCCCGAGTTGTAGATGCGGCAGAGTCCTCCCTCCGTGGAATTGGGGGGAAATGGGGACGGAGACGGAGACGCTAATCCAAACGCCGCAGCGCTCAGGCTCATCAATTTCCAAAACATTGTGATGGACCTGTAAAGCAACAAGAAACATTTAAGTTTAGCCTCTCTCTAGAATTACCACACTAGCGCAGTGTGGTAATTCTTTGTCAATTGTTTGAGTTCATGCAGATTGGGATTCTTTAAGCACTTTGACCACGTTTTTCCACTGCCAGCCAAAAACAGAGAAGTGAAAACCATCTGTCATGCAGGATCACCAGGAGCCAGGCAGACCCTTCTCACGAGCACTTGGTTTCTCATATTTTGCTCCGTCATATCCCCCCCCGCTTTAGCTCTTTGTTACTTCCTGTGCGAACTTTATCTCGTTCTGGTTCTCTCTCCCTCTCCCCTCATTCCGTCTCCCCTTTCTCCCACCAAATGCATTCTTGTTCTCTTTCCAACCCCCTTTTTTTTGTTTCTCACTCTTTCTCTCTGTCTCTCAATTTTCAGTCGAATGTGCATAATCGGCGTGTGTGTGTGTGTGTGTGTGTGTGTGTGTGTGTGTGTGTGTGTGTGTGTGTGTGTGTGTGTGTGTGTGTGTGTGGGCGGGCGGGCGGGCGGGCGGGCGGGCGTGTGTGTGTCTGTGTGGGAGAGATAGAGTGGGAGAGATAGAGTGCACACGCTTCATTGCAGTGCGTCGTTGTTGACCATTACATATTCATTTCCTGTCTGCAGACCACTGCATACCAGCGCCGTAGTTGATGTGGAGCTTACTGGCAACAAAGTTGTAATTCCCTTTCTCTATCTCTTTCATTTTTTGTGATGCCGCGCCACGAAAATGTAATTAAAGCTGGATGCTGATTGACACCGCAGTCATTTCCGACAAACGGCTTGATGCAATGGATTGGGTCCACCGTCAGTGGCAATCTAGGAAACGAAAAAGAGCTGTTTGAACAGCTGACAGAGGATGTGCAACTCTGCCGGGGTTACGTAAAAAAGGCTCAGAGATGTGGCAAAAATATAAACTGTTCCTGTTTCTTGACTTCACGGGTAGATCTCAGAAGTTTGGTAAAATATAACAACACTTATTCACACTGGTGGAAAAAAAAAAAGTTTGAGTTACATTGTGGTGCGACAAGTAAATCCAAAATAAACAAAAAAATAAAAAATAAAAATCGCAAAAACAAACAGAACCACAAACGATACCAGAAAGAAAACAGTGAGTAACCGGGGTAATCAGTGCTAAGACATGTATTTTCCTGCTCTGAATTGATTAAGCAGAATGTGATATTGCCGGAAGGAGTCGGCCAATCAGCATCAGAGTTGCTGTAATGACTCTGTGCAATTAACATGATTTAGTTTCCCTTCGGGGCTGTGGCGCGGTGACGTATCGACAGCACATGACGAACTGTCCCCCGTGGCACAGAGACCGGCCCGTCCAACACCGTACCGCAGTACTCACTGACACATACGGCGCGAGGGCGACGGCCGGACCCGATGATCAATGCGACGGCTCGGTACGAACGTGCCCTCAGCGTTCAGCGGCTACAGCAGCGGTCCAATCCACCCGTCAAGCGACATCCAGAGAACCGTTATTTTCTCCGTGTTGCGTGGTACTGCATGTATACGCCTCACGGCACTCACCCAATTATCGTTAACCGAGCCCTCTGCCCTTCCAAACCCGGAGCTGTCATCTCAGTGCCTGTTTTTTTCCTGGACCGATGCCTTCTGGTCTCCTCATTGTTTTGCCAGTCGAGTGCACCGTCCCCGCTTTTGAACCGCGCTAAGCAAACAGTCGTTTCCCCTCCAGAGGTGACGTGACGTGAGTAAATAAAAGCATCTTGGCGGATGTTGGCAGCGTGTCACTACCGTAGAGAACAGTGAGAGATCGAACACCTCTCACAGCTCGGCCCGTGACCGAGAATATTTTAAGACGAGCGTATTCCACACAGTCTCCATCAGTGTATGAAGCCGAAATAAAATGAAGATACTTTCCTGAGTCCTAAGCCAAGGGATTTGGGAGGGCAAATCAAGTGAAAGGATTGGAATAAAAATAAACCCTGATGGACTCATTATTTGAACATTTGACATTTTTGGTATGCAGATGTGATGGAGGCCCTAACCCTCCTGGAATGTTCCCACGTCCCATTTTTTGTAGTTAAACATAGTATTTTAAATAGTTGAATACTTGTTATACAGCGCTACTGTGCAGTCCGGTCGTCCTGGATGGGGGACTCCTCCCTTTGTGACCCATTCTCATGGTTTCTGCCAATTTTAAATGAGGCGATTGATTTCTGTTGTGAATTGCCTTTTGGGGGCGATTTTTTTTTATAAAGGGAAGGTTTTTCAGCTATCTCCCCATGTCAACACAAGACAGCTGTTCCTGGAAATTGACCACTGATAAGATCAACATCAATAATATTGACTCACACGAGGCCCACAATATTTGCTGTTCGCTCTTTCCACTTCCCAGTGTCTTTGCTCCAAAACGCTGACAGGGCACGTGGCTGAAAATAATAAGAGCTTCTGCTCATTATTTTTAGTCAAGTAAAATTTACGCGCATGGCCCTTTGTCGCAGTAAATCTCAAAATGCACTGTGGCAACGGGCACAGGGATAAATAGCTGACACCACCACAACCCTAGCCCCCGAGGAAGTCAAAACCTTAGTGCAGGAAAATGGTAGAAATCTTAAAAAGAGAGTCAAAACAAGAAGCCATGCTGGTCTGGCAATGTAGAATATAGGAGTTAAATGAAGATTAGACAAATTTCCCCTTAGCACCCAGCCATTATACAAAGCATGACAGTTTGTCTCAATTGCTCGCTTGTAATTGAAACTGGGGTCCACCTGATCTCCATCATGACCGAACGACAACAGTGTTATTTTAGGAGAAACAGTCGTTCTCATTCTCATTGCTTTCACACACAATGCAAATGAGCACATTTTTGCAAAACAGTGAACGCAAGTCCCTATGCTGGCGTACGTACCCAGTGCAGGGGAGGAGTGAACACGCGGTGAGGCGTCGGTTCTGCTCCCACCGGAACGCACGCAGGCTGGTACACGGCCATTGTTATACCCGCATGTCACAAGTCAATCTCAGCGCGTCTCTTTGGCCGCTATCATTGTCCGCGCTTCAATACCGATCGGGGTGTCCAGACCATTTCTTAGTGCGAGAGCGCGGTTTTCATGTCAGCGATGTCAAAATCTAATTGAACACATTTGGTCTCAGCGGAAACAACTTACTGCACGCTCTCCAATGTGGGGCTATTCAGCAAGGGGCCGCAAAACGTTTTAGCAGCTGTCAAGCCCCCGTCCGTGCATGTAGGAGTTCACCTCCGAGCGTCCATCTTCAAGAAGGGACCGAGTAAGAAGCAGAGGGCGAGGACAAAGGAGAGGTAGAGGTGCCCAAAGAGGAAGAGGGCCCAAAGAGGAAGAGGGGCCCAAAGAGGAGGAGGGGCCCAAAGAGGAAGAAGGCTTCAGGGATTCTTGAAGAAGACATCCAGTGCGATGTTGATGAAAACATGCGGCCGGATCGACGGGTACCGATGGACTTGAACGTGGCGTGCTGTGCCAACAATTTAGAATAGATCTATTTTTTTTTCTTTTTTTGTCAGGGCTTTGTTCCCGCAGTGGTTTTGTTAGCTCGCTGGGTTTCATTTTCATCCTCTGTTTACACAGCATCGCTGTGTTTGTAAAGGATAAGTGTTTTTTAAAGGTTTCTGAAATTGTAAATTGAAAAAAAAAAAAGCCTTTTTGTTTCTGGACAAGGTAAAATGCTATTCGGGGAAAAGGCAAAATAATTGTTAGAGTAAAACAAGGTTGCTTTTGATTCATTTCTTGAACTGCACTATATCTTTTATGCATTCTATGTATTTTTACAATGTGTTTCTTTGCACTTTGTCTTAATGCTTTTTATGTTTTATGTGACTTGCCTTGCCTTGTTTTATGTGTACTTGCCTTGTACATCCATGTTCTTGAGTGACATTAGTTCTGCATTGGTGAAATCATTTTAGGATAGAGGAATACAGCGCATACTGTGACATTACATTACATTTAGTCATTGATCAGACGCTTTTATCCAAAGCGACTTACAATTATTCAAACACCGACGGACGCAGCCATCAGGAGCAATGCAATTATATGATATATGATTACTGGACTTTTATGGTACATACCATAATTATAGTATAGACAAATGACGCGGACATATACAAGTGTTAGGGTACACACACAATGCAAATGAGCACATTTTTGCAAATGTGTATGTTAGGGTGTATTAACAGTTTTACAATTTATTGGGCCATTGTATAACGACTGATTTCAACAGCTTTTCATTAGATAACACATGTTTTGATGCAGGTATTTGATTTTGTGTCATGTATTTAATGTTTTGAGAGTTTTGGTGCATTTTGCAAAAAACTGAAATTGTCGTTTTGGCCAACGTTTTGAAGTTTTGTCCCGTGTGTTAATTGTTTAGAAAAAGTAAATTCGGCTGGGACAAAAGTGCTCGAGCAAGCGGGGAAAAAACGAATCGTAAAAAGGTTGGTCCGATCAATAAAAAAACAAAAACATTTCGTTATAGGCACGCTATTTTCAGAGGGACATGCCAAAAAGTTAAATATTAAGAAAAGCATAAAAGTTAGAGGCCCAGTATGCACATGCTTCTTCCATTTTCTATTTACTTTCCTCCAGCCGTACTGCCGGTGAAGACAGAGGCTTGTTAGCCATTAACTCACCGGTTAATGAGTTTCTGTGTCTGAAACAGATGCCACAGGAGTATATGTGGAGGTGGAGTAGGTGAGTCAGGTCACAATGAATGAACCTCACAATACACACGTTATTGGTGAAGTGGAACTACTGCAGTTCTTACAATAAGTATCACAACAAATGATCTTCTCTCGATCGAGCGGCTCGTACTCCGTTAATGAGGTAGTGACACCCCGGCCTCTGCCTTGTTTGTGTTCTGAAAGGCGCTGCGGGGATTGCACCACGGACCCGCCTAGGCTTCTGCTGGAAGCCCACTCGGTCTTCATTTGCCGCCGTGTTTACAGAGAGTCCAAGCGGCCGGTGGTTGTGGAGCCTCTTATCTGAACTCATCAACACATCCTCACGAATGCAACACCCACACGCGGCGCAGATGACCACAATTTTACCAATTAGTGTCTTTGTTTATAGCATTCGGCCAACTTCCTATGGTGAACATGGACAGGATATCTCCACACACGGAGGGAAACAATTTGCCCTCACATAGCGTAGTAATCCCTCCACGTTTTGAAGTGAACAGACGAACTGGAAATATTATAATTTAACTCACGAGCACACTACAGGTGAATGTCCTCAATGTCTGGTAAAACACAGAACCAGTATATCCCGATTACCCGGCCTGCAGGAGAGGAGATTTTTTTTTCTAAGCGGATCACATTCGTCAGGTGTGGCAATAACTTCAGTGACTGGAGCATTCCTTTAAAATCTTTTTTTCCTGGCAGTGTGTCAAGAGAACAGCGCATTTCCACACGACAATAGGCGTCATTGTTGTGAAAATTAGCCTTTTCCTCCATGCATCAACGGCGGTTCGTGCGTCTTACTTAGTGACGGCGGCGGCCAGGAGATAGAGCGGGTATCCGGTAATAAGATTCCCGGTTCGATCCTCCTGGCGAGCCCGTCGAAGCGTCCCGGCACTGCTCTCGTGGAGATGTGTGTGAGGGAGGGTGAAGCGGAGGCAGTGGCATGACTGGAACGGCGCGTGAAATTACTGTATAAATGCATTCCATTCACCGTTTACTTCTGTTTTTTATTCCTGTGGGTGGAAATAGTAGTACACGCATCTTTTGAACCGTGGTTCAGATGGTATTTATTTGTTAGTTCATCAGCATCATCATCATCATCATATAAACAAACCGCTTCCTGCGTCTGCTGCATCTAAGAGAAATCTGCTTCCATGACGTTCACTCCGGCAAATAACTTTGTAAACACAGCTACTGTGAACCGGGGCCTGTGCCTCCAGGTAAATATATGTTTGGCGAGAGCCCTGTGCTCCCAGGCAAATATGGATCTGCAGGAGCTGAGTCACCGTGAGTAAATTAGCAACTAGGTCACGAAATAACAGAGGAAAGGCGTTACTGTCGGTTCCATTAAATATGTCACTGATACAGCGCGGGGAATGGGCGTCATCCAGTAAGCTCTGTATTTCAATCGAATATTTACTTAACGGTCAATATTTGGCGGTGGACGGCGGCCTTCATCGACAGGCTTTGGCGGCGGCGGCACTGTCACCCAAACAGCAGCTTCCTTCCCTCCCCGTATTCCTTTTTTTGTTTTGTTTTTGCGTCGTTGCCTCCTAACGACGCTCTGTGTTTGGACCGAACACAAGCACAGCTGGAGGTCCGCTCCCGCTGCAGCCGCGTCAACCCCCCGGTCGTGCCGTTCTTCCCCTAAGGATTTATGGCGGTGTTTACCTCACTGGTGTGTTTACCTCACTAAGTGCGAGAAGTACTCTGAGCTTTTACCGAATACCAATATAAAGAAAATGACATTTCTGCTGAAGTAAAAGAATATAAGTACACACTCTTAAATGTACTTCAAGTATTAAAAGTAAAAGTACTCGTCATACCCGGTGCCCCGATATAACTTGGATCTTATACCTTTTTTTGCAATTGGTTGCACACATTTCTCAATGCTGAGTTCCCTTTTTCAAACCTCTTTATCCAGTTCTCCTTACCAACGTGCAGCTTGGCACGGCAGCTCCTCTCGCAACCAAAATAGTGCAAAGCTTTAGTTTGTGCCATTTGTTTGCGTAGTAATTTAAAAAGAAAATGTTTTAAAAATGAAACTATAGTTATTCCAGTACTGTAATAATTGTGTTTTCGTGTATACACACATTGGATATCACTCGATGGATACAGATATAGATATAGATATATAGCATAAAAATGCTATTATTCCACCACTCGTACCTGCTCCTCTCCCCCAGACGTCAGCCGCTTGCCTGTCTTGGGCTGGGAGCATGTTTACATCAAAAAATGATAATAATTCCCAAGATCTCCTCCTTTGTATGGATGGCAATGAAACAGCAACAAAAAAAAACTGTGTCACTCGATAAAGAATGAGCCACGCAGACGGCTGCCGCGCTGACCACGGGAAGGGTTTTGAAAACAGGCGATCTCAGCACTGGCAAACGCACGGAACCAGTGGTGAGTGCCATGCTTGACAAGGTGCTGCTGAACCTGGTTTCCCGCAGATGACGCTGCCACAGGTTGCCAGGACGATAAAAAGGGACGCTCCACTTGGTCGGTGGCTTTTTGGCTTTTTACCCAAATCTCGGCCGGGACTCGTCCGTTCCGTTTTGAGACGATTCCAATACGTGTCTTTCGGAGAGCTGCGGTGCCGCCGGCACGAT
>NC_137195.1:5947503-5972503 GCF_960531495.2 Zeus faber
TCTCGTCTCCCCTCCAGGCCGGGCCGGTGGGGTTGTTTTGGGGGGCCCCGCCATGGTCCAACGAGGGGTCGTATTAAAATGCGGCAAAGCCATTGTCTCACAGCATAGGGGTCGAGGGGGGGGGGGGGGGGGGGTGGGCGGGATGACCCGCGGGAGCCCGCTGGCGCCGATGGAGAGGTAAATAGAAAGCGTTCGAAGGCTCCGCGTAGTGTTATAACTATGGTAGGAAACCTCCGACCCGCAAGACTCGTCGTCGCGTACGTAGGCAGCAATGGTAGGAATCAGCACTGGCGGAGCGGGCAAAGGTACGTAACATTCTTCACGCAGCACTGTTTGTGTAATTACAAGCCTTCCTTTTTTTTTTTCCCCCTTCCGGAGAAACTATAAAAAATGAAAACTGTTCTACTCCCACGCAGGTTGAACCCTCTTCCTGCACCCCCCCCCCGGGTGTGTGTGTGTGCGTGTGGGTTGTGCGAAAAAAAAAAAGTCGAAGCAAAAAAAAAACCCCACCGCGTTTCCAACCCCCCCCCCCCCCCCCCCCGTCAGATTGAGGGGAAGCTAATAAAAAGTCCTGTTTTCTGGTGAGAACGCGACGGAGGCCCCTTGACGCCGGCGAACCAGCGGGCGACGGACAAAATGTTCCCCTCGACTTCAGCTCGGCCACACTGTTCGGTCGGTCAACCATCGAGAGTTTGAGATTTGAGGTCTTGCTCGTAATCGTAGCCGCATCGCCGGGCCTTTCTTTTTTTGTCGAATGGCGATCGATCGTATGGTGAAATTTCGAGAGGGTTTTTTTTTTTTTTTTTTTTTTATTCCCATCTACCTGCAAAACACACGGATTAAAAGGGTAGATCGCAAGCGGCGTAATCTGTTTACGAGAACGGCGGGCAAGGTTGTGAACGAGGCGGGACGGTGTGGGGGTGGGGGGTTAAAAAAGAACCAAAACTGAAACTGCCCTGTCTGAGGGGGTGGGGGTGGGGGTGGGGTTGGAGACACAGTGATGTCTGGAGCGGGCTGGGGGGCTCCCTCCCGCCTCCTTCCCGTCAGGAGGCCACGCTGCCTCCCGCGCGGCGTTCGGCCTCCGCTGCAAGGTTGTGCTTTGGGGGTTAAATGTCCCACAAATGTTTAAGGCTTTTTATTAGACTTTTTTTTTTTTTTTCCCTCCTCCCTTTCAAATCTCAATACCAGATTCATTCGGTCTAAATACGAGCGAGATGTTCTGACGAAGTTCAACAACGTATATTCATGTGTGTATGGATGGCTGATAAGATGTGAGAGCGGTAATAAAGGTTTATATTTTCACAAATAAGCACAATTAAGTAGATTTTAAAATAAGTAGATTAACGGTAAAAAGGAATTGGCCTGGTGGTGGTGGTGGTGGTGGTGGTGGTGGTGGTGTTTTTTTTTCACCTCCAACTCGTTGGATATGTATTTGTTTTTAGTAAGAAAGGCAAGGTTCGCAAAGCACTTATTGTGGTATGAATCTAGATGAATCTGTCAGTACTCTTTAATTTGCAGCAACATTTCAGCAACTACTCAGATATATATATATATAAATAATACATACTGTATATATCAGGGCTGTCAAACTCTAATTTGGGGGGGCAGAAGCCCGGGAGGTACGGCGGGTCATCTAGTAACCTGAAGGTTGCTGGTTCCATCCCCAGCTCCTGCGCCTGCTAGCGTGCCGTAGTGTCCTTGAGCAGGACACTTAAAGGTGCAGTACGTAGAGTTTAATGGCATCTAACGGTGAGGCTGCAGATCTGCCCCCGACTGGAGACCCCTCTCCGTGGCGGGGCAACATGGCGGCCTCCGTGAAGCGTACCCGCTCCCTATGTAGATATAAACAGCTCATTCTAAGGTAACGCCAACGCTAACTTTTTCTTATTTTCATGGGATTATAGACGAATCAAAACATACTTCAGAATATTTTATTCCATTTCTGCCAAGTCCGTTCCGTCAGATCTACACACCGCGCCTTAAAACCCCTAATTGCTCCTGATGGCTGCCTCCATCAGCCTCTGCTAAATGATGATGTAATCTGTCGAAACTTATTACGAAAATTAATCATATTTTTTTTCATAAATCTTATTTAATAACATTAATTTCAGGGTACTTTAGGATAAATGTACACTGTTACACACCAGCAAAATTAATGGAACACCAGGGAATCCTATATTCCCAAAATCTCAAGGGTAGAAAAACAGCCAAGTGACTGAGTCGTAATCAGACCAACACTCGGGCCAGGTTTGGCTGTTGTACACGGAAAAATCGAAGGTTCTGCGGCATTTGAATGAACCGGCAGATCGCGCGTTACGGTGTTTCCTTCAATGAGTTTTAAAAAGGGAGAGCCGAGACGTTTAATCGTTGACGTTTCTTCTCCACTTATCATCGGCACTTTGTTAATCTGGCGCGCAGCGTCGCCGGGGAGATAAAAACCACCAACCATCCGGCGGACACCCGAAATCTATTGTGTTTCAGCCCAAACTATCTATCAAACTATACATTACAATCCACCGCGCGGCAGCGTCACGTAGAGAGGGATTAGTGCCGCTGCCGGTTCGCTTTATCTCTGACTTTGATTCTGTCGGTCTGATGAAGGTTTTGACAGCGGGAAGGATTTAATGTGATTAATAAAGTTTTATCCATTTGAATTAATTATTAAATTGTTGTGTTAACAGCCCTAATATATATAAAGCATATTTATATATAGTATATGGAACTATATTTATATAGTTCTGACATATATTATGGATAATGCAGCTGAAGATACTTTATGTCGTTTTATTAATTTAATTGTAATCACTCACTGACCCACATTTAATGAACTATTCTTCTTTTCCTACAAAAAAATCGACATGGGAGGGAAGAAAGTTCCTGGAGGAAAGCGAATTCTGGTCATCGTACATCCCAGATATGTACCCCAATGCTCTGCGAACCTGACCCGGTACCCGGTGCCGCCTGGCCCACCCCATCAAACCCCCACCCACCCCCACCCAACCCCGCCCTCCCCCGCCCCCGCCCAACCCCACCCACCGCCCCACCGCCGCCGGGAGCCGGTCGGGGCGATGAAGGGTGAGCGCGAAGCGCTGGCCGCCGCTTACAGCAGCCAGAGGGCGATGGCGGCCAGCAGGAAGGAGGAGCCCAGGGTGGAGGCGTAGGAGGCGGCGCCCAGGGGCCCGGCGTTGTACACCAGCCGGTAGGAGATCACCTCCACCTTGAAGCCGTCCTCGGTGGCCATGCAGCGGAAGACGCCCTCCTTCAGCGGGGCGTCCACGGCGGGGCCCAGCACGCAGGAGTTGCCAGAGAACAGGCAGGGGTAGTTCTTGACGCAGTTGTCCTTCTCCCAGCGGTAGGAGGCGTGGAAGGAGCGCACGGGGCACGGCAGGTACACGGTGGTGTTGGACTGCACCAGCACGTTGCGCGGGGACGTCCGGCGCTGCTTCAGAGCTGGGGGAGGGGGTGGGGGGTGTGGAGCGATCGTGGTAAAAATTATGGAACAGAAAACAAAAAAACAAAAAAATAAAAAAGGGAAAGAAAATTCAGCGGTTTGGTTTCGACTGGGAGGCGACGATGAGGTGATTGAGGGAACGGAGTCTAATTCGGTCGGAATAAATTACAAGTGCGGTGACCTTTTCTGCCGCGCTGTTGTGTTATGATGTCACTGACATTTCCCTCGATTACCCCGCCCGCGCTTCACTGAGAAAACGTCAAACGCCTGATAACGACACGACTCGATTTACATCTCAACATCTTCTAAATCGCTCCGTCCCCCCTGAAAAGCGGTGGAACAAAGAGGTTTTTTTTTTCCTTTTTTTTTTTCTCAGTTTCGGTGTCAGGATTCCACCGAAACCGCATTAATCTCTGGTGTGGGGAACAGTTACACGAATCTGTAATGTTAATGTCATGCGCGGCGGCTGACCCCGCGATCCGGCTCGAAGATTAAAACACGCGTTTGGAGCGGGTTTTCAGATGTATCGCTCCATCTCAAAGTCCTGCTGTCGAGGGAGAAGGGGCCGAGGCCAATTTAAAAAAAAAGGGGCTCCACGGGCAGCCCCGCGGCGCCGAGCGGAGACAAACGGAATTGTCGGGGGATGCAGAGAGCGGAGGCGGCGGGCGGAGATCGCCTCCCTGTCAAGGGGGAGGGAGTTATCCCCGTGATTAGTCGAGGTTAGAACTTGTCTTTTTGGCTTTGAAGCGGGGCAATCTGGGTTCTAAAAAAAAAAAAAAAAAAAAAAAAAGCCTTTCCCCGCGGGCTGCTGGGATTGGGCTCAATTATATGATAATCATCTGGTGACTCTGGCTGCACAGAAAAGTTCCCATTTGAGTTTGATTAAGAAACAGAGAAGAGAGAGAGAATGTCGAGAGACACGCACCCGCAGCTTCCCCGCAACCCGAAGCGTTTGACTGGTCCAGATTCTGGATGAGGGCCCTGTCGGTGGAAATAATGAAGACAATTAGTCAGAGTTAGCGGTACAGATGGGCTCGCCTGGAAACGACGATAGAAATTATTCAACAATGCAAAAAAAAAAAAAACACTCATTGGCTCATCTGACAATTAACTGTCATACAAATAGTTCAGATTAGCAATGTAATTGTCCAATTTTTGTTCATTTATGCCACACCTTAATTCTGTGCTCCCTGGGAATTGAGTCTTGTCTTTCCTGCTATGAGCCTATAATAGTGCCATAATATTAACATGTCTATCTATTGCAGAAGAACAATCAATTAGCACTGGACATTGGAACACAAATGTTCAAGTACAGCGCCTCAACCCACCGGATGCAAACCTTATTCCAATTCTATTTATTGTGACGTTTCCGATTCTTCATAATGATGGCGATCCGCTGAAGTGACTGCGATCGTGGGATTACGTAACAATTGGAGAGAGCTTCGTCAGGACAGATAGTGAAGTCCCGACTTGGCCACAACAGGATTCGACATCAAAATGATTAAAAAAAAAAAAAAAAAAAGTTTTCGTTTAGTCTGGGGTTTCAAATATTCTCACTCATTTTCTCTGGGGCCAAATGGAACAAAATTGTGAAACCCTGTAAACGTGCTTGTACATAGACGTGACGATCAGCCACAACATTAAAACAACTGACAGGTGAAGTGCACATCTGGTTCCAATGGCACCTGTCAAGGGGTGGGATATATTAGGCAGCAAGTAAACAGTCAGTTGTTGAAGTTGATGTGTTGAAAGCAGGAAAAATGGTCAAGCGTAAGGATCTGAGCCACTTTGACAAGGACATTGTGATGCCAGACGACTGGGTCAGAGCATCTCCAAAACCACAGGTCTTGTGGGCTGTTCCCAGTATGCAGTAGTTACTACCTACCAAAAGTGATCCAAGAAAGGACAGGGAACCGGCGACAGGGTCATGGACGCCCAAGGCTCATTGATGCACGTGGGGAGTGAAGTCTAGACCGCCTGGTTCGATCCCACAGAAGAACTACTGTAGCACAAGTTGGTGAAAAAGTTCATGTTGCTGTGATAGAAAGGTGTCAGAACACACAGTGCATCACAGCTTGGTGTGTATGGGAGCGCTCAGAGTGTCCATGCTGCATCAGAACTGGACCATGGAGCCATGGAAGAAGGTGGCCTGGTCTAGTGAATCACGTTTTCTTCTACATCATGTGGATGGGCGGGGTCAGGGTCCGATCCGATGGAGCATCTGTGGGATGTGCTGGAACAACAAGCCCGATCCATGGGGGCCCCACCTCCCAACTTCCAGGACTTAAAGGATCTGCTGCTGACGTCTCCGTCACCAGAGGACACCTTCGGAGTCTGGTGGAGTCCATGCCTCCACGGGTCACAGCTGTTTTGGTGGAACGAGGGGCAGCTACACAATAGTAGTGGTTACAGTGGTGGTTTTAATGTTGTGGCTGATCTGTGCATATCTCAGCTGCATGTTTTTGATCTGAAAGCTCACAAGGATGTTTCAAAGTGAAGCCTTCGCCCTAGAGTCCTCAGAATCAAAATAAAAAACTCTCGGGGGCTTTTAACTTTTATCGACTATGGGAAAGCAGACATTTTAAATTATTCAAGCTGGCATGTTTTTTGCATAAAAACAAAGGACGTTATCGCAGCAAAGAGAAGCTGTTTTTGTGGCGTTCTGCAGCTCTGGCTCCTTGCAGATTTCACTCTGCCTTCCGTCACGTGCCATCATACCCGGAGCTGATGTTGTATCCCGGGGGGGTGGCGATGCACTTCCTCCTGGACCGGTCCCAGCCGCAGTACGGATCCCGGGATAGGATGCACTCTCTGCACGTGTCGCCATAGCGACTGCAGTCAGCCAATGGCAGCCGCTGGACCTCCATCGCGGTTCCAACATAGAGGTGGCCCTGAGGAAGGCACACGGAGAGCCATGTTTTGATTTTTTTTGCTGTCATCATTATTTAAATGTGCAAAATGTGCACTGTGTATAGCTGGTATGTATTTAAAGTCATTAAAATGAGTCATTATAAGTCCCCTTTATACCCTTATATGTACAGTATATGTGCGTTTATATATATACCGATATACTATACAGGTATATATATATGCATACACTGTATATAATTACATATACAGTACATAAACATATACACTTTACATCTTATTTTATATACAGTGTATAGGCCTGTCAGTTTTTGAATAAATATAAAATTCTTATATGTAATAATAATTATTAACGATATAATCATTATAATACTGTATACATTAGATGTATACAATTGCTATTTTATAAATAATTATACACCGTAAAATAGTATTAAAAATGAACAAAACAATTAACAAATGCTAATTTATGCTTTAATTAACTGAACATGTAATATAAATAACAATAAATTATAATAAAAAATAAATATAAATATAAAAACACTTTCTTTCAGAAAACATCATTTTTTCTATTTCTATTTGTGCTGATAAGAACATTTTCACACCTTCTGGGAGTCGATGGCCATGTTGAGCACGGGTCCCTCGTTGTGAAACAGAGAGTATTGGGCTATGATGAAGGCCTCCTCGCTGGTGTGAAGAACCTTCAGCACTTTTCCTTGCTCTGCAGCAGAACGACAAACACGATATGACACAAGTGTGATGACATGCCGTCAAGCCGCTGATGTCACACCACGTGCAAGAATGCATTCACACTTACACAAACACACTTACACACACACTTACACACGCACAGCCAGCCAAATACACATGGATACGGACACACACATACACAGTATAGTATCGATTCGGTATGAATATAGTGTCAATATACTGCAGATATGGTATCGATATAGTATTGATATACTGTATAGGTAGTATCAATATATACTGTTGCTATACCAAGGATAAAGTGTCAAAATAGTATTGATATACTGTAGATACAGTATCGATATATACATTGTGTCAATATACAGTAGTATCGATTTACTGTTATACTAACGATATAGTGTCAAAATATATCGATATCAATATAGTATCGATATAGGTATAGGCACTGACCTGTCTACCCCATGAGCATCTATTACTACTAAATCTACTAGTACTGCTTGTTTCTAGAGAATGTTTAACTGGCTGTGACTGTGACATACAAAAGTATCTGCTTAGTAACATAATGTAATGTAATGTAACACAGTATATTATAGTATCAATACACAGTATCAACAAATTTGGAGTATATATATATAAATGTACCTGACCAGTGCCAGCCCTGATATACACACACGCATACAGTAATACATATACAACATCAATGAGTGAGTGACATCAGTGAGTGACATACAGTACATTCTGGTTAGATATTATAGATATATAATATACTGTATATAAAATATGCTGTATTTATTGTTTTGCGGTATTCTGTATAACCTTTCATGGTTTTCGATCTTGTACTTTTCGACGCTGCATAGAACTCCCACCCATCCCTGACACACGCCTCCACGATGTCAGCGTCAGAGTTCACTTTCTGCTTCTTCTGTGATGAAATGATTATTCTAATTCCTCCCTCTTCTCGATCCTGAGGTATTTTTTTCGGTTGTTTTTGGAAGCCGACGCTCGCCTGTCCTCTGCTGTTTATTTTCGGGGTTTTTTTTTCTTGTTTTTTTGTCCTTTACAGCACCTCAAACGCTTTGGTTGTCAAACTGTCCTCTCCACACCCCCCTCCCCCTCCATCTCTCTCAGGTCCTCTCATCTTGGCGTCATATTTGAACTCCGAGGTGGTTCTCAGGTGCCTAATCCTCAGATGCGTTATTTATAGTGCCTATTTTGTTTCATATCTGCTGCTTTATTTCTATCAACCCATCGATGAGCGATGAAGCAAACGCGGCAGGGACGCCGCGCATAACTTTGCATAGCTGCAGCGTGATTTTGTCGTTTATTTCGGGGGCCTTTGCCCGCCGACCTCAAACACATCTTCGCCGGAGTCTTCGGGGGTTAAATGGCAAAAGTTATTTTCGGGAGGGGAGAGTGCATTCCCCTTGGCCTACTTCTACCTCTTCTACTGCTCGTCGAGGATGAGGAACCTAAATACGGAATGAGCCAACCACACGAGTACAAATTCATTATTTGAAACTTGCACGACGACGAGCACCAGTTTGTGAATGAACGTGCAGAAAACAGCGTTTCCCGCCGCACTGAACTGGATAAATGGAAAAGATTTATATTCTGTAATTATGTTTTATGCGTTCTAACGTCGGCCGCCTGCAACCCAACGCAAATCAGGCGATCATTTACATTTTGGGGCCGAGAAAAGCAATGACGTGACGGTAGAAGAGAAATGCTTTGGTTTGCGCCGAAGCGTGTTTTGATGTCAGGCAAAACGCGGAGGAGTCTTACAAATGAGCGGATGTTCCGAAAGATCTGCACACGACCAACTTCGAGGGGTTCGAGGATGAATACGAGGAATGAGAACAGGACGCCCCTCGAGAGGAGCCGGAGCTGTCAATCCCGCTTCCGCTCCGCTCAGCCCCTTGTACTGTATGCCCTCGGCTCCCGACACCGAAAAGATTACAAATTACCGCCCGTGTCCTCAAACAGTGAAAAAAAAAAAAAGAGAGAGACACGCAACAAGGTTGTTTTTTTTTTTAAGTGTAACCTGGAACCCGGGTGTTCGGATTCCAGGAGGACGGGAACGGGGCTTTCAGAGCCGGTACCGGCGCACAAAACTCAGATCCCAGCGCCCCTGTGCTGTGTCACCCACAGCACTGTTCCACTTCCCCTTAGTTCTGGGCCAACATAACTAATACAAATCCTTTAGCGTCCGAATAAATCAGAGTGTGTGTGTGTGTGCGTGCGTGTGTGTGCGCGTGCGTGCATGTGTATGAACTGAACAACAGCTGCTGCCAGGGTGCCCTTGAGCACGGTAGGCTACTCTTTAATTTGTGTGTCAGTCGTTCAGGCTTTATGTTCTGCAGCTTTTTCGCTCTTCTATTTGGATACAACCGACGTGTGTATATCTGAACTATGTGCGTTGTCGGCGGATGTGAGGTTCACTCAGCTGCTCGGGTATTAAGTGTCATATACAAATAAAACTGCGGCAGAAATGATTCGTAACTCTGCCGACTGAGACTTAAGAACCAGCTGCTGAATCTCTCCGCTGGCTCCCAGTGAGGTACAGCTCTGTCAGTTTTTCCCGGGGTGAAAACAAAATTTGTCAGAGCTGCTTTTAGTTATTATGTCCCGTAGTGTTGGAATAACTTCAAATAACACATATAACAATAACTGTGACCACTTAAGTAAACCCGATAAATCCATGTTCTCTCAGGCCCATAACATGTAGTTTTCTTTAGTTTCGACTTATATTTCTCTATTATTCCCTATTATTGATCGATTTATTTATCCAATAACCATCATAACATGTCGTTTTTTTAGTTTTGACTTATATTTCTCTATTATTCACCATTATTGATCCATTTCTTTATCTATCTTGTATTGCTTATTTGTATTTACGTTTTATATTGTATACATTTTTATTTGTCTTTACATTTTATCTTATTTACTGAACAGCACATTCAGTGGCATATTCACAAAGAAATGGATTCCGGCCGCTAATAGCACCATGAATTGCGTCCGCTATCTGCGCCGTCTCAGCGTCCGATCCACAGAAGATATCGCGCTGATGTTATTCCGACACAAACACGCCCATAAAGCTTTGCTGCTGAGTGGCGATTTGCCCTTGTTTTGCGTGTGATCACAATGATCCATGTGGAAAAGTAAATAATCTGTGCGTCAGTGGGGGTCTCCATTGGAGAGTTATTACGTATTTACACCACTGCTCTACATTTGCCTGTATAGCATGAGCGGGGGCTGGCCCCGGGGTCCCCCGCACCCCATGCACAGGGAAACCAGGTTACGTGGAGACCACATAGCACAGGGGTCGGGAACCATTTTGGCTGGGAGAGCCATAAAAGCCAAATATTTCCTAATGTATTTCCTTGTGAGCCATATAATATTTAATAAAACTGAATGCAACTTAATGCGTGCATTTTTTAAGTAAGGCATACATTTTTAACGTACAACACTTCTCTGTCTTCTTAATAATATTGTTGTTATACTGTAGCTAACCAATAATAAATTAAATACTTTTTACCATTAATGCGACTTGTGGTGCTGCATGGTTTTGCTGGTGGCCTTGTCGTCTGCTTCATACGTAGTGAGGTTAAGCTTCATGCTGCGTTGAGGCTTCCATCAGTTCAACGTGAGCGTAGGTTGCTCTTAATGTTTCTCAGATGCCAGGAAGACTTCTCACATGCGTATGTAGAGCCAAGCATGGTCAATACGGCAATACTCACACGCTGCATTGTGTGCTATGTGACGGGAAGCTCGTTCCCAAGTTTTAAGAATCAACTCGTCAAGTTCAGGCCGCTGCCTGCTGAGCTGTCCATGGTCCTGCAGGTTTGAGGCAATCTGTGGTTCAATGCCAGTTCTGACCACTTTATCTCTATTCCCTAGAACTTTTTGTTGTTTTTACAATGTCTTTTGAGTTTAATAGGAATCAGAGAACCGTTTTGTCCCCGTTTTTGTTTGATATGTACAAAAAAATTGTGTCAACAGGTTGCTTTTGGAATGCATTTAAAAAACCACCACAAACTGCTGCTATCCTGACATAATAATAATAATAATAATAATAATAATAATAATAATAATAATAATAATAATAATAATAATAATAATAATAATAATAATAATAATCATCATCATTATCATCATCATCATCATCATCATCATAATAATCATAATAATCATAATAATCATAATAATAATGTCAAAATATTATTTACAGATAACTGGGCCTGGGCCTGACACCCCTTATAAATACACTTCAGTTGCACCAGCTCTTTGAATACGTTACTCTCACTGCATGTGGCTGTTAGCGCCTGTGTTTGTGAATTGGACGCTATTTTGCAACAAGGCTCATTTGCATAGAAAGGGGCCAATTTTGCACCAAATGTATGCACAATAGCTCATTTAAATACATGCAAATAGCACCTGCACAGACACTATTTGTGTGGCAGTGCAGTTAGGGGTGAATTTCACCGTTTGCGGGTGCTTTGTGAATTAGACGCTCGCTTTTTTTCTGTTATTTGCACCGGTTTAACTGATACAAAAGCCACACAATCCTTTTGTGAATACTACCCCGAGTCGTATATATGTGTAAGATGTACTATAGACAGTATATGACCCTTTCATTACTTTTCCATTGTCTCCAATGGAAACTGCCATCAGTTAAAATCAGTTTTATATGTGTTTAATTGTAAAACACCTGCACACAAGTATCCCCAAAAACATACAAACATTCACCAACTAACGGTAGAAAGCTTCAGGAGCACCGACTTGGGGATTGAATCCGAACCACATGCAGAACAAACCCACTATCAGGGCATTACAGGGATCCCTTGGATCCCGTTGCGCCTGGAAGCCAAGGAAGGAGTTTCCTTCTAATCCCTGGACTCGTGGGGCCCCAACCCAGGGACTCAACTTTAAAATGCCGGCATTTAGCATGGTCTACTGAGGTCTGAGACCCTTCTCCCCTTCCAAATTTCACATTAACAGAGCTATCGATGTCTCCACTGCATCGACTTTGTCTTTCTGAGGGATATTGAGCGGGGTTTCAGCCACAAAGAGGGGGTTGAATGGAAGCGGTGCCGCCCCAGAGCTCAGCGAGTTGGCACAATCGATCATCAGTCCCAAGGCTGGTGCTGCCTTTGTTGTGTAATGGCTTTATGCCTCTACTTCTGAAATGAAATTAGACCATTCTGATGGCATTATCCACCTGGAGCAGATGTCCACGTCTCGCCGCGATGAATGACTGGCTTGTGTCCTGTAAGGAGGATGTCTCCATCGTTCCTACGGCCGCAGCCGTTTGGCGATAGTAATACAGATTGATGAGCTGTTGAACGAGCTTTGAAAATCTATTCCTAGACCTTTGATACTATATATTTAAACTCCATTCCCTATAACACTGTGTTGTTATGGGGAATGGAACTGGGGGAATGGGTAATTTTTTAAATTTAATTAAATATTTTAAAAAGTGCTTTGAGTGGGTTTAATTAGTATAATTAAATTGCTGACAGGGAAATGAATTGATATTAGAACACTTTAGAATATGTTCATAATTATTAAACTAGTCAATAATAAATGATAAAATAAGTAATGGTATAAATTATAAATATGGTAATACATCCAAAATGGAGGTATACACATTCCCTCCTGCTGCACAGGACATTTTTTTTAGTCTTTGTGCAGTAAAAATGCAGAATACTGCAGAATGGGCCCCCAGTTCCCACAGTATCACAATGATGTACAACTCAGTTAGAAATATTTTTTAATATCACTACAACACTATTGTCATTCAATTCACGATTGACTTATAGTTTACCGAGTCATGAATATGCATGATTCCAAAGCGTTTTAGTTTTTCGCTTGTGGAGCTCCCCCCACGCGACCACGAAAAAAGGAAGCAAAGCAAAACATGTTTTGGGATTTATGTCAGGAGGAGCAGCGCACCACAAACTGTTCCCCGGGCTGAGACGCTGCTGCTTCTCACTCAAGTCCAAATGCTCCAGTTTGTACCGGTATTTAGGCCAACGTGGAGGCCTGCGGCTGTTCGCAGCGTTTTCACCCTGTTTTCCTCTCATTACTTACACTTACTTACTCAAAAGTGGTTTTCTGTGCGAGAAGTAAACCCTGAGTTGTTCACAGATATTGAAGTACGTGTTTGAAAAAGTTCCATCAAGGGGCCCCCGGTGTCTTTCCAATTTTCGCAAATTGATATAATTCCACAAAATCCGCTGTTCTCCATTTAATTTAATTGTCTATTTGACAGAAGAGTTCCTCCTATTTCCCATTTCCCACCTGGCTTCTCAACCAAAGTGGGTAACATTTATTATTTTTTATTTTTATTTTCATTATTTTATTTTATTTTAGGCGTGGATAATGCAAATTAATGGTCAAAATGATTGGCAGACATGTTGATTCTACATCACAGCCAAGAGAGCCAAATAAAATGTCCTTGTATTACCGACTTCACATTCTCTACAGCCCTACAGGGGACCCTTCGGACAACAATGGCAAATTAAATGTAAACAAAGTGAGTGACTCTTGACTTCACGGCTCCGTAAAGAAGGTGATTCAGGCCGGTGTTTCACTGCTTTGGTGGCAGGAAGACACGAGGGTGGGTGACAGGAGGAACATCTGTTTTAGTCTTTGTTACCTGTACAGCTGCAGCAGTTATTCTGATTGTTGTTAAATGTTCAATGTTCTTCAAACATGAATACAGTATGTACATGTCTTGTTATGATAAACCTATTTACTCACTCAATGTATTATATTATATTATATTATATTATATTATATTATATTATATTATATTATATTATATTATATTATATTATATTATTGTATATTATTATATATACAATTTTATAGTTTTTTATTATTTGTTTTTTCATATTGTATGATGTACAATATAGAATTTATATGCTATGCATTATATATATATACTATATATTATATATTTATATATTATTTTATACATTATATAGGACTTACATCAAATTATGCGCTTAATAATTATAAATTGTTGCGTTCCCTATAAATACAATTTCTAACCAGTCCCTCATGATGTTGAAGGCCAATTAACTACTCAGAGTTATGGTGATTTCTGCAAAAGATGGTATTCCATTGTCATGGAAACACCATCCTACACACACACACACACACACACACACACACACACACACAGACACACACACACACACACACACACACACACACACACACACACACACACACACACACACACACACACACACACACCTGTTCCCAGATACAGGACGCTGTAGTGCTCGTCGTTGACCGCCAGCACGATGTCGGCCACAGAGTGTGTGATCTGGTCGTCTGTGGGCAGGTCGAGCGGCGCCACGCCGATGGGGCGGATCACGTCCTCGATCTCCGGGTGGTACCGGATCACCCCCAGGTTCTTGATGTCATTGTGCCCCCCCGCTGTGGCGTTCCTGCGAACGCACTGAGAGAGGAAAAGAGAGAGGAGGAGGAGGAGGACGAGAGCTGGCGTCAGGGAAAGAAGATGACTACGGATTTTGCTCTCCCTATTTTTGTAAGCAATCTAAAATAAAAGTGTTTTATTGTTTTTTTTTCTCACACTCATCACTCGTGGCTGTTTCTTTCTCCTCGGAAGGTGACTCCGAATCAGATTGGATTCAGGATAAAGACAAAAAAGAGGCTAATTTGACTAAGATTGCATCTCACCGTTCCGGGGCGGCTGCCAATGAGGGGGCTGCTGTAGCCCTTCAGCTTGGAGGTGGAGAAGGCCTGGTCTATGTCCTCAATGGAGTAGGCGCAGATCACCGTCCTCCCCCTGCACAGAGAGCGGAGGAGGCAAGGTCACCACACCTCATCACATCCCTTTTATTGTCCCCGTTTGGAAATGTGTTGTGCAGTCAGGTAATAGACAATAAAAACAGGGCCGACTATAAATCATGAAAGCTTATAGTAAAATGGTAAAATGGACTGCATTTCTACGGCGCTTACAACCACTCAAAGCGCTTTACAGTACATGCCTCACATTCACACATCAATGGCAGCGGCGACCGCGCAAGGCGCACACGAGCACATCGAGAGCAGTTAAGGGTTCAGTGTCTTGCTCAAGGACACTCCGACGTGCTGCCAGGAGGAGCTCGAAGGGTATTGAACCGGGAACTCTCTGAGTACTGGGCGACCCGCTCTACCTCCTGTGCCACCGTCGCGTCTACATATGAATAAACATGAAACACTCCACCTAGACATTTTACTTCAGGTTTGTACACGTTAAAGATTTGAAGTTTGGTTTTTCCATGATCCTGCCATATTTCATATTTTTATTGTGCATTTTTTGTTTTTCTTCATATTGGGAGCTAAGCTGTAAGCTGCTGGGACATTGCAATTTCCCTTCGGGGATGGATGGATGGATGAATGGATGGATGGATATATGGATGGATGGATGGATGGTTCCATTTGTCCATCCATCCACCCACCCATCCATCCATCCATTCATATATCCATCCATTCAACCATCCATCTATCCATCCAAAGATGCACTCATCCATCCATATATCCATCCATCCGTCCATCCATCTATAACACAGTTTGCCTCCAAAATATGTTTAAAAGGATCAACAATCTCACTCCAGAACTCAACACACTACATAAAAAGCACATTAAAAACAGAATTTAGGGGACAAAACAGCTTCTAAACCGGCCTGTTGTGATATTTGGCACCTGAAACCTAAAACATCAGCCGTTTTTTTACACTTGGTCGCCTTCAGCCCTCCACAGGAACTCAGAGCAATTAGTCAGCAATTTAAGTGCGTACTGTATGTGAACACTTGAAAATAAGTCAGAGCCCCTGAAACGAACCGTGGGTCTGAGTACGGCTTGTGTGTTTATGATATTAATTTAATTATTGAAATAAATGTTTTTGGGGCATCAGAAACTGGTTTGAGTTCCAGGGCTGAGAAAGAATGTTATAACTAACATTGTTTACACTGTGCTACATTACAGATTAATACAAAACCTCAAAACAAAACTGTACAAAATTTAAAATACAATTTGGTTATTGAAGAATGTGATTAACGGCTGCTGCTAACGTCTTGGTGCCAGATCCCACAGGACACCTTCAGAGGTCTTGTGGAGTCCATGCCTCCACGGGTCAGCGCTGTTTTGGCGGCACGGGGGGGAGCCACACAATATTAGTGGTTATTAGTGATGGTTCTGATGTTGTGGCTGATCGGTGTATATATATATAAGAGTGGCAGCTCCTCACCATGCATTGGAGAACAGTCCGTACATGACCCCGGCCCGCTTGTCCTGGGCAACCAGCACCACCGCCTGCCTGATGTTGTTGTACTGCTGCTGGCTGCTGCCGGCCCCGCACATCACCCTGGCCTTCAGGAAGGTGGTCCACGAGTCCGCCAGCAGGGACTTGATGCCCCCCTCGTCCACCTGGGCACAATTGGGTCCGAAAAAACGTGCAGCTTTTTTTTTATGTATGGCCCTCAGCTTATGTACAGGTAAAAAAACTATATTGATTATGTTAGTTCAGAATTTTCTTGAATATTCTTATTAAGTGGGAATACCATAACATAAGATAATAGATACAGTACATACATAATAACTGATTAAGCATCTTCTAGTTCTAACTTGACCTGTCAAGTCCATTGCTTGAGTAATTATGAGTAGAATTATGAATTAGCAGCTGCATAAACGGTGCTAATAACGAAACACAGTGTCAACTACCATACTGAGATGATATCATTAATTGCCTCCTAATGATCCCTCTAATGAATTGTAAATAGGATTTTTACGGTGCAGATTCGTCCGATGCGGGCCTTGTACGGCTCCTCATCCACTCGGGCCGTCTTGTTGATCTCGCTGAAGAAGAAGTAGATCTCCTCCTTGTACTTCAGCGAGGCGGGAATCACGGCAGCGCCGGCAAATTGGGGATCTGCGTCACATGACAAAGACAGATCACACGGTGATCAAAAGTAATTTCAATCAGCAAAGCGTGTCTATTGGTACACACAAAACCCATATACAACGGAGAACAGAGCCCATTTCTAAATCCTGATATTGCAGCTGCTATTTATTAAGCACAGCATCTATCACCTGCAGACTGCAACTTCAAATCTCTATGTTATTTTTGGTGTATTTTTGTGGGTTAAAATATTAGTTACCCTTCCTTTTATGTATTACTACTGTATACCACTAATACTGCAATACTGTAACTTGTACTTACTGCAGACCAACACCTGCCCATTTCATATTTATTTCTTTCTTGACTGCACTTTTTGCCGCAGTGGCGCTTACATTTCCTTCTAGTGATGAATAAAGTGTAATCTCATTTTATTGCGAGGGGATGGTAACTGGGCCCAGATCAGTGTGGCTGTACACCTGTTGCTCATTGGTTGATCTAACGAGCAACAGGTAAAACCCCCGTCCCCAAACACACACACTGGAGGAGCCCTTGTCATGACATGCCATCTGCCGCTGGGCTTGTTCCACCTAGCCCACTCGGTACAATAAACCTGATTCTTTTCAACCCCATCGTCTGTGTCTCTGTGCCAGAGGGCCCTGAAAACGCCACAGTGGCACCTGAACAGGGACCCTCTGGCATGGGGTAGGGACACAGAAGGGCCGTTCGAAGATGCCACCGGAGCCACCAGCGGGTCAACGGGCGGCCCCAGCACCAACCCTCTCCCGACTGGCAGCAGCAGCACCGAAGGTGTCCGGACGAGGACCGGGGAGAAGCAGCCGCAACAACCACCCTGGGTAACCTCCTGCAGCCACCACCTTCTAAGATGAATAATAGAAAGGAAAGAATCATCTTGACCCACCAACATCTCTAAGCCATGCTTTACGGGAGTTCTGGGCTCGCCGGGTTCGCCTTTTTCTGGATCACGATATCGGCTCCGGTGAATCGTTAGCCTTTGTTACTGGATTGGCTCTGGATTACCTTGGCCTGTCTGGTCCAGGACGGCGAGGAGGGTCATGGATCTTTCCCGATTGCCAGGTCCTGGAACGGCGAGGCGCGGCGGGCTTGCTCAGCAGGAATTCTTCTGGGCTTGGCGTGTAGTGGTTGGGTGGCATGGCGGTGGCTTCGGGGATCTGGTGCGTTCCTTCAACGCAGGTAAGGTGGCTCGTTTAAAAACGGTTATTCAAGCCGAAAAGATGGTGGTTTTTCACCCGGATTTAAGGGAAGATAAAAGGAAGAAGGGCTTTCAAGGTACTATGTGAACCTGATGGTCTCTGGGACACGGTGCGAAAACGTGGTTTCAAAGAGAACAAAGAAAAGACAGGCTGCGTGAAGCAGCGCCAGGTAAACTGAAAGTATGAAGTTCAGGTCAACTTAATGGTCGCAAGAGAGAGCGAATGATCGTCCGTTCGTCTGTTTATTCCTTCGGGAGGAGGCAGGACCGGAAATCACTTTTCGATTGGTCGGCGTAGTTGTCACGGGACTTTCTGTAGACCCGCCGTGAAATCTTCACTTCTAATCTTCTCTAGCTATTCTACTTCATATCCTTACCTCATTACGTCATCCCATCTCATTCAACCCTTAATATCGGTATATAATTGGTGTTTGTAAAATAAATCTTGAAAATAAAATAATACAAAATCGCACGTAAATAATTCTCTGAAATGCAAGAAGGTAACATTACACATGCAAGTGAATTTTTGGAATGTAATAACATAAACCCATACGACAATTTAATCTTTTGGATGCAAGAAGGAAAATTGGGCACCAAAAAACTCCTCTACAAGAGGATGAACCCATAAGCAAAACAACAAACTTGGAATAAGGAATAAATAATAGTTAACACATTTAAAATACTGTGCCTTAATTCGTCAGTGGTATCGTTCTTTGCACAATCACCTCAGGAAGAAGGTTAAACTGGTTACACATTGATTAAGATACATTTTCTGTCCGATCCATGGCTGTTTACAGCAAGGGAAGGGTTCAGAAGACAAAGGTCAGAGATAGCTGTGTCTGCTCTCTTTGCCAGTTTCGACTGTTAAATTGGTTTGATCTTCCAAGATCATTGTCTTACTGTGGGTGTCAGACAGCATTATCTCCAGATGGCCTCTCTTTACAGTTGTTTAAATCTATGTTCCAAAAAATGACATATTCTTGAAGTATATTTCTTTTTTCTCAGGATTGGTTGAAACCAGAGTTACAAAAACAGATGGCAGACATTATGACACGTCACAAAAAAGGAACAACCGATACATCCATTTGAGATGTAATGGCTGGTTATTTGTTTTATTTTTGAAGATGTACACTCAAAGATCCACACACCATATTCCCTGCACTATCCAAATTCCTCCTTGGAAACGGCTGTGCGGCTCGGTCGCCATGGCTGTGGATAACCCCTCGCCCAATGCACATACAGGGTGCCGCTGATCACGCCCACACGGTGCTTTTCCCGTGGGGCGGCTCGACAATCTGCTGCCAAACACGCGGCCCAACACCGCCCACTGCATTCTTTATTCGCAATACACTCTCCCTTCCCTCTCACCAATCGGAGCCCCGCGCAGCTTCATTTTGTTTTTAATGTGGCCTCCCTCCTACTCACTCAGCAGCCAAATGTTCTCCGTCTTCAGGAATTTCTGGGAGCCAAATGTCCGTCGGATGGAGCCGGCGTGACCCCCCACGGATGACAGGGCGGAATACAGACCCCCATCTAAGCGACAGAGAGAGAGAGAGAGAGAAAGGGAGGAAGAGAAGGTGTATGAGGGGAGGGGAGGGGAGGGGGTGGAGATAAGGGTGGCGGGAGAGAAAAAGAGAGTGAGTGTGATAGATCGGCACAAGGCTGAGGGACAAGTGGAAGGAGATTGAGTGAAAACTTGAGGGAACTGGAAAGAGATTGATAGAGGACAGTAGGGTGGGAGGGAGCAAAAGAGCGAAGAGAAGTGACAGAGGAGCAGAGAGAGAGAGCGAGAGAGAGAGAGAGAGAGAGAGAGAGAGAGAGAGAGAGATGAGGAGGGATGGAGAGAGAGAGAGAGAGAGAAAGAGAGAGGAGACAGCTGAGACGCTGAGATAAAACGAAACCGAGAGAGAGAGAGCGAGAGAGAGAGAGAGATAAAGAGAGATAAAGAGAGAGGAATGAAGACATCGATGCTGAATCGCTCGCCACGCCACTGGGCAGCCGCCCGCAGCCATATTCCAATCAACCCATTTAGCGGCCTGTTGCCATAGCGATGCAAAGGCTTTGCCATCGTGACACTTAATGGCTTCATTTGGACAGATCTTTCCCCAAACGCTGCACTACTCTAGCAAATGACTGGCTCATTGGTTTCGTAATTGATCAGCCGTTTGAAACAGCATCCCACTTTGCAAACGAACATTGATCTGAGTGATGTGGATTCTCGCCGCATTTAATGGACAGTGTTTTTCCAAAAGAGCAAGTGGTTCGTTCCCAACTCAGCGCTGTAGTTAACGAACGTTCACTTGTTTTCAAGGGTTTTATTTTTTTTATGTGATTGCATGTAGTTACGGTACAGCCAGTAATTGGAATTCAGCGCCCAGGGTGTGGGGTTCTGTTGTGTTACTCGGTTTAGGGCGGCACGGCACCGTCACCGTGCAGCTTTTAGGCTGCCGTTCCCTCCGCGGATAAATTTGAATATCATAAAAGCTTTCCTGATTGTAAAAAGCACTCCTACTTTTTAACGTCTGATTGTTGATGGAGGTGTTTTTGTATTTTGTAGGTGTAATGGTACATTGCCATTTTTTTCATTTTCTATTTGTTATCACTATATTTTTGTTGCCAATTTGTTCTGGTGTGTTCTTATGAAACGTCGCAATTTCCGTCTGTCCGTCCGGCGTCCGTCTGTCCGCCTGTCTGTCTGGCTGTCAGTCTGTCTGTCTTCCTGTCAGTCTGTCTATCTATAGCACACACGGCTCTCAGCTCAAGGCTTTTTTGTAACTGTCAAGTCACATTGGGTTGAATAAAACTAAATAAAGTAGCTTCCGGCCATTCTAATGGAGATGGATGAAATCCACTCCAATCTCGTACTCGTACACAACCTGGACACAGGCAGCACATGAGCGTTCACACTGTAAAAATTTAAAAATAAAAGAAAATTTTTGATCAAAAAAACGGAAGCTGTTGTTGCCAGAACATCACCCCACACCGAGGAGTTTAAAATATCTTTGACAGTTTGACAGACTTGACAGTGTAGGAGGTGTTGTTCCCCAAGCTCCTGTCAATGTTCCACTATTCCAACGGCTGTAGAGAGATTCACATCAAAATGAACCTTAAAATCGCATCCTGGCTTACGAATGTCGCAGGGGGAAGTTCATGCAAATGGATAACTCAATTATTTTGGAAGACGGACGGCTCTGGCACCTGTGGTGAGGCTGATGGATTTCTGGGAGGGATACGGGGGCGAGATGTCCGAGGCAGAGCCGATCTGTCCGCTGCCCTGAGCGTCGGTCAGCACCGTCTCGTTGACCTGTGGGAGGGACAAGGTGACGTCAAAAATTTGATTTTAATCATTATATTCGAATAAGTATGGTAGCTCAAAGAAGATTAGGGATCTGAGAAAACCTGACTCACAATTCTGGTTTTTTTTTAATTGGAATGTCAACGGTGAATCATGAATATTTTTCTTTGTATTGATGGACATGAGTCAGACAGTTTATTTTTTTTGATTTATTTTTATGATAAACCGTCCTGCCTTGCTACTTTCGCGTTTTGTGAAAGAGATTCAGTTTTTATACCATGTTGAAATCAAACTTGGATAGGGACTGTTATGTAGTATGAACCCTAACATCCCTCCATGGAGGAGTGCATTGTTTTACATGGTCAAAAAGGTAAAGAACAGCAATAACAATAATATTCAATCACAATACCGATTGAATTGTGATAATTGCAGAATCATAGTACTTGGCACCCACAAATTGGGAGGCCTTTACTGATTCCTGCCTCTCATTCAGAAGGCCCAGAGGCATGTGAGAGACGGACCATAATGTGCTTAAGACCGTGTTCGATGTGATTTAGGATGAATGATCATTGAGGGAAATCATAGTGGTAAGACTGGAACAGGATTTTCTCATATTGCCTCCCTGCCCTGGTGCTCTGAACGCTCCCATTTAAACGCTTCACAGCGTGGGAAAGTCTTTGCATTATGAGGCAAATCATTATTCTGAACAACCAAACTGTTGAACAGGGAAGACAACGGTTACATTTTCCCTCCAACTTCTCCTTAGTAACAGTCTGCCAGGCGCTATTAGTGTAGCCAGCACGGAGTAAATCACAGGCATTGTAGTGCCTTATCGCCCTGACTGTTCTAAGAAGATATCACCATTTTGCACACATGATAATCTCTTACCAGCAGCCAGCACTTCGGGCTCCCGGCGTTTGTCCCACATACGACAAAGGTGTCATTTACTTTCTGGATGACGGTGATGAAATTATCACACTCCAACTGTAGTATAGCGAGGGGGAGAAAGAGGGAGGGCGAGAGAGAGAATGACAGATTATGGTTATGGCATAAAGAAGGGCGGTGAGATCGGGAGAGGAATGAGGGACGAATGAATGGGGCGAGAAAGAGATAAAGACAGATAGAAAAAAAGACCAAGTGGGGGAGGCAGGGAGGAGGGCAAGAGACGAGAACAGAGATTTAGGAAAAAACCTGGAACGGGTCCAGGATTCAAAGTTCTGGCTCCGGGGCGGCTTACCCCTGCAGTACAGCAGCAACGCAGTGCCTGCGATACTCCACGGAAATCACTTATTCATGAGGTAGAAACAATGGCTTTCTACCTCCCAAGACACTTCCACGGGGAATGAACACCGAACACAACCTGAAGGGATAATCCCTGGGTGACGTTCAATTAAATGGTCAAATACAGTTTTGTGTTAACTACCGTGTACTACGACCGCGACTACAGTGTTCACAAGACACATAAATCACAATTATGATAAGATATGATAAAGGTACTTCATTAAAAGAAGTAATCAATGTGAGCATGTGGTATGATCATGTGAGTGTGTGTGTGTGTGTAGTATTTTGAGTAATGCAGTATACGCTGCATATGTTTGGGCAGTGCAGCATGCAGGGAGGTACACAGAAGGAGCGAGGGATGGCCTGGTGGGACGGAGGGAATATTGTGTGGGGGGCTGGTGCTGAATAAATACGCCACAGGCCTGGACGGTGACCGAACCCCTGGCACAGGCAGGAAGCTCTTTCCACAGAGGGAACGCCTTAAACGCGCAGGGTGTCTGCTTGGGGTGAGATGCGACTCTGCCTCCCATCACGTTCAAATTCATCCCTCGCCGATAAATTGTCCAAAAAAAAATATATATATATACATATATATATATATATATATAAACAGCTGAAGCCTGTCTTTTTGCCCGGCTGCTCTATGTTTCAATTTCATGGAAGGCAAATTTTCTTTCCATATATATATTTCTTTTGTTAATTTACTTGTCAGGTGTTTTCCACTGTTAGCTGTGATGGTCTGGTGATGATCATGACGACGATGACGACGATGACGATGATGATGATGACGATGACGACGCCGACGATGATGATGATGATGATGACGATGAGGGGCAGGTGATGAAGGTGAGAACAGGGTCTACCTTGGGTGGAACAGCCTTGGCCATGCAGGTGGCCTTTGCAGTCTCATCGCTTTCCACGGGGATCTGAACGGGAATGAGAAGGTAGTTCATACCAAGGTGATTTTACACAGATTTTCTATTTTGGGCATGATTTCGATAGAAAACAAACTCCACTGGAGGTGAAAACACATTGCGGGGAATTATGCCTGAGCATGCAATACCTGCAATAAACCTGCAATAATCACGAGAACACAAGCCCGGACATATCAGATGAAGCCCATTGTTAGCACTGCCTCCGATCTGTTTGCCTAGCTACTGTTGACAGTAGCCCCGTAGATTGTGTCTTCTAAGTGCCGCCATCTTGACTCTATATTGGTTGGAATAGCTCGGACATGCTGTCGCTTCGCTCGGCATGTGCAAAGACCAACTTAGCTCCATTAAGTATGCATGACGCTGCCTCTCCTGGCCTTCACCTACATCTCGGCCACTGAAGTAGGTCAGCGCCGGGCCAACCGTCTCGTCTCTGGCTCATTGGCCTTGTGCTCCTCTGGGTCGCGGAGCGTTTTACTTGTGGTTTAATTGAGGAGGTTGCATGGTAATGTTGATGTCAAGGCGGTTTGATTGCCTCTGTTTAATCTCAGTAATTAATATGATGGTCCCATGGTTATACCATGTAAATTTGAAGTGTTCAAAGTGAAGGTGGAGCTGACCAACCCTCTCACCGCAGGCGGCTTTCACCGCGTGGGAACCGACACGTTACGTTGCCAGGGATTAGCAACGGCTGATTGGCTTCATGAATGCTAAATCAACATTATTCAAACTATCCGGATGAATCTGATTCCATGGAGGTCACTGCAGAACACTTGGGCAAATGCCTAATAATACATTTGTCAAATTTGCATTGATTATGTGTCCGTCTTCATTTATTTTACTGTGCGCAATAGTTGCCGTGTCCAATTGTTGTATTGCTTCAAAATTCTAAAAGACCAAATAGGACAGGACCATGATCTTCCATTCCAATAATTGGCTGAAGGATAGCACTAGCTAATTGACCCACAAAGGCATTTTTGCCTGTTTAAGTGCTTTTGAGCGAGAAACTAAATCCCTTCACTGTTACCTGCTCGCTTCTTCTCGCTGTCGCTTGCAGGAGGCATGGAAAAAGTGAAACGTACCTGAATGTCACGGACCCCTCTGTCGGTAAAGGACAAGATGTAGACTGTGCCTTGGCCCCCGACGTACAGCGTGTTGGAGCCTTCCGGGTGATACATGCTGATGTAGTTCTCAGGCTTCATGAAGTGGAACCTGGGGGGTCCTGGCGGTGCCGGGACCAAGACAAAGAGACGGGTGAACCAAAGATGTATTGCGGGGGCTACCTTATTGTTATTGACGATGATAGGATTTCATAAAC
>NC_137195.1:5977503-6055003 GCF_960531495.2 Zeus faber
TTTGTATTTGTGTAGCTCTGCTTCAGAAGTTGCTGCCGAAGGGGCTGTGTTGCCAAGGTGACAGGCTGGGTTGGCATCAAGCTGGGGAACTCGCTGGGTCAGGGCCTGGGAGACGAGAGAGAGACAGACAGACAGACAGACAGGAGAACACAGCGGCGAGACGGGAGAGGGACAAGGAACAAACTGTTGTGACATCACACACACACACAGACACACAGAGATATACGCACACATGCACAAACACACAAACACACACACACAAACACACGCACATACGCACGCACGCACATACGCACGCACACGCATACACACACACACACACACACACACACACACACACATACACACATACACACACACACACACACACACACACACACACACACACACACACACACACACACACACACACACACACACACACACACACTCCTAGGGATGGCTCCCCCAGATGCTGAGGGTTGAGAAACTTGCTTCCCTATACAAGTATGTCATGATTCAATGCTATTTATAATCAAAACAGTTGAATTGTATGCATTTTAAATTCTCTTACTGTACCCATGTATATGTAAGACGCATGGTTACTCCTTTCCCATCGCCCTTACCCTCGGACCAAAGTCCCAAAAACCAACCAATTTAACTAAGTTCGAACAAACAATAATGTTTTGTTTGGCGTGTGTGAGCATATGTGTATCTGTGTGTGTGTGTGTGTGTGCGGGTGTGTGTGTGTGCTTGATAGGTGTGGCTTGAAAAACACCCCCTTTAATCTGGTGCCCGGCTTTCTGACCAATAGAAAATAGTTGTATTAAACCCGATAGCGGACCAAGCTGGGCCTTTGGGATTGCAGAAGCCAGACAGTCCTATATAACAGATTGAGACGTGCAGAGGTAATCCCAAAGAGTTTAAATCTCTGTATATACACGTGATCGTCAAGTTTATATATATATATATTTTTTTTTTCCCTGGGTTAACCCGGGTGGGTGGGGATGCGCGATTTGCTGCCCAGTGAATCCATTTGAAACTACTGCAAACCACAGATCAGTGGAACGCAAAGGTGAACTCAAGCCTTAAACAAGAAGGACAACTCGCAAACCGTGTGTGTTTGTGCGTTTATTTATCGATTTATTTATCATTTATGTATTTCGTTTATTTGGAAGGGAATGGTCCCGAATGAGTGGAGTTGGCTGTGTTGTGCTTTTGAATCAGCGTTCGTCGTTTCGTTTTCCTGCTCAGCGCGGCTGAAATACCATTGTCTGAACACTGGAAACACATAAATAATTATGTGGTAACTGAAGACGTCAAGGCCGGTACAGCGCCGGGGTTGAATTAATTCGTGAGATGCAATTTTCCCAGCCCACAACAGTAGATTTGGAGCGCTCAGCCAAGCGTGCCCCGCCGGTGCGTGAGCTTTGCGTGGAAATGAAAAGACGAAGGGAACACGCCCGCATGCAACTAACTGCAGCGTGTGTTCGCCCGTCAACTTTCCTCGGGCAACAAACACCTTCCGCACGCCGCTCCGACGGAAATAGGCCCGGGAGCCGAAGCAAAGCACTGAGATTTAGTGGTTTAGTTATGCAAGAAAAGATGCCCTCCTCTTGCCAATTTTCCAACAATAGGCATTAAATAATATCAGAGCCAATGGAAGATGTATTGCACTGGGAGATTGCTTTAAGCTGATTGGATCCGTTTTTTTGTCCGTTTGCTGGTTCGACTGCTTGATTTCATAACATTTGAAAGAGATAACACACAAAAGAAACGGAGACGCTGCGTACACACGAGGCAGGTTTAAATATAACCATTTAATATGTTTTTCTTTTAATGGAATAAAAACAATCTACGACTTGCAAAGAAGGTAGCAAAAAAAAAAAAAAAAAAAAGAACAAATCAAACCGTCAGTGTTTTGTGAGTTAACGTCCGTGTTTTTTTTGGGGAGTTTTTTCCTGGCATATCAAAGTATTGCTTTGCGCGTGCTGTATCTACACATTTGGTTTACACAGAGACAGAGTGGCGTATTTGCGTGACGATAATCCTCAGAGCTGGACACAGTGAGAGAACAAAACCCGGCGCACAAAGACGTCCTTGACCTATATTTGATATTTAAAAGATGGCAATGACTAGGTGACCACTCTGTCTCTCTCTCTCTCTCTCTCTCTCTCTCTCTCTCTCTCTCTCTCTCGCTCCCTCCCTCCCTCCCTCTCTCTTTCTAGCTCTCCGTCTCTCTCCACGGTGAGGATACTGCACAGGCACATATTTTTTACGGCAATGTTGATCATAAGATACTTATATAGTTTGTGACATTTCGTTGGTAAGTAAAAAAAAATCAAACTGAGGTCACTCAAACATAAAAAAAAAAAAAAAGCTGTTTACGTTTAATTCATTGTAGTCTAAAATATACTATATAAAAAGATGCTTGGCTGTGAATAAAAATGCTAAAGTATGAAATAGGATTGAATACATTCCTATGTACACTATAAATAAACTGTTAAGCTACAAAGGTCTTTAAAGGATATATTTTCCCCGAATGATTAACTGGAATAAAGCAATCAATCAAACTATCGTCTTTAGGTTTTCTCAATTTAAAATTGAGAAATGAATGTGTACATTTTAGGTTGAGAAAACCTATAAAGAAATGTAGATGGAGTGGTTCCAGTCACTCCATGCTAATGTTTCATTTAATCAGATTGTTCTACAATTTCTGGGCTTTGTCCCAAATGTATCATCTATTATGTCCGCTCTTCATATCCTGGTGCTCAAACTAATAACTTAGAATGTAAGTGGTCTCAAGGCCAAAATGAGTTGCTGACCCCTGCTGCACAGTAAATCAATTAATTTACACACCAACAGGATTTATATTACTATGCACTACCCATATAACAAAGCCAATGCTCAAACTGTAACATTCCTACAACAAACTGCGTCCTAAAGTGAACTGTAATGGATATCATAAACTATTTGGCTACAGCTCTATTTTCCCTACCAATCGCTTGTGTCAATAGCAATTACACACATCCACGTGTTTGCATGTGAGAATTGTTAAGGTCCTTCAGTCGATGCTGAGTTGACAGCCTCTGAATTGATCTTGTGTGGGGTAGGCAGAAAGCGTGACCGTCGGGTTGATACGTCGTGGACCCGTATTGGCAAATCAAGCTATTAAGCTGGGCACAAGTGTAAAATAAAGATGACTAACCAAGCACACTTGATCATGCAGGAACTTTTGACAACAAATCAAGCGGACTGTCGTGTAACACGTGAGACACCGTTTTCTTACTAGACATTATATCAATATGTTAGACATGCAGCAGTTGGAGGAGGATTGGCCAATTCCATAACAGTCGAGGAAAATGAATGCGTGGCAAACGTCGGACAGGCCTGCTCCCACACAGTCACTCTGAATGTCCTTCAATTCCGCTCTAATGACATATTTATTAACCAGTTCTACCGTACGTGTGCAATGACATTTAACTTTCAGCGCCGATATTTAGCTCCAAACTGGATCCCAACAAATTGCATCTGACGTTATCTCCGAAGGGGCCCCAGCATTCTAATAGACATCTCTGTCATTGAGTGTCCCCCGGGGCCCCCGCAGTGTAGGACAAACGCAGTTCGTTAAGGTGTCCTCCGACTCCTTCTCTCAGCTTCAGATGAGCTTCATGGTGAACTTGCCACCATCCCCGCCGTCCCCTCCTCCGCCCATGGAGGTGCGGGGAACAAAGTCAATGGTTGCTGTGTGCTTGATCTGGCCCTTGCTCTGGCTCCAGAAGAACATGAAGACAAAACAGATGGCCACAGAGCTGAGAAAGGACAGGAAGCCCATGGTGGTGGCGATGATGAGCGTCTTTGCGTCAAATGGGTACGGCTTGGCCATCTGGGCGGAGGAGTTGGAGGTAGGAGAGTAGGAGGACTCCACTCCCGCCTCCTCTGGGAAGAAGGGCATGGTGCGGTTTCGGAGGAAGCCTTTCACCTGCAGACCGACGGTCTGGCTCTCATTGCCGGCTGGATTGCTTGCCACACAACGGTACGTGCCGCTGTCCTGAACCTGGGCGAAACGTACCTCCAGAGTCCCGTTCGACAAAACCCTTATTCGCCCTGTCGAGGACAGCAAGGACTTATGGGATGAGATCCATGCGATGGCCGGAGCCGGGTCCCCCTCTGCCTTGCAGGAGAAGTGGACAGTGGTGCCTTCTTCCACCCTGGCTTCCTGCGGCCTGCGGTCGGTTATCCGGGCAGGCCGACAGGTGAACAGCCTGGGGAGTTCCTTCTCGGAGAAGTCCTTGAACTCTCGCTGTCGCACCACATCGGGGGAAGAGCAAGTGGGTTGACGTCCGTCGAAGTTTAAGCGCAGTCGCCGACGGACCACCCAGAGAAGCCGGCAGTCACACGCCAATGGGTTTCCATCAAGCCGAAGGACCTGAAGATTACCCACGGAGTGAAAGGCGCTCTCCTCCAAGGTGGTGAGCTGATTGGAGGTCACGTTGAGCATCCGGAAGTAGGCCAGCCCCCTGAAGGCCCCTGGCTCTATTCGTAGCAGACCCCCCCCAGCTAGGTGTAACTCCTGGAGCCTCAGCAGGTCCCCCAACAGATTACCTTGGATGACGGTAATTGGGTTGTAGGACAGGTCTAGGAAGCGCAGGTAAACCAGGTGGCGAAGCGCAGAATAAGGAACTGTACTGAGGTTGCAGCTGCTTATAACCAGCGAAGTGAGGTTGAGACCAATCAAACTGTTGCTGGCCAGGGTGTCCAGCATCGGCCAGTTTGATATCTGGAGGCTGCGCAGGCGGTGAAGTCGGCGAAAAGCATTATTTGGCAGCGCAGAGATGGTGAGGCGTAGCATACACAGACGTGTGAGGCTCTGGAGCTGGGACAGGGCCTCAGTGGGAATGGACGTGAGATTGCTGCGGTCCAAATTGAATTCCTGCAGGTTCTGCAGGCCGATGAAGGCCCTCTGGGAGATGAACACCAAGTCATTCTCGCCCGCCTCCAGCAACTGCAGGTTGACCATTTCTTTGAAGGTGTAATCCAGGAATACCAGAATCTCGTTCTGACTGAGATCCAGAAAGCGCAAGCCGGGAAGGCCTGAAAAGACCCCGACAGGGATTATCTTAAGTCGGTTATTCTTAATGTGCAGAGTCCTGAGGTTCTGCAGCCCCTGGAAAGCCTCCACCTCAATCATGGAGATCAAATTATCACTGAGGTTCAACTCTTGAAGCTGAAGGAGTCCAGAAAATTGTCTGCGGCCCAGAGTCTTAAGCTTGTTGCGGGATAAATCCAAACGCCTGGCATCGCTGGAAAAGCCCTCAGGCACAGAGGTCAGATGTTTTCCGGAACAGTTTACTTCTGTTGGCTCGGGTCGACACGCACACCGCAGAGGGCAGCCCCCAGCTGAAACTCCATATCCAAACTGAAGCAGGATGCTCCATGCCCCCCATCGGACGACAGACTCCACAAACATCTTGCCCTCTGCCTGGGGAGAAGATACACACATAAGTCATGATGACTTTAATAATAACTGCACTAATGTCAATGACAGAAAGTTGACAGAATGATTCATTTTATGAAATACATTACATATCCTTAAAAATTATGAATTCCCGCTGGGATTTTCTTGCACATATCAACTGAAAGCCGTACTTTAAGTCGTAAAGTCATACCGTTTCAATGTGAGTGTGCAGATTTTCATAACCAGAAGCAGTCGGGTTGGAATCAGGCTTGAGTTAAGTCCCCTGTAGAGATGGAGGTCCTGTGCTTAAAAATGTCCTGAAGACCGGGCCTGCAGGCGGCGAGAGACAGAGACAAAGAGAGAGAGAGAGAGACACACAGAGAGTGAGATTGAAATTACCGAGAGAAGGAAAACAACTCAACCTAAACTGATATAAAAAGAACTAAATGCAGTTTGGATTAAGGCTTGAGTTTGCAACCTTTTTCGGAGAACACCCAAAACATCGTCTGGGATCTTGACATATCAGGAAGTGCAGACGTGGATCTGGATAAAAAATGAATAAATAATAAACAAACAAATAAATAAATAAACGAACAAACAAACCAGGATGTGCTCATTGTAGGTTGCACACAAAGGAGCATCACAAAGCAGATGTCCCCGGTGACAAGAACGGCGCACGTCGTGCCACAGACAACAAAATCCCCGCTTAACCGATTATCAAAGAATACATCCCGTCACACACTCTTCAGCCGGCACGTTTTATCCCCGTCTAACTTTCAGGACAGAAGAGTTCGAGCAATTACCAAGTGGATTTAGGCTTTTAGGAGTCAAGGCCTATGCTATAGCCCAGCCTATGTTATAGTGTCCTAAAAGACACGTGCGGTATTAGTGATGTAGAGTTCTGCTCGGCTGCCCTTACTGGGGCAGATGAGACCGCAGAGGGATGATGTTCGTTCCCTTGGGCAAGGCATCTGTGTTTAAGGAGGGCGCCTGGAGTGAGTACATGGGGAGTTTGGCTCTAAAATATGGTGAATAACACTTTGAAATTTAGTTAATAATTGCGACTAATTCTGACTAATTCTGACTTCGCTGTGAACTCAAAATGAAAATTGTTAAATCCAGAATGTTTTCATTAGTTTTTTTTTTAATAATAGCCAATGGAAATGTCCAAATCAGTCAAGTAAGTCGAACTTAGTAATTGAAATCACTCAAAGATGCTCAAATGAAATCGAGGCACCACCCTCTGTCTAAGAGTGGAGTCTTCAGCATCAAAAGGAAGTAAAACAAATGACACATTTCAAATGAATATAAAAAAGGGTTATGGGGGTTCAACTAGAGAGCACCATATAGGTGAAATGCCTTGCAGCGAGCCAGGTTCAAATCTGGCCTGCCGTCATTCTCTGCATGTCACTTTCTCTCTCTCTCTCTCTCTCTCTCTCTCTCTCTCTCACCCTCTCTACCCCAATATTCCATGACTTTCTTCACTTCACTCCACAATAAAAGCAATATTTGCCAGCGAAAAGAAAAGAGTGTTATTACTGCCAATACCACTCTAAGCAAGAGATTCTGAGAATAATCTGCTCAAGTCTGGGTCAAACTACTTCAACAAACAGGAAAGTGATTAAAATATGTACTGTAGTGTGACATGCTCAGAGCAACAAAAGTAGGGTAGCATGCAAAAACATCGCAATTTCTCCAAAATGTTCCAGCCACGCATACATTTTTTTTATAAATAAATAAATAAATAAAAACTGCCCCAAACATGCTCCAGTTCTATCCTACTAATCTGATATGAATTAGAACTTGTTTTGTACAGAGTTCAGACAAAAGGTACAAACAAACAAAGTCTATTCTGGGCTCAGTCCGACCTGGTGCAGCCGCAGGCTCCGTCTGGTCGCGCTCATCCCCGGTCCCGCCTCGCCGGGAACGCCGACCCGCGACCGCAACCCTCTGCTCGCGCAGAGCCGCGCAGTGTATTGAACTCTGTGTGTAGTCCCACGGAAAGGGCTTTACACAATTTGAACGTGTTGATCCCTGCACCACCCCTACCCCCCCTCCCGCCAGGCCCCCCGATGGAGGCTTGTGAGAGACGGGGTCGGGCAGGTGTATGATATCTGTGGCTGGTGGGCGTCGACGCGGAGCGAAGCTGTCAGTCTCCTAAGCCCCTCCGAGCCTCGCGGGGATCAGGGGCCCCCCTGCCCTATGGCCCCCGCGGACGGCATAAAGCTTGATGCCGGCCGGGGGGTCGCGGCAAGAGATGACCCCCGTCCGTCAAATTAGAATGCGGGGGAATAAATACATTTCCGAAAAGATTTCAATCTGCGTCTCACCCTTCTTGGGTCGCTGTCAAGGGCTCTTGAGTTACGGTTTAATTGCGCTAAGTATGTTTCTTTCTTCCCCGCCGCCACCTTTGGTCGTATTCATGGCACGGTGCAAAGTGAATGGAGGGGAGGGGGGGTGTTGGGGGGGTACCCTTCCCCCTGATCTAATTTTAATGAACATGAGTCTCTCTCTTCCACATCTCAAACGTGTTTAACCATCACATTAAAAAGGCAGGACCGTGCGCCGAAGAGGTGTAATGAGAGTGTGATTTTCTGTTGGCATTTCAATTAACAACAACAAAATTAAAGTACGCTTCGCCACAAATTCAACTAAGCTAAGCGGATGACGAAAAAAAAAAAGGCATTCGGTTGTGTGTGTTTTTTACACAAATACATCTTGAAAGTGTTCAAATTATTGAAATATTTCAAAAGTAACTGTACAAAACGGTACGATGAAATATTTGGGCGGTGTGATTTTAAACAAATAGCTGTAACGATATAATGTAACGATATATCTAAAGCTATGTAATCACATAAGCATATATGCACACGCATGCTGAAGAACATAACCTCAGTCACACACCTGTATTTTCAGCACACAGTGTTAATTCCCACAGAAATCCCAACCTTGGATTCCTGCCGCTGCCATCTTTGTTTTCGGCCTCACCGCGATGCAGCTGCAAGAGCGGGAACAACACCCCATTGTCCGTTGCGCGTCACAGAGTTTGCCTCATCTCGAACACGTACCAATCTGTGAGGTCAAACTGACCAAATATTATTTCTGACTCCCCGAAATAAACAGTTTGTCTCAGGGAGCTGCTCCTCGAGCACATCGCTGATCCGACCCTCGTGACAAGTAAAGACCTGCGTCCGTCTGCCTCTTTATTTAAAACCACCGACTGACAAACTGCAGATTAAAGTGACCCTTTCATTTCTGTAACATAGCCAGTACAGGAGGAATGACTACAGCGGGGGCAGCCAAAAGGGTGGAGGCCGCGGTTTTTTGACTGGAGAAGTTTGGATACGACTTGGTTTTGGGTTATTTCAATCGATACCTAAAAGGTATTGAGTACCAATACCCAACTTGACTGTAGTATTATATCTGTTGTTGTATTGCATCTCTATGTATATTGATCGGATTTCAAGACTTTCAATAGTATTGAAAGTCAATAGTATTGAAAGTCTTGAAATCTGATCAATATACAAGCTGCAAAATCTTTTGTATATTATACAAAAGACTTTGCACCTTTCACAGTTACACACTTAACTATACCACCAGCAAAACTGAAACAATTTTGAAAATGATTGCAAATAAAATAATTCGAAAATTCAAACTCGAAACCTAACATATAAAACTTGAGTGGCAATTTAAATGTCTAATTTCTATATTCCAGTACAGTAAAGCCTTAATATACGGTATAAAAAAAAGAAAAAGAAAGAAAATGCAAAATAATCAACATACGAACAAAGTCATTACAACAGCGGAGGAGAAACCAGAGAGTCAAATAAAATAGTGCAACTACAACGCCGCCTGTTAGTGTTTATAGGTCATCGTGCTGTGATTTATGTATTCTTATCACCAGAATATTTTAATTTTTTATTCTTGGGACTCGTTTGCAGCGTTTTGGTAGCTTAGCGCCTGGTGGTGCAGAGATCTCTATCAGATCATAACGGATGGTGTCTACAGTATCTCATCTACGCCCCAACAGATTCCGTATCGCCACCTTCCTCCCAATACGCGGATCCCTGCGATATGGATCACAGGAGGAACGCAGAGGCGGGAACGGGAAAAGGAGTTTTCATCGGGTTTGAGCGCCGAGAAGCGTCGAAGGCAGACGACAGGCTGACGGCGGAGCCTCATCCACATGAGGCGGCGGTCCGACAGCGCGCTCACCCACCTACAGCGCCGATATCCACGGCTCCCAAAAAAACCCCGCGCGGTGGGCCAGCTCTTACCTAACAGGGCCCCTCGCAGCGCCAGACGCAAGCGATAACCGAGCCAATCGGATATAACCTTGCCTCAGACAATCCCTTGGCAAATGTGTTTGTGGGCACGCAGAACAAAAGCTATTGCGTAATTCACCGAGAAACAAAAGCCTTTCCATACTGTGATTCGTTTATCCCCTCCCCACCGGGATCAAATAAACCATCGCAGCCAGGAAAACCAACGGCGTTGCGTCAAAAAACCACCGCTCTTCCGGAGAGCACACAGTGGCAGATTCAGTGATCTCTGCGCCTTTGAAATGACTTCTTCCATCTAATATTTACCACAGCTCCACTGAGCCCCTGGAGCTGTCTCCTTATCCTGAACTAACCCGTGAGAAAAAAAAAAAAAAAAAAAAAAAAAAGAGGAAGAAGCACGGAAGCCATTTCCAATTCCACGTGCATCCTCCCCTTTCCCCTTTCCTTCTACTCCGTTGTGGATTCATTATCCTCCAGACGCGCGGCGAGGCGTGATGGCTCCTCGGCGGCCACCGCCGCCGCCGTGCGCTCGCACAAGGCGCGAACCTTGGGCGGGAACTCAACAGGTGTTTGATGTCCTACGCCGCTGCACCTCGGTGTCCCCCCGGGAGGGTCCCCCAAGTATTTGCCTCCCAGAGTCGACGCCCCGGGATATAGAGAGAGAGAGAGAGAGAGAGAGAGAGCGAGAGAGAGAGAGAGCGAGCCACACAGCGCCTGACGGAGGCTGCTCGGTTGTAGTCATGCTTCACTTTGTGACTATTTTTGTCTTTAGTCAGAGGAAGAAACACAAGAGCTTGGCTCAAATCCCCAATTAGGGAGACTGGGACTGCACATCAGCGACATAAATGGCAGTGTGTGTGTGTGTGTGTGTGTGTGTGTGTGTGGGGGGGTGTGTGTGTGTGTGTGTGTGTGTGTAAAGTAAAGAATGAAAAGTGTAAAACAAATGTATAAAAGTTTGTTTGTTTGAGCACATTCATTTGTTTGTGTGTGATTATGTGTCTGAGGTTGAAATTGTTTCAATTAAATGTTGAAACGGGACAATATGCGGCTGTAATAATGGGGATGTTATCTGGTGTGTGAAAACAATTATAGTGTGTGTGTGGGGGGTTGTAGGTTGATTGTGTGTGTGTGTGTGTGTGTATGTGTGCGCGCGCGTGTGTGCGTGCGTGTGTGCGAGAGAGAGGGAGAGAGAAAGAAAGAAAGAAAGAAAGAAAGAGTACAATACATCTACATCCCATATCATCTATATCCTAAGTGTGTGCATGTACTCCTATGTGCAAGAGTGCACGTGTGTGTGCGTGCGCGTGCGTGTGTGTGTCTGCGTGCCTGTGTGTGTCTGCGTATGTGTGTGTGTGTGTGTCTGCGTGTGTGTGTGTGTGTGTGTGTGCGTGCGCGTGTGCGTGCGTGTGTGTGTCTGCGTGCCTGTGTGTGTCTGCGTATGTGTGTGTGTGTGTGTCTGCGTATGTGTGTGTGTGTGTGTCTGCGTGTGTGTGTGTGCGTGCGCGTGCGTGTGTGTGTCTGCGTATGTGATTGTGTCTGCGTGTGTGTGTGTGGGTGTGTGTGTGTGTGTCTGCATGTGTCTGTGTCTGCATGTGTGTGTGTGTCTGCATGTGTGTGTGTCTGCATGTGTGTGTGTGTGTGTGTGTGTGTGTGTGTGTGTGTCTGCGTGTGTGTGTGTGTATGTGTGTGTGTGTAAGTGTCTGCGTGTGTGTGTGTGTGTGTGTGTGTGTGTGTGTGTGTGTCTGCGTGTGTGTGTGTGTGTGTAAGTGTCTGCGTGTGTGTGTGTGTGTGTGTGTGTGTGTGTGTGGGTGTGTGTGTCTGCATGTGTCTGTGTCTGCATGTGTGTGTGTGTCTGCATGTGTGTGTGTCTGCGTGTGTGTGTATGTGTGTGTGTGTGTGTGTGTGTGTGTGTGTGTGTGTCTGCGTGTGTGTGTGTATGTGTGTGTGTGTAAGTGTCTGCGTGTGTGTGTGTGTGTGTGTGTGTGTGTCTGCGTGTGTGTGTGTGTGTGTGTGTGTGTAAGTGTCTGCGTGTGTATGTGTGTGTGTGTGTGTGTGTCTGCGTGTGTGTGTGTGTGTGTCTGCGTGTGTGTGTGTGTGTGTCTGCGTGTGTGTATGTGTGTGTGTGTCTCCGCGTGTGTGTGTGTGTGTGTGCGTGCACGCGCGCGCTCGTACTCCCGGCACCTGCTAGCAGCATTTATTAAAAGCTTTATGGGCAGAGCAGCTGTCGGGGGCGCAGCGAGCTAAACAAAAGGGCGCGGAGGATGTTTATCTCCCCGCGCCGCATCTCGGCTCTGCCGGGGAGCGTCTGGGAGCGGGCGCCGGTGATGGAAAAAAGCAAATAAAGAAATAATTAAAAAACTCTGAGTCACACATTTCATTCCGTTACAGAACTCCGTCGGTCCGGAAAAGCAGCTGCGGAGGGGGACGCGGACCTCCCGTGTGGATGTTGTTGCGGCGCGGCGGGGCGGCTCCTGATAAAGGAAGCCTCGCACCCTCGCCCTGGCCCTTCGCCTTCGCCGCGAGCCTCTGTGACAAACGTGATTGCGTTCGTCGTGCGTCTCCGCCCCGACGCCTTCCTCTGATGTTTTAATATTTTTCAGTGTTTGCCTCCTTCCTACAGATCCTGAGAGGTTCCTGTGGCGGGCCGAGGACGTCTGCAAATTGGCAATAGAGTGAGTGAGCGAGTGAGTGAGTATTACGACTGTTGTTGCTATTGTTGGTATTTATTCATTTTTTCCCGTGGATTTCATTATTTCATTTTTGCGCTTCGGCGATGCAAGAATTATTTCCAGTAAAGCAAATTAAAATTTTAAAGTTTGTGAGTGAGTGAGTGAGTGAGAAGTAAGAAAAGAGTGTGAGTGAGTGAGTGAGTGAGTGAGTGAGTGAGTGAGTGAGAGAGAGAGAGAGTAGTAGTGAAACTATATGATAGAATGAGTAACTAAGTTCATGTGTGTGTGTGTGTGTGTGTGTCAGAGAATGAGAGAGAGAGAGACAGCAAAAGACTGAAGGAGATGGAGGGAGTGGGAGTGGCAGACAGGGTAGAAGATTGAATTCCCGGAGGACTTGTACCAGAACGTGTAGCCGCTCTCGCGCGCGCGTGGCGGGCGGCAGGGCGCGGGGGGGGAAGTGGGTCACAACGACGACCTGCTGGAAAGAACCGGGCGTGTACCCGGGAGGCGGGCGGCGTCGCGTAGATCGTAATCCCCGATTCTGATGCGGGGAGGGAGTTGAGACGCCGCGCGAGGCGGCTCAAAGTGCACCGTCTGCAATATTAATAATAGCGCAAATAAATGAGGGAAGGGAATTGGTCTCAGCGCAGCGCCGATGCGACGCCAGCGCAAATGAGGTCGTCTCATCGCTGTTGTTGGCCCCACCTCGCTCCCCCCCACCCCCCACCCCCACCCCACCCCCCCAGCGGGAGCGAGGTGGGGCCAAGAACAGGGCTGACGACGGAAGGCTCTGGAACCGCGATGGGGCTCGCCCGGGTTCCTCGGAAAAACACGCCCGTTCACCACACCTCCCGAAATTCAAGCGAAATCGAACCGAAACGAAGGAAAAATGGATTCATATTTTTTGGTTCCCCCGCCCCCCTCTTCAGACCGGGGTTGATTTAGAGGAAACGGAGCTTGGCTGACCTCCGGGAAATGGCAAAACAACAACCCCCCACCCCGCCCCTGCCCCCACCCCGCCCCCCACCCGACTACAATTTGTTGTGGTTTTACCTACGTAATCCCCTCGCTCTGCTGACAAGGGGAGCTTTTTCCCCCCTCGCTCTGGCACACTTACGGAGCCGCTTGATAATCCGCTCAGGCTGCTCCGCAACCACACCTGCACGGCGATGTGCAAAGGCACAAGGGAGCGGAGCGGGTGAATCATTCTTCCGAGCCTGTTGCCCGGAGGTGGAGGCGGGGGGGGGGGGGCGCGCACGGAGCGAGCACGGCAGGCGCGGACGGTTTGAAAAAAAATAAAATCAGAGGGACGGTGCCACTGGCGTGTTTCGGTTCCTGGCAGGGGAGGCGGCGGCCTTGAGCAATCACGGGGGAGGCGGGCGGCGCCCCGTGCTATGACCCTCAACCCGGTGGTGACTACGTGCGTCCGGGCGGGGAACTATCGCGACGGCGGACGTGCGGCGACTTGATTAGCAAACTTTCAGCTGTTTGGTTATTTTTTCTCGATGCTTTCTCTGTCGGCCGCGATCGCATTTGATGTGGGGCCAGGATTTGATGCTGATTTTTTTAGACTTTCGGTTCTGGTTCAGTGTGCCGGCGTGTTCCCGCTCACAACCGGTGCTTTTGTTCTTCTGATCTCCTGAAAGGCGAGCCACTTTTCAGGGCCAGCCTGACCCAATTTTGTTCACACTAATTGTTTTTTTGGGTTACTTCAAGGAAAGTGAAACGCGCTCGTTTTAGCCGTCTGCTCCCAACACACAATTTAAAAAAGTGCAGCTTTGGGGGGGTGGGGGGGGGGGGTGTACCTCTTATATTTGGGTTATTTAGCATCTTGGGGTATTTTTTCTTCCATCTGTTTTTGTCAAATTGCACTGTTTACGTGATGCAGCACATTGCACTGAAATACCAAGATGGGAACCAGAGCTGTTAAATGGCCAAATACACAAATATTCAGCTGAAATAAGTGGGTTTGTCAATGTTTTTTTTAACACACTGGCAATAATTTGTAACATTATTAGTAATATAATTAATAATGTATTATTAGTAATGCTGCAATACTGTAACTTCTACTTACCGTAGACTAACTACCACCCGCCCATATTGTGCTCACTAGTTAACTGTATGAATAGGTAGTTAGTGTACATATGTGTTATTTCTGATCTCATTTTAATATGTATTTCATTCTTGACTGCACTGTTTTTTTGCTGCTATAATATTATCTTATCTTATTTTACAGTATCTTATCTTATCTTATATTTTCTTATTTTACAGTGTCTTATCTTATCTTATCTTATCTTATCTTATCTCAATGATCTCCAACTGACGTGACGTAGTGCTTCGGTAACAGATGTCTTCTATGCGTGGAGTAATCAAGCACACTAAATCCCACGTTCAAACTGAAAATAAACCACGTGACACAATGAGCATGAGCATCATCGACGTCGACGAAAACCAACAAAAGAAAATGTGCCACACAAAGCAACATGGCCGCCGGCGGCAACCTCCGTGACCTACAGTACCTCTATTCAAGAGCAGGCATTGTTGACCTTGGTCGCTGGCCGGCTGAACTCACTGCTTCATTCATGGTTTCCCTCTAATGCTGCACCAGTCGCCAGCATCTGATCTACTTATCGGCCACAATAACTTAAAATGGCCACGTGGCCTGAAAAGAACACTCGTGTGCGTGATGGTACGCTCTGTCCAGGAGAGATGACGTTTATGCACAAAGGATCCAGATCCAGGGAATGGTCCTGGTCTTCAGAAACACACACATATGAATTATGTATGAGATATATGTGTGAAATTTAAACCACTTGTACATACAAAGAATTATGAGTGTGTGTGTGTGTGTGTGTGTGTGTGTATGTGTGTGTGTGTGTGTGTGTGTGTGTGTGTGTGTGTGTGTGTGTGTGTGTGTGTGTGTGTGTGTGTTTGTGTGTATGTTAGTGAAATCAATGGATTGGAGTCTTAAAATGTGCACCATCATTTCTGAATTGAAAAATAGGTTTTAGACATTTAAGCACAATTTTATGTTGCTCTAGTGACTTGTTCCATTCTGTGTGTGTGTGTGTGTGCGCTTTAGGGACGTCTGCACACACATTGTTCGCCAACGCACACCTAAAGATATGTTGTATATGCTTTTATACACACATTTTACACACACACGCACACACACACACACACACACACACACACACACACACACACACACACACACACACACACACACACTCACACACATCGTAATAAAGCCTGGTATTAAGGACTGCGGTTGGAGGGGCGACAAGGCTGCAGCAGAACAGAAAATTGTAATTTCTTTTAAAGGGGCTCTGCCAACAGCCCTCCGGCCTCCACAAGCTGCAGAATATTAAACAAGTTGAACTTCAGAGTAACAACCGCCACGATGACAAAGCAAAACAAGTTGTTTTTTTTGAATGGGGACATGTGTAAGTCCACCCAGGTTCGGAGCAGTAGGAGGCTCCAGCTGAAGCAAGGAGAGCGTTGCATTCCCTGCATATCAACTGCCCTCTGATTAAATTGCCCATTTGGCAGAGTTCCAAACGGCGGATCCTCGGCTCTGTCTGGATGTTGATCTATGAGCCTCCGTGCAGCCGTTATGATGGCTGCCCTCTTTATGGAGGAGGAAGAGTTTAACTCGCCTCCACCCATCCCATCCCACCCCATCCCATCCCATCCCATCCCAATCCACCCAATCCGCCCAATCCCATCCCATCCCATCACATCCCATCCCATCCCAAACACTAATCCCGGGCCATCCCAGCAGGTTAGACATTAAACAACAACTGAATCTAGACTCAACCAAGATTGACAATTAAATCATTCGATATTTTGCGGATTCCACAACCAAAATGCTTTCCTGTAAAACGAGGGGGGGTGGGGGGGGTGGGGGGGTTATTTGAGGGTTGAATGCAAGAGGTCGAAAGGAAAGAAGAATGGAGCCATAACTGATCAGGGACCGAGCTTTATTCCCAAAGACCAACGGTCGGAAAAATGTCTGGTTCAAGATGTTTAGGGTTAATGTTATAGATGATTAAGTTTAGTTAAAATGTTAGAAATCGTTAAGTTTAGGTTTAATGTTTTAGGTGGTTAAGTTTAGGTTTAATGTTATAGATGGTTAAATTCAGGTATAATGTTATAGATGTTTAAGTTTAGGTATAATGTTATAGATGGTTAAATTCAGGTATAATGTTATAGATGGTTAAGTTTAGGTATAATGTTATAGATGGTTAAATTCAGGTATAATGTTATAGATGGTTAAGTTTAGGTATAATGTTATAGATGGTTAAGATTAGGTTTAATGTTATAGATGGTTAAATTCAGGTATATCGTAAAAATGGTTAAGTTAAGGTTAAATGTTATAGATGGTTAAGTTTAGGCTTAATATTAATGTTATAGATGATTAAGTTAAGGTTTAATTTTATAGATGGTTAAGTTTAGTTAAAATGGTAGAAATGGTTAAGTTTAGGTTTAATGTTATAGATGATTAAGTTTAGTTAAAATGTTAGAAATCGTTAAGTTTAGGTTTAATGTTATAGATGGTTAAGTTTATGTATATCGTAAAAATGGTTAAGTTAAGGTTAAATGTTATAGATGGTTAAGTTTAGGCTTAATATTAATGTTATAGATGATTAAGTTAAGGTTTAATTTTATAGATGGTTAAGTTTAGTTAAAATGGTTGAAATGGTTAAGTTTAGGTTTAATGTTATAGATGATTAAGTTTAGTTAAAATGTTAGAAATCGTTAAGTTTAGGTTTAATGTTATAGATGGTTAAGTTTAGGTTTAATGTTATAGATGGTTAAGTTTAGGTTTAATGTTATAGATGGTTAAGTTTAGGTTTAATGTTATAGATGGTTACGTTTAGGTTTAATGTTATAGATGGTTAAGTTTAGGTATAATGTTATAGATGGTTAAGTTAAGGTTTAATGTTATAGATGGTTAAGATTAGGTTTAATGTTATAGATGGTTAAGTTTAGGTTTAATGTTATAGATGGTTAAGTTTAGGTATAATGTTATAAATGGTTAAGTTTAGGTTTAATTTTATAGATGGTTAAGTTTAGGTATAATGTTATAGATGGTTAATTTTAGGTTTAATGTTATAGATGGTTAAGTTTAGGTTTAATGTTATAGATTGTTAAGTTTTGGTATAAGGTTATAGATTGTTACGTTTATGTATAATGTTAAAAATGGTTAAGTTAAGGTTTAATGTTATAGATGGTTAAGTTAAGGTTTAATTTTATGGATGGTTAAGTTTAGTTAAAATGTTAGAAATGGTTAAGTTTAGGTTTAATGTTATAGATAGTTAAGTTTAGGTATAACGTATAGATGGTTAAGTTTAGGTATAATGTTATAGATGGTTAAGTTTAGGTTTAATGTTATAGATGGTTAAGTTTAGGTTTAATGTTATAGATGGTTAAGTTTAGGTATAATGTTATAGATGGTTAAGTTTAGGTAAAATGTTATAGATGGTTAAGTTTAGTTTTAATGTTATAGATGGTTACGTTTAGGTTTAATGTTATAGATGGTTAAGTTTAGGTTTAATGTCATGGATGGTTAAGTTTAGGTATAATGTTATAGATGGTTAAGTTAAGGTTTAATGTTATAGATGGTTAAGTTTAGGTTTAATGTTATAGATGGTTAAGTTTAGGTATAATGTTATAGATGGTTAAGTTTAGGTATAATGTTATAGATGGTTAAGTTAAGGTTTAATGTTATAGATGGTTAAGTTTAGGTTTAATGTTATAGATGGTTAAGATTAGGTTTAATGTTATAGATGGTTAAGTTTAGGTTTAATGTTATAGATGGTTAAGTTTAGGTTTAATGTTATAGATGGTTACGTTTAGGTACAATTTTATAGATGGTTAAGTTTAGGTTTAATGTTATAGATGGTTAAGTTTAGGTATAATGTTATAGATGGTTAAGTTTAGGTATAATGTTATAGATGGTTAAGTTTAGGTATAATTTTATAGATGGTTAAGTTTAGGTTTAATGTTATAGATGGTTAAGTTTAGGTATAATGTTATAGATGGTTAAGTTTAGGTATAATGTTATAGATGGTTAAGTTTAGGTTTAATGTTATAGATGGTTAAGTTTAGGTTTAATGTTTTAGATGGTTAAGTTTAGGTTTAATGTTATAGATGGTTAAGTTTAGGTTTAATGTTATGGATGGTTAAGTTTAGGTTTAATGTTTTAGATGCTTAAGTTTAGGTTTAATGGTATAATCTTAGAGATGATTAGAGGTAGGGTGTCTTCCATGTCCAATTGGACATTTTTCGGACTACTGGGGTTTCAGAATAATGGGCCATCAGAACAATGGCATGGCACAAAAATATCAGTCAACCAATTAAGTCAATCAATCCATCAATCAATCAATAGCGGTTTCTCTATTGATTGATTGATGGATTGATTGACAGATCTAGTTTGGGTACGGGGCTGCAACAAAATACGTCTTTAGAGATGCTCAACAACCAAAAAATAAAAAAAATAAAAATATCTGATCGAACCCACCTGGATTAAACTATTTGTTTTGCATCATACGCATTGGACATCCGAAATGTGCTGCTGTTTATTATGTCCAGAACTCGTTGTGTGTCCGGAAATAAAACGCTTTCGCATCCAATATGACTTTGAATAATAATGACGTCTGGGTTTTTTATTTATTTATTTATTTATTTATTTATTTTTTAAATATGTTTCTTATTATATTGTTTCTTTAATTACTTTGCAGCTTACGCTTTCACATGCGAAGCATAACCTGAAAGTCGTGGTGTTCTGAAGTCGCGCATTGGAAACAAAAGTTTCTACCAAACTGCATTCGTTGTAGAGACAAAGCAGAGAAACTTACTGTACCGGAGGGAGGTTTCACTGAAGCCACAGACTGTCTCTCCACCTTCCCCCCCTCGCAAAATCCAGAAAATGTTCTTTGGGTGGAAGTGATAAAGGTGAAAACAACATCCCTCCTCATGCTGATGGGCGCAATGTGGCGCGTCCGCCGGACTCGAGTGCGGCCGCCGCGAATGTCCGCCCGCCCTCCTCCCTCCGCCACCCGCGGTTCCTCTAAATGTTGTTTCGGGGAACGGTCGCCGGGATGAGGCGACGCGGCTCGTCGCGCCCCCGCTGCGTCCCGGGGCTTTGGAAAGCGCGCCTTGCCCGCGCGCGCTCCCGCGGCGGTGCTGATGCTGAGGCCGCGTGCGCGAGCGGGCTCCCCGGAGCCGGCGGAGCAGGTGGGATCAGCGGGGCGTCGGTTCGAGCGGGCTCCGAAGGGGCTCCACGGGCGCGCAGGTAATGACAATATGGTGAGAAAATCCTCGAGCTGCCTGTCAGCTTGGACGGGATTTGCGCGGTCGCGTGGACGTGCGTGCGCGCGCGCGTGTGTGTGTGTGTGTGTGTGTGTGTGTGTGTGTGTGTGTGTGTGTGTGTGTGTGTGTGCTAGTATCCGTTATACTGAGCGAGTGCTGGCATGTGTCCAGGGCAGTACACTGTCACGTAGCGTGTGTGTGTGTGTGTGTTTCTGAAGGGAGGGCATGTCAGATGGGCCTGCCAAATCTCTGGATTGAACAGCAGCTGCTTACTGTGACCACAACAGAAATTAAGGCTAGGAATCCCCCCAACACACACACACACACACACACCCAACACACACACACACACACACACGCACGCACGCACGCACGCACGCACGCACGCACGCACGCAAACACAAACACACCGAACACCACCTGTGCTGATTCCTCACTCATCCTCATCACATTGTGTTATGAACGTCACAAACAAAAGGTTTCTTGGAAAACTGTCCCTCGTTACAAAGCCAGTTGGCAGTTATTATTAATAGCATGATGGCACTAAAATGTTATCAATGTACTTGTGCTACGGAGAGTTATCTCGCAAACCTACCCGCGGATCACTTGGGTTGGCAGGTTTTACGAGGTGGGGTTTGCCCGGTGGGAAAGTGCATAATTACATTTTCCTAAATATAAAGTAATATGGCAAGTGTCAAAGTATCCAAAATGCACCCACATCATGTACAATACAAATTTGTTATCGGGGAAAACAATATATTTCCCGAAATTTCACCAATGGTGGATTAATAAAGTATTTTCTTATCTTATTTTATCTCATCTCGTCTTATCTTATCTTATCTTATCTTATTCTATATACCAACTCACACTTAAACAGATGTATAACTACTGATACTTCCTCTGTTGCATTGGGTCTAAGCCTTTAAAGTTGCACAAGTCTGTATTCGGAAAGCAGATGGAATGAAACTTCTTTATTTTTTTTAATTTATTTTAACATTCTTCTTCTTTTCAGCCAAATTATTGACTGAATGTGAAAATGTCTGCAGCATTCTCCCCCCCTGGTGAGGTGGTGGCTTTTCTCCTCAAGTGACCGCGCCGGGTCCATTGAGGCAGATAATAGAAAAGTAACACTCACTGAGCAGAGAGCGCGCTCCGCTCTCACGCACAATGCACCTTAGAAAGATGCGGAACACAAAAATGCAATTTTCCCGACATTAAGAATTTACTCTGTGACGTCGTTTCTTTTCAAAACAACTTGAAGTTCACGTTGGGGCGGGTGGGGCAAGGAAGCCGGAGGAACAAGTGTTTACTTGACTTTACATTGACATTTATGCTGCACAGAGGAGAGGAGAAGGGGGGGAGGGGGCGAGTTGAGGAGAAGAGAGAAGAGAGGAGATATAAGGAGAGGAGGAGAGGTGAGAATGGAGAGAAGGAATGGGGAGGGGAGGGAGGGTGGGAGGAAGCGAAAGGGAACGAGAGGGTAGGAGGCGAGAGGAGCAGATAGGTTAGGAGAGGGGAGGAGAGGAGAGAGGGTGAGGGGAGGCAGGGATGAGAGAAGAGGGAGGATGAGGGGAGAGGGGAGGAGTAGAGAGGAGAGGAGAAGGAGAGAAAGGGAGAGAGAGAGAGGAGAGAAGAGAAAATAAGGCGGGAGGAGAGGGGGAGGAGGAGAGGAGGGGATGAGAGAAGAAGGGTGATGAAATGGGAGAGGGGGGAGGAGAGTTGAGGAAGGGGGAGAAGGGAAGGGAAGAGGGGAGGGGACCGGAGGGTGGAGGAGAGGAGCTCGGCCTCCATCTAAGGTTTTCGGGGAGATTGGGGATCTGGTTCTCAGGGTATTTAACGATCCCTCTCATTCCTTCACAACAGCTGCGGAAAATGAATCCTGCAGGAAATAAATTCATACATTTTTAGTTTGCAATTATCAGATATGCACTGAGAGAAATGAGCCTGCCCCACGGCATGCTGGGTAATCCCCCGCCATACTGCACGTATAACTGTAAGATTAAATTTATCGCCTTGTTAACTCTCGTAATTGATGAGTCGTCCACGCCGTTCACAATCGAAAATCAGGATTTTTACAGTTTTGTGGCTTTAAACGTTCAACATGAAATGGTTTTGCCTCGAATGTGATGTTTCACCCCCAATTTACAGCTGTTCACCTTGTTTATTTGACGCACTTTCAGTATTTACAGCCATGTTTACAGTGCATGGTGCTGGGACGGAGAGAGAGGAGGAATGAAGAGAGAAGAGGGATGGACTGGAATATTACATCATGACATCATGAGAGAGGAGGGATGGAGAGAGAGAGGAGGGACAGGGAGAGAGGAGGGATGGAGAGAGAGAGGAGGAATGGAGAGAGAGGAGGGATGGAGAGAGAGGAGGGATGGAGAGAGAGGAGGGACGGACTTTAATATTACATCATGACGTCATGAGAGAGGAGGGACGGAGAGAGAAGAGGGATGGACTGGAATATTACATCATGACGCTATGAGAGAGGAGGGATGGAGAGAGAGGAGGGACGGAGAGAGAGAGAGAGGAGGGACGGAGAGAGAGAGAGAGAGGAGGGATGGAGAAAGAGGAGGGACGGAGAGAGAGAGAGAGGAGGGATGGAGAGAGAGAGGAGGGACAGGGAGAGAGGAGGGATGGAGAGAGAGAGGAGGAATGGAGAGAGAGGAGGGATGGAGAGAGAGGAGGGATGGAGAGAGAGGAGGGACGGACTTTAATATTACATCATGACGTCATGAGAGAGGAGGGACGGAGAGAGAAGAGGGATGGACTGGAATATTACATCATGACGCTATGAGAGAGGAGGGATGGAGAGAGAGGAGGGACGGAGAGAGAGAGAGAGGAGGGACGGAGAGAGAGAGAGAGAGGAGGGATGGAGAAAGAGGAGGGACGGAGAGAGAGAGAGAGGAGGGACGGAGAGAGAGAGAGAGGAGGGACGGAGAGAGAGAGAGAGGAGGGATGGAGAGAGAGAGAGAGGAGGGATGGAGAAAGAGGAGGGACAGAGAGAGAGAGAGAGGAGGGACGGAGAGAGAGAGAGAGGAGGGATGGAGAGAGAGAGAGAGGAGGGATGGAGAAAGAGGAGGGACGGAGAGAGAGAGAGAGGAGGGACGGAGAGAGAGAGAGAGAGAGAGGAGGGACGGAGAGAGAGAGAGAGAGAGGAGGGACAGAGAGAGAGAGAGGAGGGATGGACTGGAATATTTCATTGTGATATCATCGTTTGGGAAACAAGCGGATAATTCCCAGAAAATAAAGTTTGGTATTTTCATCTGACGGTGACATGTTTATTTTCAAACACACATTGTTTGTTACCTGGACTGTAGATATATAGATAGATAGATAGATAGTTAGATAGATAGATAGATAGATAGATAGATAGATAGATAGATAGATAGATAGATAGATAGATAGATAGATAGATAGATAGATAGATAGATAGATAGATAGAAAGATAGATAGATAGATGTTTGTGTGTGTGTATGTGTCCTTGAAGACATATTTTACACACTTGCACGCACGCACCGCACACACACGCACACACACACACATACACACACACACACACACACACACTTGCGCTCTTTCGTTCCTGAAAAGTCAAATCAGCAGGGGGCAGGGTGTTTCCATGCAACGCTGAGATTGTTTTCTCGAAACAGAAGCAGATTTCCAGTCGAATCCCGTATCTTGGCACCAGGCAGGAAACGCTAGATTGGGGCTCAACCTCACGTGCCATTTTAATTAATCCTCATCTGGCCGCCTGCGGCTCTCTGATTAGAGCGCCGCGGCCTCGCCCTCCTTCTCCTCCCCGGAGCCGAGCAGCGAGCATCTGCCAGCCAGGATGCTCCTTCCGACACTCCGACCGGAGGACGAGCGGAGGACGAGCGGGCCCCACGCAGCCCTCACTGCTTGTTCATTCAGGTCTGAGGGCCACTGGGGCCCCAGACATTCTGCAACTGGATATAGATTAGATAAGATAAGATAAGATAAGATAAGATAAGATAAGATAAGATATGATAAGATAAAATAAGATAAGATATGATAAGATAAAATAAGATAAGATGAGATAAAATAAGATGTGATAATAAATAAGATAAGATAACTTTATTAATCCCTGGGTGGAAATTAGACTGCTACCACAGCGGGAGTTGACAGAACGGCGCCAGCCAAAAAGAGATAAAACATAAAAAAATGAAATACAATTAAAATATATGTAAAAATCTGCAAAACAGAAACAACAGAAAAATTGTATTTCCTCAAATATAAACCGGTTGTCAAATTAAAAACCGGGCCTCTCATGGATGCCGGGTGCGTGGTCGACACGGGCAAATAAAAGCCTGCCTCAAATACTTCTCTCCAAACAAGGCAAATAAAACCGTGTTTTCATTGTCCAGTAGATGTGTTTAATTTACTGTGATTCCTGCTGCTGCCGAGCAGATTGCAGATCGCTTCTCGGGGCCAGTGTCCCGCTCTCGCTCTCCAGCGCTCCGAAGCAGGAAGTGATGCGTCCGCGGAAGACTAGGACCACCACAAGTGCGACTTTTAGAGGGCGTTTGAGCTCCCCCTTTTTTCACCATGCATGTGTTTGCGTGGCATGGCAACCAGACGGAGGTTTTTGATTTAAAATTCATACTGAAATATGATCAAATATACTTACCGAACAGAGGGAATTAGATATAAAAGCCTGCCTCTAATATAAGCCTGCTTCCAATAAAGGCCTGGAAGCCACTGCAGTTTAGGTAAATAAAGGCCCTGGTCACTATTAGAGCAAACACTGTAAACAGGCAGTAGCGCTAGGATTAGGGATAGGGTTGGGTGAAGGAGGAGGGATCTTGATATGGGGGCCATCATAACCTGATATTCAGGCCCCCGGGTGTTGTATCGCAGAACTGACGACCGCATTGCGGGCGTCCCATGTTCCACCAAATGGCCTGCCAGCTGGTTGGCTGCTGTTCTGCGGTGCCTTACATTGGATTTGTGATGGCTGATGCGTTGCCAGAGGGGGTTTTCTTGCCTCCCCCCGCCATGCATATTCCACAGGTGGCGCACTTAATCTAATACGGACAGTTTTTGGTGTTATAAAGTGATTTTGTTCCGTCCGTAGGCTGAAATGATCCAGTTGTTGCAAAAAAAAAAAAGTAATGTTGAGGAGAGATGGGTGTCTAAATCATTTTTGTATTTCCTGTTCAGGGCCACGGATTGCGGCGAGGAGGAGGTTACCGGTGGGAAGATTCTTCCGTCGTCCCTCTGTTTCGCCATCTGGTGCGTTCTGTCCTCGGTGTGTAGCCCCTGGCCTTTTTGGAATCTCAGGAGTTGGGACTTCACTAAGTCCTTAAATGTTTGCTGAGGGTACAAGTTGGTTGCGTAAAGCAGGGCGTGACGTGCATTTCTGCAGGTGATGAAGGATGCAAAGTCCTCCATTGACTGTGCCCGAGGCGTGGTCGGGTCCCGGCGCACGTGTCGCCATTGCCGACTCCTCCCAGTCCGTTAGGTATAGATTTGCGTCGCTTGGAGAAAACTTCTTGCCCATGGTCACACCATGGATCTGGAGGAATTATTTAGGGTATATGGTGTAGGGGTTAGGGTATAGGGTGTAGGGGTTAGGGTATAGGGTGTAGGGGTTAGGATATAGATTATAGGGTGTAGGAGTTAGAGTATAGGGTGTAGGTGTTAGGGTTTTGGGTGTAGGGGTTAGGGTATAGGGTGTAGGGGTTAGGGTATAGTGTGTAGGGGCTAGGGTATAGGGTATAGGGTGTAGGAGTTAGGGTATAGGGTGTAGGTGTTAAGGTATAGGGTTAAGGGGTTAGGTTATAGGGTGTAGGGGTTAGGGTTTAGGTTGTAGGGGTTAGGGTATGGGGTGCAGGGGTTAGGGTATAGGGTGTAGGGGGTTAGGGGTTAGGGTGTAGGGTATAGGTTACATGGTGTAGGGGTTAGGGTATAGGGTGTAGGGGTTTGGGTATAGGTTATAGGGTGCAGGGGTTAGGGTATAGGGTGTAGGAGTTAGGGCTAGGTTGTGGTTAACTGAGCCCTACACGGGCAGGTTGCAGTGACACTAAAGTGAAGTATAAATAGTATATAACAGTAGTGTGTACTGTAGCAATAATATGAATGGGAGTACTTGTAAAAGGCTGCCATAGTTAATATGTGCATATCTACAGTATATTGTGTAAGCAATAGCAATAGTGACAATAACAATAGTAGTTTGATGAATGACACTAATAAATAATTAAAACAAAATAGCAAAAAAAGTGAAATGCGAGTAAAAAGGTAGGGAGCCGCTGCTACAGGCAGGCGAGAACATGACGCTGACATTGAAAGAAAAGTTCACAAGTGGTCCAACACACGACTTACACTGTTAACAAAACGTACATTTGATGCACTAACTGTTGAACCCGCCGCCCGAATTTAACGCCAAGTGACCTGAACAACAGCACAACATCTTCTGTGCTTCCCGCAGACAAAAACGCAGCGTGGCTTTAAGAGGAGCAGCAATCCACATTTAGTGCTTCCATAAATCATTGTTTTGGGAGGACGGCGGCGGCTCTGGCAAACCCACAGAGCGATTTAATTAGAACTGGTCCTGACGGGACGGTGTCTGAAATGAACAATGAGGTTTGTGGCCCAGTGGGAATTGGAATTGAGGACCCTCGGTCCCCAAAAGAATTCCGGTTGAGTCAAAGTATTACGAGAGGAAAAACTGGGACTGTAGTGGTATTGATGGTGTTGTCGTAGAACGTAGTTTGTGTATCATTCTGCAGAATTGTGACCAAATTTGAAACAGCTTGAGGCCACTCGGCAGATGAAAACAAATTTGATGGTTTGTTGCCTCCCAGTGCGCTCAAATGTGTGTGTGTGTGTGTGTGTGTGTGTGTGTGTGTGTGTGTGTGTGAGCAGATTTACGACATTTATTTCGATCAATGTGACGGGTGTCTTATCTCTGAAATTATAATAATATTATTATTAATAATAATAATAATAATAATAATAATAATAATAATAATAAAAACATAAAGGCAAAAGTAAAATAATACTGACCCTACTCCAAAAAAGAAATAATAATAGCAAAATAGCATCAAATAAAATACTACTACTAGTACTGCTATTACTACTTCTACTACTACTACTACTACTACTACTACTACTACTACTACTACAACTAATAATAATAATAAGAATAACAATAATAATAATATTAATAATCATCATCATCATCATCATCATCATCATCATCATCATCATCATAAATAAATAAATAAATAAATAAATAAATAAATAAATAAATAAATGAATGAATAAATGAATAAATAATAAATATACTAATAATAAAAATACAAATAAATAATAAATAATAATAATAACAACAACACATTTTAAATCTGTAAATTAATTCCCTGAAACAATCAGGGACTATATATATATATATATATATATATATATATATTTCTTTAGCTTTTTTTTTTAAATTCAGGCCATGAAACGGGTCAGGTTAGGAAACATAGGAAAGCGAAAGAGAAAGAGGTATGGAGACACCGCAAGAAGAAGCGACGGGAGAAATTCCTCCGAGGACACACCACAACCCTGATGAGCCGCGAGCTGCGAGCGGCGCAACATGTTCCGCTCCCGTGGGCCCGTGGCGAGGTCAGGGCGGCGCCGGGGAGGAGGTGTGCGTGGAATTGGATCCTCCAAGTGTCTTTGTGAATCCTAATCCATTTTTATTGGCCGCCACAAGCAGCTGGCCCGGGCCTGTGATCAACAAAGCGGACCTGCATAAACATAATTATTACAACACATTTACACATCCAAAAGTAGGCGCTAAGCAGCGGGTTATTAGTGTAGATCTATGCCCATGCACATACTCATATGTGCACATGCTGTTGCTCACCGGAACATTTCCATCTTTCGACCGTGACACTTTGCGGGGACGGACCAAAGGTAGCTCAGCGCCGTTCTAGAAATAAAGACGAATAATTAAAATGCGCTATTAAGCTCCCGCGATTTCATCAATCAGAGTACCTCAGTGACAACTGAGCCATTTTGGGAGCGGAACTGCCCCGCGGATCCACCCCCCCCGCTTCATGTTCTTTTTTAACAACGACAAAATATAAACGATACAAATGCAAATCCCCAAATGCCCGGCGGCTAATTCCTCTTGCGCGTCCGGTTCAAACACCGATCGTTTGATGACGTTTTACCGAGTTGAACCCCTTCTTTCCTCCGTCCAAACCCCCACGCGGTGCACATCGGAACTGTGTTTCAAGCACCGACGGTGAAGAGGAAAAACCGGCGACTTCGACACAATAGAGTGCGGCGACGCGAGTCGCCCCCCTTCCCCGTTATGAATGGGGGGCGCGGCGGAATCGGAAACCGGTTTTCAAAGGTCACAGTAACGGGATTCCACGGATCAAAGCGAACAGGGACGAATAAACCTTTCAGCTTTTAAAGCCGCGTCGAGGCCTCAGCTGTTTCCCCGGGCGGGCCGCTTTAATGACGCCGCCCCCACCCACCCCACCCAGCCCTTACCCGCCACCACCACCGCCCTCCCACTTGAAATATTGGCACGGCCATAAAGTGAGCATCACTTAAGCTGCACCGCCACCCACCTCCATCCCTCCCGCAGCCGCTGCTGCCGCCCCCGCCTCATTTAATTCCCCCCGTGTCAGCACTGTTGAGTTTGACCCCTGTTTAAAAATACGCATTAGGAGACACCGTGAGGGGGACGCACCGCCTTTCCCTCCGTCCCGCCTCGGCCGCTAATCCCTAAAGAGCGAAAGTTGGAGAAGGCTCAGCGTGGCGGCGGCGCGATCGAACCGCCGGGATAATTGCGACGGGTGGCGGGAGCTTGTTTTGTTGTTTCGGCCAGGCGGGGGGGTAAATGGTAATCTCTTCAGCGCGATGGGCACATGTGTAACGGAGGCCGCATGCCGCCGAGCTCAATGCAAGCGGAATAGATGTCGGGAATCCGTGAATGGCTGCGTTTTGGTTCACCTGCGCTTGCGCCCGCGGAGAGGAAGCCTCCGCGTTCATCTGGCCACACCATGCTGCAGAAAATGTCTGACTCTCTGCCATAAACACATAGAATTATTTACAATCACAATTTATTCCCATAACCAAATAACTAGTCCTGTGCATAGGAATGCATTGTATATTCTGTATATTTATATATTTGCCCATCCTTGCTTTGCTTTTTTTTTGGCCTTTTGTGTATATTTGGCAATTTTCATTTATTTCTTTATTTGTTTGTTATTTTGTTTGTTTGTTTTTTGTTTATTTCTTTATTTATTTGTTTAATTTTGTACTAACTTGTTTATTTTTATTTTTCTTTTATCTTGTTTTTTTTTTTTCTCAGACCGTTAAGCTTTTTTTTTGTCATGCTAATCATCTGCAGACACACACCAATAATCACAATAATCACAATAATCACAAATTCCTGTAGATGCACCAGGTGAAATAAATGGATTTTAATAAACTGCACTCAACTCAATTCAACTTTGTTTTTGGGTACCCTTATGTGAACTGGCGTGTGAGCGTATGTGCACATAGATACACATTACAGATTACACATTAGCAACAGTATCTACTGTATATAGCTGTGTGTTCGGCTGTGTTACTGTTTCTTTGTTTTTTTGGGTGTTTCGTTTCCTCTTTTTTTGACTGTATGCCAGTTCTTGCCCAACTGCTGTTGGGCAAGAACTATAAAAAAATCTATAAAAAAATCACCACAAAAAAATACAGGAAAATCAATTTCAGTCGAACTCAAACTCATTTGTCGCGACATAAAATAGATCAAATTGAGAGATAAGTCCTTGTCAGCGGAAACCCTGCTCAACCCATCGCTCTCTTAAACGCCCGGCCCCCCACCACCCCCCACCCACCCACCCCCTCTCACCCTCATCAGCCTCTTCGTCATCCTCCACAGGGGGGGATGTAAACAGAAAGGTGGCGGGCCGGACGTCCCTCCTCCTCATCGTCATCTTCATCCTCATCCTCATCCTCACTGTCAGGGATCCAGATGATGTCACCCTCGACACCGACTCCGGACCGACCTGAGGGCCCCACACTTAAAGGATCCTTCCTCTGTTCATTTCACCGTTCTATAGATAGATACAGTAAACATCTACATATACGTACATATATTACAATGCTGCAGCATATTGCAACACACCGGCTGCTTCTATCTGTGTGCAAGTGCTGCTCCCTGTGTACCTACGGTATATTTTATTTCATTTTAACTCTTTTTTTTTTTATTATTGTTTCAATTTCCCCTCAAGCGTTATGTTATCTTTGGATTTTACTTTTGTTTCGATTGTCGCGTGTGTGTGTGTGTGTGTGTGTCTGTGTGTGTGTGTGTGTGTGTGTGTGTGTGTGTGTGTGTGTGTGTGTGTGTGTGCTTAAAACGGATGCTTCCCTCGTCACGAACATGGTTTTACATCCACCTCCTCCGCATCCCTCGGAATCGTCGCCGCCGCACCGTAACGACGGCCTTATTTTGATGTGGAGCCTGAAACAGTTTGATGATTCATGATTGCAGCGTTTATGTGAAATGTTCATTTTTCCTGCCGAAAGCCGAAGTGGCGCATTCGTCCTACCTGCCCAGGAAGATGGATTGAAGCTGATTATTGTGTTTTTATGGAAGTCGCGCAGGTTGAATAATGCTCGGAAAGTCTCACTCTTTTGGTTAATCATGAAGAACTGAGCTCTGGTCACAAGCCTGGAGCAAGCAGTCATTGGTCAAATGCGTTGCTATGTTATTTAAAAGGCGACTTTCAGCATTTTTTTAATTAAGTTTATTGTTTAAGTTTATCATTTGACAATATGTTGGCAAAATTCCCCATTTTCTCTCGCTTGTGTTTGATATGTAATTTTGATGGTCAAAATGATCATCAGTCTTAAATAAAATATCATATCAAACGTATTTAAATATGGCCATTGCCACATGTTTCCCCTTCCAATGAGTTTACACAATCACTAGAATAAAGTACGGATGAAAACCTTCGTTATTTCCAGTATTGTTACTCTTATGATCTGTACATTGCCGATTTCAATTTAATAACAAATCATTTTAAAATGGTTGTTTAAGAACTGGCATGTTTGATTCCATCGTCTTATTTGAGCTGCTATACTTACTATTGATGGATAGAAGTAATTTCTGGATAGGCTCATTATGTCCTTGAATCACCAATGCATTGGTTGGTGTGGTTAGTGATACACAGTTTATATTCATTGTATTTTGATACTTTTTTTTTTACCATTTATTCAGAAGCGAAGTGCTGATCATGACTTTTCATGACTCGCTGGATTCCTCAGGAGGCAATGTTCTCATTGGCTGGACCGTCGCCTCATAAAAATCAATCAACGTGGAATCATTACATATTATCATATCAACATTTTTTTCCCTAGTCTCTTCTTCTCTCTTGAATTTTAAGGGGACAAGTGGCAGACACACACTGGTCGGCAGGCGAACAGTGTGTGTGTGTGTGTGTGTGTGTGTGTGTGTGTGTGTGTGTGTGTGTGTGTGTGTGTGTGTGTGTGTGTGTGTGTGTGTGTGTGTGTGTGTGTGTCTGGGTTTAGAACGAAAGGAGACAACACAACCTAATCTGCCTGAACCGAAACAAGGCTTTTAAACCCCATTCGGTTTCTAATGCACTAATCTCTGAACTGGCCGGTGAAAAGTGCACACGCTCTTCAGCCCCCCACCCGCCTCCTCGGGAAGGCGGACAGAGGGAGAGAATGTGACCGAGTAAGTCCGACGCTCCTGAGCCGAAACACTCTCATCAGAGCTTCCGCGGGAGCCGACGGCAGATTTGAAGGGTTACGCAACGCCCGGGCAGGGTGCTGCGCGCGTCGGGACGCATGATGGAAGCGGGGACGAAACCGGGACGGGTTGCCTGAGCTCAGGGCAAACGCGTCAACCGGTCCCGCCGGCCCGTGTCCGGTGCAGCTCCGTGAGTCACGCCGGTCCCGTGACGGACGGCAGGAGGGGGAGCTGAGCGGCTTCCATGTCCGCGGCAGGGCCTGAGCGGCACGCGGCCGGATTGGGAAACAGATGTGTCCTCCCACAGCTAAGGAAACACAGAGAGAGAGAGAGAGAGAGAGAGAGACGGAGAGAGAGAGAGGGGGGGGGGGAGAGAGAGAGAGAGAGGGAGAGAGAGAGGATCAGAGAGGAAGTGGAGGAAGGAAAGGAAACGGCCCTGGAGGTCCAGATGGGCTTCACAACACTGAGTCTAAAGCCTGTCCAGGAGTTACACCAAATCAATTCCCTGCCATAACAAGATGTCCGGCGCTAATCTCATCAATATGGCTGCATTTGGATTACTCAGCAATTAAGGGAGAGTGGACAAATGCGTTGGGAATATCGGGGGATAGATAAAGAAACTAATGGCTTTTAATAACACTCCCAATAGTACGGCCATGTGCGGTTCACGGCGTGCACTCACTCAAACACACACACTCACACACTCACACCCGCACACACGCACACTCACACACACATACACACAGGCACACACACACTCACACACACACAGAGGTCACGACACCCAGGCTGACAGAGAGAGGGGGATGGGAGAGCGACGGTGGGCCGATGGGAGATGCTGTTGCCCGTCCCATTATCTTAAGTAGCTGCTCGTGTAAGAGCGGAGGAAGTGCATCGTTTTGGGGACGAGCATCGTTTCCTCTGGAATGCCCCGCCGCATCCAGGAAGACCCGGGGTGGAGCCGCGGGCAACGTGGTAGCGCCACTGCACGAAATAAGAACTCAAGTGCAAGACGCCAGCCTGGCGGACGTCCTCCCGCATTCACGCTTCGGAGGCTCCTTCCCCGACTCCACCCAAAATGGAATATGGCTCCAAGCTCCTCTGCAGTTATGTCTCGTCGCAGAGACGTCCTTCAAGCCAGAGGTCACAGAACGATAACCCTGCATCAGTGATGTGCACTGCGGTGCGCACGTCCTGCATTCAGAGCTATCTAACGCGCGCGGCGCCACTTTTTCAGCCTGAGGCCATTATTTTTTTCACGTTACCAAGTCTGCATCTATATTCACTACCATGTCAACGCAACGAATACCGAGGGTTCCATGCTTCGGGAGAGTTGCTTTGCATTAAGGCAACTTAAGTAATGCGATGTTCCTCCGAGAACCTCTCCCGTTTCTCACGTTCTCCTCTACGCTCACCGTAGGCTGCGGCGCAGAGACGGAGGGGGCGGGCGGAGCGCTCGACGCCGCCCTTGACCTTTGGGATGGGCTGACCTGGCTCCTCTGGGAGACGGATCTCCCATCTGCGCTGCTTGGCTTTTCGGGGAGGATCGAACATTTGGCCCCGGGCACGTTTCAGCGTTTGGAGCTGAAACCTCAGCTATAGACCGCAGGTTCTTTTTTTTTCCGCCACGCAAATGGCACTGCTTCCCAGATTCCATACTCCGTTCAATGAACATAGCTCAAGTTGTCCGTCGTGGGAAATACGGAGGAACGGACACCCTCCATGGACTGGACCTCTTACTTTATTTTAAAAGTAGATTTCCAATTTAGTGCAGATGCTGTTTTTCTGATTATGAATATGCACAATGACATTCAAGTGGTTTAGATTGTTTGGTTAAGATTATTTAGTCAAAATAAAATACAATATTTCATCATTGTATAAATATGCTTACTGATTAAGCTGGCCCTTTTTAAGAAACGCCCGTTCAATGTATTTCCATGATGCATTGTAGTAGTGCAGGACATGCAGTAATTCATGGGGAGCGGTAATACTTATCGCATTAATGGAGGTAGCAGAACATAACAATATTGACACCTCCCACCTTTAAAACTCCACATTCCGTCACTCGTCGGATCTCCATCCCGTGTTTGAGTGACATAGATGTTGCAAGATGTGTTGTATGTTGCGGTTTGAGACGTGTGAGGCACAGGGGATGTACCCGTATATAGATTAGTGACTTAAGCAAACGCCAGACTGCCGTGTGACTGTATAGCCACAGCGGTCATATGACATGTTCGTATAGACAGACACACACACGCACACACACGCACGCACGCACACACACACACACACACACACACACACACACACACACACAGCCCTGACACATTCACTCAGGACCACAGGCTGTTGACTAACACCATAGGGAAGTAGTTACCTGCCAAAAAAAGAATGCACGGTGGTGAAAAGAAGCAACGTGGGCCTTTTTCAAAATAAGACGGAAATTTTTATGATCCGTTTTGCTCAAAGACAAGTCCGTTTCGCACACAGTGGAGCAGTGCTGGAGGAGCGCGGGTACTCCGTCCCGGTGGAAAAAACGCCGGAAGAGAAACCTGCCCGAAAACAGCCTGACCGCGGCGCAGTAAAATTCATAAATAATAATGACAGAATCCGGGATCAAAAAAAAATAATGTAATGTGGTAAAATCACTTCGGCTCTGACCAGAAACCCACTCCGCACCCTTTGCAAATATAAATTATTTAAATTCCCCTTTTGGAAGTAGGAGTAATGGGCTGGCAAAATGTTATAATCCCCCTGATACACCATCAGTCATTTTGTGCCGCACTTCAAGTTAAAAGCGCGGAAAAGGTTTTCTTCACCGAGCTATGCACGGGCATCAGATAGAGACAATGGGAGTAAAGTGTGGAAGTGTCGTACAGAAGAATCGCGTCGCGAGCAGCCATTACACGGGAAGGAGTCGTTCATTCAACCCTTCATTCATTTATTCATGCATTCCAGTGAGCGCTGCATTCAGGTAATTACTCCCATCAGATCCATTCAATCATTTCTCTTGTTCGTGTATGGGCGACCGCGTGCACGTCTGAATCCCGACGCGTCACCGCGGCAGCCGATGAAATGCTCGCTTTCCGTACGGGAGAGTCGAAATAAAAGAAAAAGAGAAGAAAAAAATGGTCGGTCGCGGAAATGGTCGCTGCTCATTATTCCAGTCAATTCATCTTTGTGATCAGAATTGTGAGATAAGATACCCTGATCTCATTTTACTCTGCAAGCGACCATCATGATCAAGACTAATTGGATGGCTATTGCAGACATAACTGATGATGATGAATGATAATAATGAAAATAATGATAATTTTGCAGGTTTTTCTTTTTGTTTTGTTTCTTCTAGTCCTTTTGTGGCTGAGGAGCACGGACAATATATTCAGAAGATTTCATTGTGTGTCGTAAGTGAGCATCAAGGGAATCCATTCTTGGGCCCAAATACTGGTTTAACATTGTGAGAAATAAAGATGCGCGAAAGCATCAGAATTTCAATGAGACGGCGAGAAGAACTAAAGTTTAATGGTGTGTGTGTGTGTGTGTGTGTGTGTGTGTGCGTGTGTGTGTGTGTGTGTGTGTGTGTGTGTGTGCGTGTGTGTGTGTGCGTGTGTGTGTGTGTCAAGAAGTACTGAGTGATGTCATAGTTATTTTCAAGGATATGGACCTAATAGTTTGATAAGAAATCCTAAATCACCACATTGATTGATAAGTCATTGACAGCAGCACGGCTGCGTAAAAAATGTAGCAGGTAAAAAACATAGCTATTTCCTTTGAAATGTCATGGAATAAAAGTCAAAAGCATTGTCAAATTCACCGTATTCACAGCTTTATCGAATTCACCGCGGGTGCATTTCACTTCTTGCGCGTGTTCGACTTTGACATTCTTGCCGGGAGTGGCGGACCCCGCCACCAACCAACGAAGGCAGCGGCCTGTGGGGAAGCACATGCAGAACACAAATACATTGAATGGCTGCTTCTTACAAAGTGCCAGCTGAATGAAGAATCAAACGTGTGATTTGTGTTGACAGAATAATCTTACGGACTACCACTTTAAGTAAATAACAATAAATTGTACCTATATTTGTGACTTTAAACTGCGTGTTTGTGTGTGTGTGTGTGTGTGTGTGTGTGCTTGTGTGACTTTATGATCCTATGTTGGTTTTTTGGGGTTTTTTTTTCTACTTAATATTATATTCATTGAGGCTCAAGTATTCGTTTCAAACAGTCTGGAACAAAAAGCGTTTTTCCAACGGGGGCCCAGACCGAAAACTTATTCACAAGCTGCTGAGACTGAAACCTGACGCCGGGCAGCGTCTGCTCTGCGTGCGTGCGTGAGGATTCCAGATGTGAATTTCCCGACACAGGCCCCTTTTTTCTCCTCCTCCCAGAAGCGTCCGGGCACTTCCTCAAACTTCGTGCATAAAAAGTTTCCCGCTGAGCTGGCTCAGAAACCGTCGCTCGCCAAAGGCTCCGGCAACGCGCTCGCCTCGACCCACCGTCCGCTCCCGAGGTAAGACGAGACGCGTCCGATCGCCCAGATGTTGGTTTCGTGAAATCTGCTTGAAATGATTACGACACCAACGGCAACAAGGGCAACAATCGTCGTGCCTGTTTCGTTTCGCTTTGGCCGAGTCGTGATTCGAACCAGAGACGTGGTACTGTTCTGAAATATATTTATTGTATTGTTTATTATAATATATTATTGCGTGGGCCTTTTACTGCCGACTCTTATCTAAAAATAGAAAAGACACTATACATGTCTACGACTTATTTCTGTCAAAAGCGAAATATATTTTACAGAACGGAAACTAGCAAAATGTCAAAAGTAGATTGTGAGTGTAGATGTGAATGTGAAGCTGTTGATTTGACTTCGTCTTGGTAATAGTTGGTGCATAGTAGCGTGAACAACTAATAATAATAATAATAATAATAATAATAATAATAAAATCTGTGATTTATATAGCTCCTTTCACAAGCCCAATGACACTTTACAATGGAATAACAAAAAACAAAACAAGACATAAATAGACAGAAATAGAACACACTCCAGACAGAAAGACCTGTTTGGTCTTTTACAAAATCACATTTATTTACTGAATGGATTTGAATTTCCACAGGTTTGTCACAAAGCTATTTGCGGGAAACAGAAATACAAACATATAGTGTCGACAGGTAATACCTGGGGAATGGTCCAAACAAGTGATAAAAAGGTGAGAGTCAGGGATAATAACACACACTGTGAGCTGCTTGTCCCGTGTGTGTTTCTGCTTCATGTCTCTGTGCACAGAACACTGGAGCTGAGATGACGCCTTATATTAACCACAAACCAATGCACCCACATGTCCTCACCGGCAGCCATTAGACTGGGATCTTTCTTTTTCAGTGTTTGTTATTCACATAAGCTCTTCGCTGCCACTGTTGTGTTTGCTTGTTTGTTTGTTTGTTTGTCTGTTTGTTTGTTTTCCCAGAATGCATCTGTGTGTTTGTGCTCTGTTGCTGGTGGCCTCGGCTCTGGGCCGCATGCCGGATGAGACGGCGCTGGACGCCGAGTGGGAGCAGTGGAAGGTCACGCACAGGAGGGAATACAACGGCCTGGTCAGTGCGTGTGTGTGTGTGTGTGTGTGTGTGTGTGTGTGTGTCTGTGTGTGTGTGTGTGTGTGTGTGTGTGTGTGTCTGTGCATTTCAAACTACTTTTGCCTCACTGTAATTTCTACCTCTCTCACCCTCTCTCTCTCCCCCCTCTCTCTCCCTCCCTCTCTCTCTCTCTCTCTCGCTCACCCATCACTTCACCTTCTGGACTTTTGTGTTTACTCACCGTCTGTGAACGTGGCTCATTCCCTCCGTCCGTTTGTTTTCTGCTTCTCTCGACACCAAAGCACGGCCTTTTATTTTTATTTTATTTAATTTTTTTTCATTTTTTTCAGAAAAAAACGGGGGGGGGGGGGGGATATTATATATTTTTTTAGACGTCGGGTCCGTTTGACCTTGGTTTAAATAGACTAATTCCTGAAGGGCGCGGGCGTTCCGCTCAAGCACCGGGACAGAGGGAAAGGAAGCCCCGAGCGGTCACGCGGCGTCTGTGGGCGTCTGACCCCGCGCCGACGGGTGGGTTATTATTTCAAAGCTTTAATTTATTCAACCCTTCCAAAGACAGTTTCCTTCCATCTCCCGTTTTAATCTGGCGTTTCGGGGGATGGGGATCCCACGCCACCCGCCATCAAAGCGATAGCTAAGTATGTGATTTGACGGGTCCGTCAGAGTGTCAAATATGTTGGTTAAAGCATTTGCTGCGGTAAAAACTATTGATGAGCCACACACATTTGTTAAATGTTGGTTTGTTTGTACGTTTGTTTGTTTTTGTTTTGGGATGTTTTTCTCTTCTCCCTGAGCCGTGCTGTTCCCCCCCGGAAGCCTGAAACAAGCGCCGTTGAGCCTTCAGACTCCGTCTAGATTTTACATATGCGTCCGTCTATGTTCATTACTGGGAAAGCATTGTGGAGGCCGCAAATTCTGTGTTGGAAAAAGCTGCCGCGAGACTAGAGCATGTGTTTTCTTTTAAGGATTGAACATTTTTTTCGGATGAAACGCCGGACTCCGCGGCTCCCTTAGAATGTGTCCACTCTGCAGTGTGTGGTGGCGCTGGTTTTGCCGCCGAGTGTACGGCGCGCAGCCCAGGACGTGTGTTTCCAAGGGAGCAAAACTCACGTGAGTCCCGAATTGGCTTTTCCTCGTCACGGGATGACGTCAGCAGTACATGTCGAATGCTCCCAAATGTAAATTTAACATTTGGGAGAGTCACGGCCATGGACATGTAGGCGACGAATCATTTTGATGAGCAATTTAATTGTGTTTATTGCTCATTTTCTGCCACAGTCTGCCAAACATCATTTATTGGCGTTGGACATTGGTACATAAACATTTGGGTAAAAGATTCATTTTGTTGAAATGCACCAACTTTGCATTCACTTTGTCCCAACATTTCTAGCATTGGTTTAAAATTTACCTTAAATTGGGACGGAGGCGATCAGGTGATTATGTAGTTATAGTTCTATTTACTCTATTGACATTTACACTCAGTTTTATACTCTGTAGTCACAACCACAGAGTGAGATAAGGCTTCAAGATAAAATATGATATAATAAGATAAAATAAGATAAAATAAGATATGATGAGAAAATATAAAATAAGATAAGATAATACAAGATAAGATAAGATAAGATAAGATAAGATAAGATAAGATAAGATAAGATAAGATAAGATAAAATAAGATAAGATAAAATAAGATAAGATAAGATAAAATAAGATAAGATAAGATAAGATAAGATAAGATAAGATAAAATAAGATAAGATAAGATAAGATAAGATAAAATAAGATAAAATAAGATAAGATAAGATAAGATAAGATAAGATAAGATAAGATAAGATAAAATATAATTAAATAAAATAAAATAAAATAAAATAATATAAAATAAAATAAGATAAGATAAGATAAGATAAGATAAGATAAGATAAGATAAGATAAGATAAGATGAGGCTCTCCTGACACAAACAGAAAGGGGGGAGGGGATCATCGGGGGGGTCGTCGCAGAGGAAAACAGACGGGAGGAGCGGGGAGGGGGTGGAGGATCCTGGCGAGGCCGTAAACACCGGCGCGGTAGACGGAGGCAGTGACCCAAATATCACAGCCTGGAAGAGGGAGGAGAGAATTAAGACGTGGAGGACATGAAGTGTGAGAAATATTCAAGTTATCTCTCCCTCTTACGAGCAATTCAACACTTGGTTGCATCTCGACTTCATCAAACAAATAATTATGTTTTAATTTAAATATAATTATAATTATATTTATTCTTCGTGAAAATAATAGTTGTGCTCTGAAGTTGAACTCTAAAATGATATATATATATACTTAAAAAAATATATAAAATATAAACAAAATAAACAATTATATATATATTTATGTGTGTGTGTGTGTGTGTGTGTGTGTGTGTGCATGCGTGTGCGTGTGCGTATATGTGTGTGTGTGTGTGTGTGTGTGGTATTCATAAATTTGTAATGTACTAAGTGAATGGAAATGTAGACTTTCTCCCTCTCTTTTTATCCTCTCTCCTCCTCAGTTGTTCCCTCGAGGTCTCTGATGTAAAGATACTTGGACGTCGCTCAATGTGTTTTGTGCTTTGAACCAAACATCTGCAGCATCTTTCTCACCTTAGGCCAAGGGTCACTCCCCAGCTGTGTGTGTGTGTGTGTGTGTGTGTGTGTGTGTGTGTGTGTGTGTGTGTGTGTGTGTGTGTGTGTGTGTGTGTGTGTGTGTGTGTGTGTGTGTGTGTGTGTGTGTGTGTGTGTGTGTGTGTGTGTGAATGAATCCGCATGTTTTTTGTCATATTTCTGTATTTTCTTAACACATGTGTTTTTTGTGCAATTATCTTTGTTGTGCATCCTCAGCCTCAGTCACCCTCCTCTGTGTACATCTTTATTTTGTATATGGTCCTCGGGGTTCTATTTATTTTTATTTTTTTTCTGCATTTTAATCTCTGTCATGGTGTCTGTTTCGATTTTTGGCAAATTCTCTCAAGTATTGAGGGATCAAATTCTTGTGAGTCATGGTTCCCTGAACGGTACAGTAACTTGAACTCCAACTCGCTCCTCTATCTTAAATCCCTGTGATAGGAGCGAACTGCCGGCTGCGTCATTTGCATTTTCCATTAGTGGAATGGAGATCAAGATAGAAAAGTAATCATAATAGTTATGCAAATGTGAGGTTCACACCAAGACTATAAAGTGGAACATGGTTTTCCTGGGGCTCACCAAGCACTTTGGGTGTGTCGCTTTCTGAAATTCTGTTGTTGTTTTGTTTTTGTTTTTCTTATAAGATGTTCAAGTTTTATTCAAAGTCAACAATTTGTACACAGTGCAAGTCTGGAATTCATCCTGATTTATTTCTGAATATACAATTTTGGAGACATTATGGGATTGGTTTAGTAGCACGGTCAACAAAAATAGATAACAGAATATAAGAACTAGGTATCGGAAATAGTGCAAAACAGTACGGGGAGAAATAAATCATTAATATGCAGCTTGAAGTTTACATTACTAATTAATTAAAGAAGAATAAAATAGGATAAAATCCTCAATTGAGACACGCTCTCTTTTCTTTAATGCAAATACTGTCTCTTAGAATCTGTTAAAACCCTTTCAGAGATGGAACAGAGACAGAACAGGAAACTATTTTTCAAACCCTTCTCTTTGGAGCAAAGCTTCATTATTTATCGACACAATTTAGAGAAAAAAAAATCTGAACACAGGGGCTAAAAGAAAATCACACTTTATTTCACACAAGCATCAAGTTTCAACCGTTTCCTCGACCTGTGAAGACCTGTGTGGCCAAATTTCGTTTTTTGTGTCACGGCGTCTTAGGACGAGGAGGGCATCAGGAGAGCCATCTGGCAGAAGAACATGCTGATGATCGAGGCCCACAACCAGGAGGCGGCGCTGGGCATGCACTCCTACGAGCTGGGGATGAACCACCTGGGAGACATGGTGAGTCCGGGATAGATAGATAGATAGATAGATAGATAGATAGATAGATAGATAGATAGATAGACAGATAGATAGATAGATAGATAGATAGATAGATAGATAGATAGATAGATAGATAGATAGATAGATAGATAGATAGATAGATAGATAGATAGATAGAGAGATGGATGATCTCTATAAAGACTATATAGTCTAAATAGACGTAGACTAATAGACTTCATTGACTCTTCAATACTTAGACTATCGATTATATACACTGCAGACTACATAGACCGTCAACGATATTCACTGGACGATAGAATCTACAATATATAGACTATCGACTGTATAGACCATACACTATGTAGACTGTACACTATACAAATTGTAGACTACTGTATACAGACTATAGACCTTAGACTGTATAGACTATTGACTATAGACTGTATAGACTGTATACTATGTAGACTGTACACTTTACAAATTGTAGACTACTGTATAAAGACTATATAGACTATTGACTCTATAGACTATTGACTATATAGACTATTGACTCTATAGACTATGACTATATAGACTATTGACTATATAGACGTTTGACTCTATAGACTATTGACTATATAGACTATTGACTATATAGACAATTGACTGTATAGACAATTGACTCTATAGACTATTGACTATATAGACTATTGACTATATAGACTGACTCTAGAGACTATTGACTATATAGACTATTGACTATATAGACAATTGACTATATAGACTGACTCTAGAGACTATTGACTATATAGACTGACTCTAGAGACTATTGACTATATAGACTATTGACTATATAGACTGACTCTAGAGACTATTGACTATATAGACTGACTCTAGAGACTATTGACTATATAGACAATTGACTGTATAGACAATTGACTCTATAGACTATTGACTATATAGACTATTGACTCTATAGACAATTGACTATATAGACTATTGACTCTATAGACTATTGACTATATAGACTATTGACTATATAGACTATTGACTCTATAGACTATTGACTATATAGACTACAGTATATAGTGCAATTGCCACATAGGGAGGGAGGATGGAGCCCAGACACAGCTGGTGTGTCTTCCCCTCTCCGCTCCACCGTTCATGCTTTGGAAGCAGAGACTCGGCTCCGCCCGCTCCGCCCGCTCCGCTCCGCCCGCTCCGCTCCGCTCGGCCCACTTCGTCTGAACTGTCCACGCACCCGCGTTAATCGTCGTCCCTTCACCCGGTGAGGTCACGTGATTCCTAGAGCACAAAGTATTTTGGGTCAGTGTCGCAAACGCACTAAGCCGCATCCGCTAAGTGCCAGTGATACGCTTTCACTCTGCTAAAAAGGCCGCCGCCGTAAGCCGACACAGACGGAGGCCATCTGCCTCTTTGCCTCCTCGCCGACGTGTTTGGCTCCGAAAACAAAAAAACAAAAAAAAGCAAAAAACACAAAAAAAGCAGAAAAAAACAAAGGCTGGTGCCCGGAACCCATTAAATCAGCCGAGGTGATGAAGTGTACGTGTCGACTTGGGTCTTGACAAGCGGTGTTTTGTTTTTTTCCATCCATCCAGGGTGAGCATCAAAAATGGATGAAAATCAGCGGCGGTGAAATATAGCGCCATTAGCGCCTCCCACCTTTTTTTTTGTTTTACTTGTGAATAATGGCCGCCGGGTTGATGCGTTTGCGTCGAGGATTTAGGATGAATCGCCACTTCCAGCGGCGTAGGAAAAGTGAGCCACGCCGCCCTCGTCGTTCCCGCGAGAAGCTTTTTGATCAAATAGATCAAAAAATAAATTTAAAAAAATCATTCAAATGAGTGTTTTGACGCGACAAAAATAGAGGAGACGGCGCCATTGTCCCTCTCTCCCCTCACCTACGTCCCCGTTCCTTAAGCTGTCTTAATGAATCCCTCTGGTTTTAAAAGCCTCCTCTCGTCTTCCAGCCTCCTCCTCCTCCTCCTCATCCTCCTCATCCTCCGTCATCTCCTCCTCATCATCCTCCTCCTCTTCCTCCTCCTCCTCCTCATGATCCTCTTCCTTCTCCTCCTCCTCCTCCTCCTCCTCCTCCTCCTCCTCCTCCTCCTCATCCTCATCCTCCTCTTCCTCCTCCTCCTCCACCTGATCCTATTCCTCCTCCTCCTCCTTATCCTCTTCCTCATCCTCATCATCATCCTCATCCTCATCCTCTTCCTCCTCATCATCCTCCTCCTCCGCCTCCTCATCCTCTTCCTCATCTTCCTCCTCCTCCTCCTCATCCTCCTCCTCATCCTCCCCATCCTCATCCTCCTCCTACCAATCCTCATCCTCATCCTCCTAATCTTCCTCCTCCTCCTCCTCATCCTCCTCCTCATCCTCTTCCTCTTCCTCCTCATCCTCCTCCTCATCCTCTTCCTCATAATCCTCCTCTTCCTCCTCATCCTCCTCCTCCCTATCCTCCTCCTCCTCATCCTCTTACTCATCATCCTCCTCTTCCGCCTCATCCTCTTCCTCCTCATCCTCATCCTCATCCTCATCCCCCTCTTCCTCTTCTCACCTTGAGCCCCCTCTTCACCCCGCTCCCCTCCTCCCCAGCCTCTCCCGTCTCCTCGCTTCTCTTCGCTCGTCATACACCACCATGACCACCATCGATGTTTTGGCCTGTTCCTCTCTCCGTCTGTGCTTGCAGGGAACTCTCTATCACTCCGGCCACAATTAATGAAGTGTTTTTAAAGATAAAGAAGTAGATATGGACCATTTTAAGTCCTCTCTCTCTCTCTCTCTCTCTCTCTCTCTCTCTGTCCTCTCCCACATCTTACCCTTTCACCTGCTCTGATAATGACAATGTCTGTCTGGGGAAAAGTGAAAAAGACTCTTTCATTTCATTTCATTTCAACTTCCATTACTTTTGTCAGACTCCCACTGTTAGCCAATAATCCACAAGGGCATTTTCAAACCAGTTGGCCTTGCCCCAAGAGCCGAGGCCCTTGTCTATTCACCTCCTAATATTATTTGGTTGTTTGTGATTCACCATTGACGTGATATTCAATCTAGGTTCAGCTGATCCCCTCAAATCAGTTTGACCTATAGGGTGGAGTAATAATCCAGAGGTGGATGAGTCCAGGTTCGGAATACAAAAACCCTGTTCCCATGGTTTTGTTCCAGCCCTGCACTGGTCTCTGGGTTGATACTCGATCGCAAATCCACAGAGCTTACCCAAAATCCCGGAGTGGAATTTCACTTTCTGAACCCAGATTTTCCACCTCCGCAATAACACAGGGCTCGTGATACAATCTACCACAATATATTGAACAACAATGGCGATTCTCCTCATTTATAAATACCTCCTGATCCGTAATCTTCAAAGCGCCCCCCCGTCTGCTCTCTCCGCCCAGACATCAGAGGAGGTGACGGAGAAGATGACCGGCCTCCAGGTTCCCACGAACCGGGACCGCAGCTTCACCGCCGCCTTCGGGGACAGACTGGAGAAGCTGCCCAAGTCCATCGACTACCGCAAGAAGGGCATGGTGACGGAGGTCAAGAACCAGGTCAGAGGCCGAAGGTCACGCCACAAACACACACACACACACACACACACACACACACACACACACACACACACACACACACACACACACACAGGTCACGTCATGTGGCGTAGGACTTTGGAAGTATAGGTGACCCCCATGGAGTGGAGGAAATAACCAAATAAATCCGCAACAGCATCTGCATGGAGGCTGCATATTGCTGGGCTTATTACACCGCTGCTTACAAAATAAAAATTCACACAGAATAGATTGATTTGAGACGATCGTATGACTTGGAGCCACCGCTAAGACAGTGGACAGTGGACAGCAACGTAGCTGAGCCAAATTACCCCAGGAATGACGCTTCTATTTACGGTTATTCATGTAAAAGTGGACATGTCCTGATGTCTTGAATGTCCGCATCGCTTCTGTCGTCCACTGCAGTTTCTACATGGGGTCTCAAGATGGCGCCACTCGCTCGTGTTATGAACAGATCAGGTCATCACTCAAAAGGAACCGTACGCTGATCACCGCTGTCGGAACGCAGTGTTCCGCAGAGCCGTGTAAAGATTTGGAATTCCACATTTAAAGCGGAATTTTCCGCCGGGGGGGGGCGATGACCTTTTGCCGTTTCGCAGCCGTCACCGTACCGAGAAGGGAACCGTTCGCAGTGGCAGCGGCGTCGCGTAAGCCTCGCTTGTCCGCTTCTGACAACGAGCTAGCGTTTTCGATTACGAGATGTAATGCATCATTACGGGTCAAATTTAATGATGTGAACGCAGGCTATCGGGTTCAGCGGGACATCAGGTACAACACATTTAAATATGGCTCACATCTGTGCCGCGCTGACAGGCAGATGAGCCGCACTGTGGTGCCATGTTGTCTAATTAGTGCGTCAGTGTGTACTCTGACCCCTGCACACTTACTTATGCTAAACCAGTCTGGATAACTGAGTAAAATTAATGTTTACTGTGTGGTATACCGTGTATAATTATACCATGTTTAAGCAAGAAATCCAAAGTTTTAAATAGTCTATCCCTATACATTATTCTTCTTCTTCTTCTTCTTCTTCTTCTTCTTCTTCTTCTTCTTCTTCTTCTTCTTCTTCTTCTTCTTCTTCTTCTTCTCTATTATTATTATTATTACTATTATTATTATTATTATTATTATTATTATTATTATCATCATCATTATTTATTTATTAATTTATTTATTTATTTACTTGTTTGTTTGTTTGTTTGTTTATTTATTATGATATATATTTTTTGGCAAGGCAAGTTTATTTATAGAGCACATTTCATACAAAGGGCCATCAAACAAGACATATTGAAGCAAAGAAGAATAAAATCATAGAAAAAAAGCGACATAATAAAGCGACATAATTAAATCACGCAATTTCAAACTGGCCGCCACTGACAACATGACACTAAATCGCACCCACTAAGGTTTTTTGGGAAACTCCGCAGGACTACTGTTAGTACACGCTAAATAAGAAAAAAATACCCCCCCAACCCCCCCCCCCAAAAAAAATAAGATAAAGAAAGGTTTAAAGTGTAATTTAGGACAATTTTATGAAAATAAACAGCCATTGAGCAAGGCACTGAATTCCTACCATCATCCTGCTGTACTAATCAGATTTTTAGGGTGGCAGCTGAATCGCCAAAACGAAAATCAATTCTGGGAAGGCGGTTTTGGACCGTGCATGTGAGCGGTGTGTGATGAACCGGGGGATTTATTGACCTGTTATGAAAGCCTCTGCCTGACGCCCATGCATTATGCAGCAGATTGATTGGCCGCGTTGCAAACCGTCGTCTCTTCCCCCGGTTCCTTTTGTGATGATTACACCGTGTTTTGTTGCTCCTCGTAAGCAATTTTACCAAACGGCCGCAGCTCGAGGAAGACCCTCGAGTGAACTGATCTCTTTTTCCATCTCTTTTATTTTTAATTGCAAAGGCGATTCGGAGCAACGTTGGAGGCGCCGCCACTTAGCAAAGGAAAAGAGTGGACAAAACCCAGGAAGTTTGTTTTTTATAATAAGACGATGGGTAATAAGAGCATTGGAGCCACTGGATTGATATTAAATGGAGAAAGGAAGACCTTTTTTTTATACTGCTGTACAGTGCATCTTAAGTCTTAAACTTGAGAGTTGCACAGGTTTTAGTCATTTCACTATTTTATCACTGTCAATTTTTTGTTTCATTTCTTTAAGCTTAATATTAATCTTAAGTTATCTTGCATATATATATATATATATATATAGGGGTGACTCAGCAACCCCTAACGGGAGCAGCTGAAAGACAAAGGGAAGAGAGAGAGAGTGCCACTTCGAGTCATTATTATATTATATTATTTATAAGTATATTATCACCACAAATAGAACCCCCTAAATTACACAAAGCATGGTTGACTGTATAGTATTTGCATGTTTTATTATCCAGTACACAAATTTGAATATATGTTAACAAATAAATACATAAATAAATACATTTTATCGAGACAATTTATTTGTGTGAAGCTCCAGTTTCAAAGTTGCCAGATTGTGACCCCTGGTGTTCAGATGGAGCTACTGCAGTCATTTTGTTTCAGTTTATTGGATGTTTGTGTGGCTTTCTCTTAATTCTTCTGTTGTTGGTTAAACATGCTAATTACTCATTCCTTCCTCCTCCTCCTCCTCCTCCTCCTCCTCTTCCATTTCCTCCACACCAGGGCTCCTGCGGTTCCTGCTGGGCTTTCAGCTCGGCCGGGGCCCTGGAGGGGCAGCTGGCCAAGACCACCGGGCAGCTGATTAACCTCAGTCCCCAGAACCTGGTGGACTGCGTGACGGAGAACAACGGCTGTGGCGGCGGCTACATGACCAACGCCTTCAGCTACGTGTCCCAAAACGGAGGCATCGACTCAGACGACATCTACCCCTACGTGGGACAGGTGACATGACGGCGGGACTGGGCCCATACACAACATGGGCGGAATTGAACAGGAAAAAACATTCAGTGGTTGCTTAGGACAGTGTTTTTTAACCCGGGCGCCAGGATACAATTTCTAAAAAATGTCTAATTCAACTTTAAATAAATAAATATCGGAAAATATTATCACTGGTGTTGCAAGATCAAAATTGCAAGGTCGCAATTATACGTCTGTTCCAGACCGAGTAGCAGCAATGAGTAGGCCATAATAATAAGCACAACTATATCGGAGAGAGAGATTGGGAAACGCTGGCTTAGGTGTTGGATTTTTGGATACAAGTGGGAAACCGCTGCTGTGTGGTCGCCTTTGAGCAAGGCACTGGGAACAATCACTCACATAGTAATTGGAAGAGAACATGGGGTTCAGTATTGAAAACTCTGGTGCTGTCGAAGGGTCGTAACCTTTAAAAAAGTCACTTCACACAAAAGATATCAACCCTATAAAAAAAACAATAGAATAGTGCTTGGTTGTCCATCCAACTTGTTCTGATTACCCGAAAAAGGGGTCTACGCACGAAAAGTTTTTATTTCCAAATCGTAAAAACAAATCTTCATGTAAATACTCTCGAATCGAAGCTGACAATCTGTACTTTAAGCTCATAGTCATTTATAAACTGACTGTTAATCTAAACATTTAAAGTACAGCCCAATACAACGGAAATAGAAGAGCAGGGTGTTAATGGACTCGAGTGCAGACAGTAACCATATTGTTGTATATCTGCCCCGGTTTCCAAATCTGGCTTGGCATTACAACACATTATCTGTTGAAAAAAAAAAAAAAAGACCAATGACTTCTCCTTTCTCTAAAGCTGTGGCGGTTCTGCAAAACAAAAGAACAAATTTAAATTAGTCAAGACACGATATGTGAAACCTGCAAACCAGAAAATCTGGTCAATAAGCAGTTTCATGCGCCTTTTAAAAGGGAAGTGGGAATGTAAATGATTGAATGGGTGTATATCAAATGCATGCAGTCATTTTTTAAACTTGGGTTTTGTTTTTCACAAGAAGGAAGTAGGAGCAGCTGATGGTTGGGTTTCGATCTCATTGCAATTTCTCGAACTGACGCCACCTGATAAACTTGAAATGGCAAATGAAGTACATCACGTGGAAATGGGGTGACAAAAAAAGCAGACGTGACATTTCCAAATGAGGGATGAACAGGGGAAGACACTTTAATGAGTGTGGTTTAACAAATTCACAGATTACAATAACAGATTTTATTTTTTCAAGCACAAAACTTTGACCAATTTGTTTTCAGAATTTCTTGAACCCCAAAACAGGAAATGAAAATAATAATAATAATAATAATAATAATAATAATAATAATAATAATAATAATCATTATCATTATTATTATTATTATTATTATTATTATTGTTATTATTGTTGTCATTATTATTATTATAATATTTAAAATTGGTCTTACATTTAAACAATAATATTCAATAATGTATTCATTTTTAAATTTATAAAGAAGATGTACAAAGTTCTAAAAATTAATTTGGGATATGTTTTATGCTTTAAAAAAAAGATGTAGTTACAGCTTATGACACATAATGGCATCGATTAATCTCATCCATTTTTCATTGAACTGCAATGCAGTTGACCTTGACGGTCAAGGTCAAGGCATCTCATCTCACGTTTTCTTATCTCGTCCAACTTTATCTCTCTCTTATCTTGCCTGCAGGACGAGCAGTGTGTGTTCAACGTGTCGGGCGTGGCTGCCCAGTGTAAAGGCTACAAGGAGATCCCCGTGGGCGACGAGCGGGCCCTGGCCGTGGCGCTGTTCAAGGCCGGCCCCGTGTCCGTGGGCATCGACGCCACGCTGGGCACCTTCCAGTTCTACCAGAGAGGTCAGAGGTCACCCGGGCTGCTGAAAGGCTGAGGGGAACAGACCGAGGAGGGCGTGGAGGGAGCGGAGGTGGGGCGGGGATTTAGGCCGCCGCAAAAATATAATGATTATCATATTCATAATATTCCGTAGTTCAGAGCTTCTTTTTTTGTTCTGTGGCCGCGTTGTCCGTCAGCGCGGCAGCTCGGGTGGAGGTCGACTCCGACCGCCTTGCAATCTCAGGCCCACGACCCCACCGGCGCCGCTCAGTCCGAGTTGACTTTTCAGAAATGACAAAAAAAAGTCTCCCTTTTCCTTCCGCCCTTTCCGTCTTTCCATCCCTGTCACCCCTGCTCTCCCTCTCCCTCTCTCTCTCTCTCCCTCTCTCCACCGTTCGTCCAGGCGTGTACTACGACCACAACTGCAACCCCGACGACATCAATCACGCCGTGCTGGCCGTGGGCTTCGGGGTGACGCCCAAGGGGAAGAAGTACTGGATCGTCAAGAACAGGTGGGACGCGGCAGCAGGTGGCACCGGCCGCCGCCCCAAATGAGACGATATGCCGCGGGCAGCAGATAAGAGGCGTCCGTGTCCCAGATCGCTGACGCCGCGTCTGCGCCGCGTCTCGGGATGAGTTGAAACGCCGCTGGACTGGTGGCGGTGTAGACGACGTACCTCCTCCGGCTTCCTTTTTTGAGATAAGATAAGATAAAATAAAATAAGATAAGATAAAATAATATAAGATAAGATAATATAAGATAAAATAAGATAAGACATGATATGATAAAATAAGACACGATTACATAATATAAAATAAGACAAGACAAAATAAGATAAGAAAAGAGAAGATAAAATAAGACAAGATCAGATAATATAAAATAATATAAGATAAGATTAAGACAGAAAAAAACATTGCAGTCAAGAAAGAGATTAGATAAGAGAAATTAAATTAGATAATAAATATATACTGTATGTACACAAGTTAACATGAGGTCGCTCTTTGCTACCTAGTGACAAGAAGCATCTGGTCTACAGTGACGCGTGCTTCACACCGAATCCGTAATCGCACCCGAGTGTCGGTCGTCCCCCTAGTGGCCGTCGCTTGAGCTGCGTTCGAGTTTCGCGTCCAAAAAACATGTCATCGCGGGAGAGCTGTTTTTATTCTTTTCACTACAGCAGCGGGGAGTTTGCACAGCGTTTTGGGGAGTTTGCAAAGTGCGGAAAAAAAACCCAACCCACACAACTCACCCTGGACTGTATATGATGAAAAGAGATGTACTGATGGTGAATGTGGTGACGTCCAAGGTTATTCCGCCCGTTTTAAGCCCAGTTCCAATAAAAAAAAACTTCCGCTCGTGGAAATTTCAAGGCGTCACAGCTTTTCCTGTGTCACGGGAATAAATGGAGTTTCCGGTTCCACGTTGTCGTTTTTTCGGATTCGGTGCGAAGCTGGCTTAAGTTCACCTTACAGTTCCTTATAAAAGTGGCATGCAGTAATAATTTCCTTAATACTATTAACACTATCTCTCTCTCTTTCTCCAGCTCTTTCCTTTTTTTTAAATTCTTGTCTTATTTCTTTTTTTTTCTCCCCCGTTTTCGACAGCTGGAGCGACAGCTGGGGCAACAAGGGCTACATCCTGATGGCGCGTAACCGCGGCAACCTCTGTGGCATCGCCAACCTGGCCAGCTATCCCGTCATGTGAGCGCCAGGGAGGGAACAGAATCAGGACGGATTTGAACGCCCACGCTCGCACACACACACACACACACACACGCACACGCACGCACGCACACACACACACACACACACGCACACACACACACACACGCACACGCACACGCACATCCATATGCGTACACAACTTCACGGAGGAGCGGTGGCCTTGCATTCCTTGAAGCACTTTGCAGTCCCTGATGGAATCCCTTTGTGTTCACCGCCAAATTAATTACACGTCAAGTCCCACAAAAGGGTTTTCATCAAAAAAAGGCTTTTCCTACAATTTGTTCGGCACTGATTTGTTACCGGAGTGTAAAAAAAAAAAAAAAAAAAAAAAAGACACAGACACAGTGCAAATTTGAAGCTCTGGTTGTAATCCAGGCTAAATTGAATCTGATTTCCATGTGAGCGATGACCTTGCGGGGCAATGGGTCATTTTTGATGCAAAGTCAAGTGGGAGAATTGTGACTTTTAAACTATTGTCTTTTTTTTTGTTTTGTTTTGTTTTGTTTTGTTTTTTTTGTTGTTGTGGTCGTCGTCGTCGTTCCGTTTAGCGCTTTCCGGATGATCGGACTTCAGGCTCAGTAAAATGTTTTCTATGTGATGAAATAAAGGTTTCAGTCTGGATCCCTGCGTGTTTGGATGTTTGTTCCCGTCGCCGCGCTGTGGGGCTGAGGGTCAGTTTGAAGGGCAGGTTAATGTGGAAGCGGAACCACCGATCCGACCATCTGCAGAAAGGGAGATGGGAAAAACTGCGGGTGTCGGTGGAAAGCACCAAACTACAAGTATTTTGTTTCGTTTTCCCAGCGCGCCCCCTGTACTTACACATTTGGACGCCTAAAAGCCCTCAGCGGGAGGTGAGCTCCCTGTGTTCGACCCATCCAGCGGTCAGCCACAGGGACCAGCTCCGGAGCTTGACCGATGCCTTGCTCAGGGGTCATCGTGAGAGGCCCCTGTCCGCTTGGAACCAACCACCGCAGCGGTGCACCCCTTTTTCCCAAATCTGAGACAAAGCAATCTATGAATATATTATATGAATAGATTCATATATATATATATATATATATGGGATGGTGGCTCAGGCGGTAGAGCTGGTGGTCTAGTGATCTAAAGGTCGCTGGTTCGATACCAGGCTCCTCCTGCTAGCATGCTGTAGTGTTCTTGAGCAAGACACTTAACCCCTAATTGCTCCTGATGGCTGCGTCCGTCAGTGTTTGAACAATTGTAAGTCGCTTTGGATAAAAGCGTCTGATAAATGACTAAATGTAAATATATATATATATATATATATATATATATATATATATATATATGAATTAATTTATTTGACTACATTTCTAACACAGTCAGCTACTTTTTTATTTTTACTTTTATTTTTTCCGTTTTTTTTACTTTAGGTTTTTACCTTTTTCCCCCCCATCGATTTGGGGTTTTCAATAGGTTGGAATTGAGGCGCCCCTCTCGCACGCCCCCTAGCGGTGACGTCCGCGCACTGCCCCGAATCATCCCACCCCCCACTGCTTCGTCAATTAGGAGCTTAAATGAAGTTGGTTCTCCCAAAATTAATTTACATTTGAATGGAAGGGATCATCACTTTAAAGCTACCGTACATCCCACCCACATATCAACCCTGGCAGACCCCAAAATATGTATAATATTAACATAATAATGATAATAATAATAATAATAATAATATAAAACATGTATAATCGGTGGCTTATGGGGGGTGATGTAGGTAATACTTTACACCACATTCAGGGCTCAAGACTCAATTCAGGACTTTAACGTTTAATTCCGAACAGATGAGGTGTTTATATTATTTTATTTCATTTTATTGCACTTTATTTCTGCGTTGTTAATTCCTTCAGTTTTATTGTTTTTTTTTTTTTTTTTAAACAATGTGCAAACAGTCAGTCATAGCAGTTCAAACATCAGAGAAAGACGACATCAAGTAATAACAACTATAATTAAAAAAAAGACAATAAATGAATGAAACATACAAAACAATGAATAAAAGCAAAGATTCAATTTGGTGACAAACATCTCCGAGTAAAACTTTAATTTCTGACGCGCATTTCCCATCACAAGTCACACATTAAGAGAATCGAAATAACAAATCAATTTCAACCAGAAGCAACTTGAACGATGGCGCTGAACTAAGAAAGTACCGCTCGGTTGGCGTGAAAGGTCCCAAACAGAGTAAAAAGCTCAACAACAGCACATCCATTTTTGTCTTCACATTCGAACTAAGTGAATTAAACTCAATGGTCGCCCAGATGAACTTGTTATTACCGGGACTCAATTCTAATCGCGGTGGAGTTACTGACATCCAGGTGTCCAAACTCAAAGTCACACCTTTCCTTTGCTCGGGCCCTTTTCATAAGAGGGAGGCTGAGTTGCGGTTTCTTGTTCGTCCTGCGGAACGGGGGAACGCGGTGTCTGGTCCGCCCGCGGGGCTTTAGGGAAGGAAGGCGCCGACGCGCCGTCCACTCCCCCGCAGAGAGAGAAGGAGGAAGCGCGTCGATTCAGAAGCCGATCGCTGCGCACGGAGGTGAGTCCGCCCGTCACCCGGCGAGGGGAACGCGTTCGCGTCCGTCGATCCGGTGTCCGTCCACTCTTCCCGCCCGAGCCGCGTGTTATTTCACGTTCGCTTATTTGTTTTTTTTGTTGTTGTTTATTTTGTTCGTCGTCGTCGTCGTCGTCGTCGTCGTTCTTTGCTTTACTTTCGCTTTTGACACGTTTCAAGGACGCGAACGACGCCGCAGGTGTCCGCGCGGGGTCCGTTCGCTCCGCTCGGAGGCTTCTCCCGTTAAACGGTGACGAAAGAGCCGCTTCTGCCGCCTTTTGGTTAGTTTGTTTTTTTTGTTGATTGCGTTTATCACACTGGGTTTGGGTTTCCTTTCGGGTTTTGAAGCCCCGTCGCTGTGAGGGGGCTTTGGTTTTGCTGGTGTTAGTTTCCACAAGGTGAGGTTAACGACAGCGTAGTGTAATCTGATCCGATCGGATTTGATCGGATCGGATCTGGTCTCGGGATGAGGAATCCTTCCCAACCGGTTGATAAACTGCTGTTACCGGTAGCTCTGGACGTTCTCCAACCACGGTTCTGCTTTTTTGTTTGTTTGTTTTGGAGTTAAAATGAAAAGTAAAATAAAACGTAATAAAATAAAATACATCTCAAATAAAGATTAAAAAAAAACAAAACAGTGTTCTCAATGTGTTACTGAGGGGAACGGGGAAGATAAGCGGCCGCAGATGACGCATGGAGAGGGAGACAGGTCCCGATCTGGACCTGGTCTCAGGTCTTGTTATTGTACGATTATAGGTTCAAGATTCAAGAAGCTTATTCGTCACATACAGTACATATGCATACTTTCATGCATATGTGCAGTGAAATGTCTTTGCAACGCAACATTATGCACAGTAAGTGTATAAACCGAACATAATAGCTAAACAAATTTCTACCTAACAAACAAACTAACTGAAACTAACTGATTCCTAAAACGTAATGCAGTTAGTGAATAGAATTATATAAAATACAATTAAATTCAATTCAATTCAATAAGTAAATAAGACTGAGTAAATAAGACTCAAAAACGTAATACAGAATGGGGGTACAAAATAGAAATAAAGGGAGTAGAGTTATGTATATGGGATAGGCTATTTGTATATGCAGATGTGTGCAGTAAAGTGGGATCTGAATAAAGTGAGGTAGAGTGTGTGGAGATATACAGCACAGTACACAACAGTACGGCGCAGCAATACAGTATCACCCAACAGAACAGCGATAACCCAGTGCAGTGATACAGTATGCGGTACAGTACGCTTCACACAGTACAGTAAGGCAGTGGGGCCTGTGTCAGTGTCTCAGTGAGGACCCCTGGTGAGTTCAGCACTGAGGGTCGTACCGGCTTGCGGGAAGAAACTATGTTCTGCAGCTTCCATTCTCTCCTCTGCTCCCGTGAAAAGTGAAATGTGACTCCGTGCACAAAGCCGCCCCTTGCACTTTCACTTCTGTAGCGTCCGACTAAGTATTGATAACACGCTTAGTATTTTACAAATTACAGTACAAAATACAGTGTGTGTGTGTGTATATATATATATATATATATATGTGTGTGTGTGTGTGTGTGTGTTTGTTGCATTTAAAAAAAATTTAAATACAAATGTGTGGATTGTAGTATGTATTCATCATTCTCCAGTGACATAAAACCAGCAGCAACTTTGTAAAAGGTCAAAGCGCATCCGCTCTTCTGATGTTTGGGCTTTGAGAAGGAAGCCACCAGCACATTTGCTCAATTAGCTTCACCTCTTAGTGAAGGGAAGTTTTAGCTTTCTCTTCTAACGTCAATACATTTTCACATGCATTTCATCTTCTGACGTATTCATCTGTCATTAGGCTTTTTATCATATTAATCACATTATTCATAAAGAGAGTTGGGATTTCCAATTGGTCAATCAATCTACAAACACTTTAATTTAAACAGGTTTTTCTTTGTTTGTTTTCTAAACATTTGTTTTATTAATACAGTAATTGTTGTTGCTTATGGAGTTTTACCTCCAGGAGTTTTATACTCTTTAATTGAGATCATAATTGCAAACAACAACATTGTGAGCTTTAAAAGGACAGGTGTGTCAGCATGCACACACTGAACAGTAGATAATATTCCTCAAACAGCTTTATTAATATGTGACTTTATTTATCAACGTGCTGGTCATTATTCCAGGCAGGATGTTTGCACTGAGCCTGTTGCTGGCGTCGCTGTTCTTGGGGGTGGCGGCCATGTTCGACACCACCCTGGATCTGCACTGGACGATGTGGAAGAAGACGCACAACAAGAGCTACGAGACAGAGGTGAAATAAAGTTGACGTGAATAGATGAAATGTATTCTGATTATCTTGTTTTTATTGCTCCTGCGTTATTTAAAGGCACACAATCAGTTTTATTCAAAAATGGGATAATCACAAATCATAATGCGTATATCAGATGGATTAATTTACATTATTTCCGGAACTGTGAATTATGAATCTGTTAGCTTGCATTTATTTTAAGATAGATTTATTTTTACATATTCCCGGGGATTGGCAAAGTCTTATCTTATCTTTTTCCATTGTTATCAGAATCAGAATCAGAATGACTTTATTTTGCATTTACATGTACTGGGAATTTGTCGTGGTGATTATGGCTGCATGTCTGCAGATGATTAGCATTACAAAATGCTTAACAGTCTTAGAAAAAAAAAAAGAAATAATAAAAAAACAATTTGGCCAAATATACACAAATAGCTGAAAAAAGTAAAACAAGAATAATCAAATGCATAAAATATACAGAATACGCAATATGATCCTATGCACAAGTGAAGTCATCATCATGGTAATAAATTGTAATTATAAAAACTATGTATTTACTAGGTTATCACAGTTTGTTCGTTGTTTTTCCACATATATAATTACACAAGTATTAGAGGGCCTGTTGGTGAGCTGCACCGCCATGGGGCAGAAGTCTCAAAAAGGTGGTGTCCGAGAAGGAGGTTGAGGTGCGCAGGTTCCTCGGGGGAAGGAAGGTTGCAGCGGAGACACGTCAGTCGACGGAGGCTCTTCAAGTCAAGCCGTCGTTTGTTTAGTTTTTGTTTTTTTGTTTTTTTGTGGCAGCTTGAATTTCTTCATCTGCCGCAGGAAGTGCATCCGCTGCCGGGCCTTCTTGATGTTTAGCTGCCACTTCAGGTCCTGAGCAATTGTGGTGCCCCGGAAAGAGAAGGACTCCACTCTGTTTGATGGGAATTTGGCCATGGTGTGGGTGGGGGTGGGGGGCGAGGTCGGCCTTCCCCCGAAGTCCAGCACCGTCTCCACTGTCTTCAGAGCGTTGAGCTCCAGGTTGTTCTGGCTGCACCAGGAAGTCAGGTGGTCCACCTCCCATCTGTGGGCAGAGTCGCCACCCTCTGAGATGAGTCCGATGATGGTGATGTCGTTCTGCTTCATTGTCATACTTTTTCATTGCTTGTGTGTGTGTGTGTGTGTGTGTGTGCATGTGTGTGTGCGTGTGTGCGTGTATGTGTTAGGTGGAGGAGCTCGGCCGCAGGGAGCTGTGGGAGAAGAACCTGAAGCTGATCAGCATCCACAACCTGGAGGCGTCCATGGGTCTGCACAGCTATCAGCTCGGCATGAACCACCTGGGAGACATGGTGAGAGGGATCCCCTCACAGTCGTGGGCCGTGTCACGTTCACCACAAAAAAACTGAAGACGGCTTCACACCAAATCGGAAACAGATCAGTCGTACCCTCCCACCCCTTAGTGGCCATCGGATGAACTGGGTCTAGGTTTTGCATCACAAAATATGTTAGTTTTTTTTCTGTGGGATGGAACCAGACGGTCTAGACTTCACTCCCCACGTGCATCAATGAGCCTTGGGCGTCCATGACCCTGTCGCCGGTTCACCGCTTGTCCTTCCTTGGATCACTTTTGGTAGGTAGTAACCACTGCATAACAGGAACAGCCCACAAGATCTGTGGACAATGTGCTCCTTGTCAAAGTGGCTCGGATCCTTACACTGCTTCAACACATCAACTTCAAGAACTGACAGTATATATAACAGAATATATAATATTATTATTATTAATAATAATAATAATAATAATAATAATAATAATAATAATATGTAACAGTATATATATAATAATAATATATAACAGTATATAATAATAATAATAATAATAATATATAACAGTATATATATATATATAATAATAATATATAAAAGTATATATAATAATATATAACAGTGTGTGTATATATTTATATATATATATATATATATAATATATAACAGTATATACAGTATAATAATATATAACAGTATATATAATAATAATAATAATATATAACAGTATATATAATAATAATAATAATAATAATAATAATAATAATAATAATAATAATAATAATAATAATAATATATCCCACCCCTTGACAGGTGCCATTGTAACCAGATGATCCATGTTATTCACTTCACCTGTCAGTGGTTTTAATGTTGTGGCTGTATACATTTACTCACAGGTGTGTGAATTGACCTGTACAGGAAGTGTCCATGGTGCAAAATGATATAACGTTGGTTTTACCATTTCCCACATCAACATAAACAGTCTTTCTGGTATAGTGCAACGCAAACTACTACATCTACGGTTTGTTTTCCTGGAATGGATCCTTCAGGCTCTGGATAATAATTGATCATTGACCGGGCAACAGGGCAACCTGATATTGAAATGATTAATTTCAAGGTGATAGGGTGTAGAAAGCAGCACCGCCCATCGGTCACGGCGGTCATCACGTCCTTTTCTGATTGGCTCCTCATTTTATTGGTTTTACTTTATGATCGTAAGGAAGGCTGGTCTGGGGTTATCTCTGTGTATAGCGCTGGTTATCTCTGTGTATTTATCATGTTTTTCTAGTTTTTTCCTGCTTCCTCCCCACCCCCCTACGTACAGTAGGACGCAGGCAGGTTTCATCCTCTGCTCCAGGCTGGACGCTCCATCCAACTCCATCAGGAGTTCAATGCTAATAATGGGGGACAAATCTGCAATCTGCCTTCAGTGCAAAGACGCACTCCCCATTTCAGGCAAAGCTGCCATGATGCCACAGCAGCCTGACTTTGCAAATTTGAGGAGTTTGAAAAAAAATTGTAAAAAATTAATTGATTTCTAATTGACGTATAATTGATTTAAACGTTGATTTCTGTGTGAAATGTGAACCTTGGCAAGCCCCTTTAGTCTGTACTGCGATTAAGGGCCGTAGAAATATACTTGACCCGGCTTAACATCCCATTTCTATGTTTTACACGGACTCCTGTAGCGTATATTTAGATGCTCTGAAGCAGTGGTTCTCAACATGGGGCCCGGGGGACACCCCAGGGGCCCTTCCAGAGGGTCCTGGGTGGTAAAGGCAAAATGATTTAAAGTTAAACTTCACTGTTGTTTAATTATAGAATGTGCAATAATGTTTTGATTCAGTTTCATGTTATCTCCCTAACTAAGTATAGAGAGGTATGGATGTTTGGAATAAGTCATATTTAACAATAGAAAAATTATCTTGGGGTCCCAAAATCTTATAAAACGGCGTCTGTGGCCAAATGTATATTACACTGAGGGTCCTAATGAAATAGGTCTCTTTTTATATATTTGGGGTTTTTTTCAGTATTATATGGAATGGACTCATCATTTATTTGATTTCTCAGAGTCGATCTGAAAAAGTTTACAAATGTAAACTAAATTTTATTTTATTATAGCTTGATTCCTTCTGTTTGTCAGCCTTTTTTTTCTCCCCCACCCAGACACGGGATGAGATCTCCCGGTCCCTGGCCACGCTCAGCGTCCCCTCCGACCTGCAGAGGGAGCCGTCTGCCTTCGCCAGCTCCACCGGCGACCCCGTGCCGGACACGGTGGACTGGAGGGACAAGGGCTACGTCACCAGGGTCAAAATGCAGGTTCGATTCCGGCCGAGGTCCGCGCTTAAGTAACCGGCAACACGGGAAGTGCTGCTGGTGGAACCGGGGGCAGGTGGTCGCTGCAGCCTGGTTGAGTGGGGTTGTTTGTTTGTTTGGCTCCACCCTTGGTAAATAACTACACGTCAAGAATCATTCAGGTTGTTTTTATATATATATTTTTTTTATATTTTGAATATGCACGCGGTCGGCTTCCCGTCGTTTGAAATCAGACCCAGAAAGGCAGCGTTTTTAAGTCTCAGTCGAAAGACGGCCATTTCAAGGACGGGCTTTTCGTAGAGGAGATCGGGATAAAATAAGCAATGACGAGATACGTACATAAAGAAAATAAGATTGAGGATTTCCGACACCTGGGGTGTGGTTTTGCATTTCAAATTCATTTTAAAAGGTCAAGAAAAGTCTTTGTTTTCCCTTCTTTTTTTCATATCATGCTTATGTCAAAGAACAAGGTGAGCTGCTGAGCACTGGTGTAAAACCGGCAGTTTTGGATCCCACCACTTATTTTCAACTTTGAATGTGAGATTTTAGAACAACAAAGCAAATCCACTGAATTCTGTGGTGATTTTCGCTCTGAATTGTCACAGGTTTTTATCTCCATAATGGCCACAGTGCAATAAGCCGTTGTATGTAGGTCAGTGAAATGATATCAATAAATTAGCTTTGTGGAAATTTCGAAATTGGGGGTGTTTTGTTAGTTTTATACACAAAAATATTTTTATTTATTTGTAAATGACATCAAATGTAAAATGTAATGAAATTAAAAATTCTAAAAGCGAATATGAAATGTAAAGAATACAATAATATTTGTATTTTAGATATTTTAATAATTTAATTGATTGATTAAAAATATATTTATTTCTAATGTGATTTATATAAACAATCATGTCATGTCAATGGTAAAAAAACAAAACAATATAGCAACCTTTCCAGCACTTCCCGAGTGTGTACAGAACATTAGTTTGATCCCGCTCCTCTCCCCCGCGTTCCCCACCAGGGCTCCTGCGGCTCCTGCTGGGCGTTCAGCGCCGTGGGGGCCCTGGAGGGCCAGCTGGCCAAGACCACGGGGAAGCTGGTGGACCTGAGCCCCCAGAACCTGGTGGACTGCTCCAGAAGGTACGGGAACTCCGGCTGCAACGGGGGCCTGATGCACAGGGCCTTCCAGTACGTCATCGATAACCAGGGCATCGACTCCGACGCGAGCTACCCGTACGTCGCAGAGGTGAGACACAGCTCAATGAATGAATGTCGTCTGACCTGTGTAGTTTGAAAAAAAAGGATTTTGATTTGTTAATTTTCTTATTTTATTTTACATGCTGTGTAAATATATTCTTCTTATTTTGATTATTTATTAGGTTGAAAATTTGAGAATATGTAAAAAAAAAAATTTTAAAAAGGTTGTATTTGTGATATTTCACGACGCTGTAGACGTGCATAATAAGCCCTGACAAAACATGTTCCTTTTTTTTTTTCTTTTTTCAAGTCGAATGCACCAGAATCCATTGTTTATCTTATGCTATTAGTTGTAAACACGACGTGCTGTGAGCTTTTGCAAACTCCGGACTTCAGGCTCCAAAAGTCTGTGTCTTAAGCCGAAGGAGTGATTTGGAAAGAAACTATAGTTCCTTACTCAGAACGCCTTCCCTCTTTAAACCTTTAAAAACAAAATGACCTGCAGATATTCTCACTCACCGGTTAGGGAGAAAATAAAAGGATTGAAAAATACATATTTGAGGGCGAATGGATAATTCGCCTTCATATTCCACTCAAAACAACGTTTTTAAGGAACGCGACGTGCTGTAAAACTTTCCAGGCAGGGAGGTAACTCGTCCGTTGCGTCAGTCGACAACGCTTTATTTCTCACGTTGTAGGGCTGGGATGGCGCGCTGATAACGGTCCCCCAAACACATCCCCACCCCCGTCTCCCTAACGCTAACCCTCACCCTAACCCCTCAGGAGCAGCAGTGCCGCTACCAGCCGTCCTACCGGGCGGCCAACTGCTCCAGCTACAGCTTCCTCCCCCAGGGCGACGAGGCGGCGCTGAAGCGGGGACTCGCCGCCATCGGACCCATTTCCATCGCCATCGACGCCACGCGACCCCAGTTTGCGCTCTACCGAAGCGGTAACGAAAAATAAAAATCCTAAAATTCCGATTTCCGAAGGGGGGGGGGCGCACCGCGAGACCCTCATCCCTCTCGCTGGTGCGACACCCCGGGGGTTCGAGCCGCCTGCGCCGCCCCTGGTGGCCGCCGTCGGCAGTGCACGCGTCTGGAAGTCGGGGTCACGAAATACCGAAACGCTCAATCGGGAGAGAGCGGTGTTCTCATCAGTGCAACAGCCGGTTGCTGCGCAGAAGGAGACTTTAAATCTCAGAACTGTTTGCAAAGAGTGGACAAATCAAAAAAAACACACACATCAGATTTTATTGATATCGATGGCGATAACCAACGTTGTCGTTAATAACTTTGATTTTTATTCTATTTAATTGGAGATATACACTGTATGTATACTATGTATGTTTATTCTGTCTGTATATATTTTGTTTATTTAGTGTACTCTCACATCTATACTCACTTCAAGATCCTCACTGAGCTACTGTAACTGCCCAATTTCACCCCCAGGGGATTAATTAATTATCTTATCTCACTTTTAATCCCAGTTCCAATAAATGGCTTAAAGCCGCTTCCCGTCCTGGTTTCCAGGGCTGTACCCCACTCACAGTTTTGGCAGTCGAATGGGATTCAGCTGGTCAACGCAACATTCAGCCGAGGGTTGGGTGACTGTATTATGGAGAAGCTCCGACGTTACCGGTGCTGATAACGGTATTGGGCAAATTAAGGACATTTATTTTCTATTTATTTCGGCTATACAACCTGTTTCGAACTTGCAAGGAGATTAACATATTCGTCCAAGCATTTTGGCGACAGCATTTTCAATATTGTCAGAAGAGACATCTCTCTCTCTCCCTCTCTCTCGCTTCCGTCGCCGGAGATATGCGTGAGGGGGGCGTGGCCGGCTCCCTCTGCTCACACACACACACACACACACACACACACACACACACACACACACACACACACACACACATGCGCGCGTAATGCGCAGAAAATAAAGCGGTGATTAATCTGCTCTTAATGTGTTTTAGTTTTTCGCTTAAAAAATGAAAAAAAAAAAGAACCGATCAGAGTACCGTTAAAGTACCGTTAAAGTACCGTTAAAGTACCGTTAAAGTACCGGAGGGTACCGGATCGATAAGCAGGCGTCGGTGAGAGCGGCGGTGCCGTTTAAATCCGAACGGTCCCCGCTCCTCCAAATGAAACAACTAAAAACAGTGCGTTGGGTTGTTTCTTTTGGAGGGCGGGGCACGCGTCGCCCTCTGCGTCGGGCGGATCCGTGTACGATTCACACGCGTGAAAATATACTCGTGATTCCTCTGATTCACCATTCGTCATTGAAGTCTTCTCCCTGTGCATTTTGTAAACCTCTATCTGTTTTATCCTGTTATTGAAACGCACACTGACTGACAAAAACAACAGAGCGACGAGCTCGCCGGGGGCAGCCGTGGTCGTTTCGGATCCGATAGAAACCAAAAAGGACGGCGGCGCTCGTAGATCCCTTGGGTTGTGACCCTCTACAACACAACTTATGCTTGGAGTTGTCGCCGTTCGTCGGATTCGGTGCGAAGTCGGCCGCAGTGCGCAGACGGGCGGGCAGGCGGGCGGGCGGGTTGGCAGACGGGTTTTGAACCCTTCCACCGCCGCCGTTCCAGGCATCTACGACGACCCGGGCTGCTCCCAGAGGGTGAACCACGGGGTCCTGGTCGTTGGCTACGGCACCGCGGCCACACACGACTACTGGCTGGTGAAGAACAGGTGAGCGGGGCTTTTCACCTCTTTACACAATCACTCTGTTCATCCTCTGCTCCCCATCTGCTGCTCACACACACACACACACGCACGCACGCTCGCACGCACACACACACACACACACACACACACACACACACACACACACACACACACACACACACACACACACACACACACACACACACGCTCGCACGCACACACACACACACACACACACACACACACACACACACACACACAACACAAGCGCACATGCACACACACACACACGCACACACAAACACGCGCACACCCACACACACACACCAACACACACATGCGCGCACACACCCACACACACACACACACACACACACGTAAGAGTCCCCATCTGTTGACCTGCTGTGCGTCTTGAACACATTCGGGGACAATGTGTGAAGTGAATTGAGGAAGTTCTGTGAAGGGAGGAAAGTCCAGGCCGTCGACAGCGTCAACACAGGGTTGTTAACTCCAGTCAACGGAGTTATTAACTATTTTCATGTACTGTGGGAATCTTCCGTGGGGGAAATCCAGTTGCTCTTTAGAAACCACGAGTACATTTGCACTCGTGGTTTCTAAAGAGCAGCTTTCAGCAGCTTTTTGGTTTTAGCTTCCTGGGCTGGCACAACCAGGTTAAAACTTTAACTGCTCAAACTTTTACTTAATTTCTCAATTTAAAATGGAAGACCTCAAAAGATCGAAAGTTTTTACGACTGGGAAATGATTTCTCAATTTTCTCAATTTTTGTGGAAATTTTTGAACAATATGTGCTGTGCGTTTAAAAGAATGTTTTACAGTTGACTCAACGGCTCGGATCCAGTTTTCTTTGAGAGGGTTCACTTCCTGCTTTGAAAACTCCCTCAGTAACTTGAAACCGCGTGCCGTCCTCTTGTGCAATTGTATCCATTCAGATAAAGGAATAATCAAAGCACTCGTGTAAATGTTTAACTCTGTTTAACTTTTTTTAATTCAGGATGTTGTTTGTAGAACTAGTTTTTACTTACACTTGAGTTCATATGTCTTTTAACAGTGCTGTCCGGGAATGGTAAAAAAAAAAAAAAGATTACTGCTCTATCTGTAACGGTACTTTTACTTTGCTTTATTGAAATGCTTATTACTGTATATGCCTTTGAATGAAAAACGATGGAACCGGAATGGAAAGTGCGTCTGCAGCTGCTGCATCTCTAATGCATAAGTCTGTACCTGTGTAAGTAAGAGTGATTTTAATTTATTGTTGTGTTTCAAATTCATAATCATATTCATTTATGATCTCATTGGTAGAGGACGTCTCCTCAAAAGATACTCGGCCGTCTCGCTCGTTTCCTGATTATAAAACAGATCTAAAGGATCACCAGTGTTTTTCCGCCTATGCATCACCTCAGTACCTATCATGAGAATGAGGAAAGTCTCCTCTGCTACCGCGCTCAAGTTGCTTTAGCGGTTTGTTGTTTTTAAGTGTGGTGTTTGTGTGAGCTCTCCCTATTTACATTTTAATTTATTTACTTACTTCAGTTATTGAATCATTTACGATGTTTATTTCTTATTATATTTATGCCGAAAATGTTATCTTTCCCACATTTAAGGCTTTTTTTTTTTTTGTTTGTTTTTTTTATGTTTTGTAACAGCGCAAATGTTCTTTTTCTCGTGCAGATCGTATTTTTCTAAATTGATTTGCTGAACCCCAACCCCTCTCTCTGCAGCTGGGGAACCTCTTTCGGAGATGGCGGCTACATCCGGATGTCCCGCAACAAGAACAACCAGTGCGGCATCGCGAGCTACAGCTGCTTCCCTGTTATGTAGCTTTGCAGGCGCATTACGCCGCGGGATTTCGTTTTTTTTTGTTTTTTTCATTCATCAACTCCTTTTGAGTTTTTGATTTTTTGATTTTTTTTTTTACGTGAACAACGAACAACCAGAGGTGCCTGGCCTTCAAAATACTAAGCTTCGACACCGACGCCGGAGTCAGTGTGTGAGATATTCTTGATACGTTTGAATAGTTTTGCAATAAACATCATAATGGCTCACTAATCAAACTAAACGTTCCTCTATTAAATGTGTGGTTTTCCGTGTGTGTGATAAACAATACAAAGGTTTATTTCCACAAATTATTCATCAGAAACTACATCACTATACATTCATTAGTGCGTGTGTGTCACAGAAGTCGGAATAAAGTCAGCCGAGCTGGAGTGCCGTTGGGTTACAAATGAGTCATTTTTATTATTTTTATTTTTTTTTAGTGCAACATCACAACAAACAATTTTCACATGAGGTATTCAAAGGGGTTTTTTTCTTTAGTTGTTGATACAAAATGTCCCACCATGATTGACGTTTTTAAAGTGTTGTGTATCTTCTTTTTTTTATTTTTATTTTATTTTATTTTATTTCTTTTAAAGCCTTTGGTTGGTTAGCCACATTCATAGGTAAGTCTATAACACATGGACAAGAATGGCACGATAAAGCATGGTGGGGGTTCGGGGGGTCCGCGCCGAGGTTAAAAAAAAAACTCAGACTTAGTCAAATATAATATTATTTCCCCCTCGACTCGTCCCCCCATTTAAAGCTTTTTGTATGGATTTCATTAATTCCTACTTACAACAGTGGGATCAAACAGTAATTCAACTACACTAAACATCTCGGAGAAAAGGGGAGTCGGGGTGGGGGGGGGGGTCGGCGGGGGAGGGCGGGTGGGGTTTCGGGGGTTTCGGGGACAGGGTGGTTTTACAAATGTGGAAAAATAGCCTTTGTCTCCGCTGACCTTTCTTGGGGGCGGTGGGGTTGGCGGGCGGGGGTTGGGTCGGTGGGGTGGGGTGGGGGGGGTAGCGTTCGATTCTTGGGCTTTTTCTGTTTCAGCAAGTCACATGATTCTAGGTTGTTGTCCTTTTTTTTTTTTTGGTTGGGGGTTTTTTTTTTGGAAAAACAAGGATTAGGCAACGTTGATTACAGCAAGATCCTCCTTGCTTGGATTGTCACCTCCCTTCTTTTTAGTTTTTTTTTGGTCTTGAGAATGATTTTTTTTTTCATATATATTTATATATATACAGAACATGGATAAATATGACGCTCTCGCATACTGGGTTTTTTTTTTGTCGTTTTTTTTTTTGTTTTTTTTTCTTCTTTTTTCTCTTTTCTTAAGCTTTGGCTGGGACAGGGCCCCCGTCGGGCTCCTGCGACAGATTGATTCCAGCACATTTGGTTTGAAGTGAAAAGGGGGGATGGAGAGGAGACAGGCGGACGTACGGATAGGTAGATGGACGGAGAGATGGACGGACACCCTGAAAGGATGGGATCTTTGGTTAAAGAACATTGTTGCCACACAACATCTCACACGGTTGAGGTAGATGGGTAAAGTCTTCGTGTACACTCAGGGAGGTGGTGCTGACGGCTTTGGGGGGACACGGGGCGGGGGGTGGAGGTGGTGGTGGTGGGGGGGTGTTCACAGAGTCAACAGGCCTCCATCCGCAGATGCTGCCTCGTGTCAGTTCCTCAGTTCCAGTTTAAATACGACAACATCACCCCCTGTTTATATGCAACACAAGTGTGTGTGTGGCGCCCTGAAGAGAAGCCGCTGGTGCTACGGTCGCTTTGATAGGGAACTGCGTCAACTACCCACGAAGCCTCTAACCTTTCTGCAGTTACCCATCAATCTTTGGTTGTTGTTTTTTTTTTTTTTGTTTGTTTTTTTGTGTTTGGTTGTTTTTTTATTTGGCTTAAACTTTGACCCCGCTAGAAAAAAAAAAAAAAAAAGTTTGATTCTGTACTGTACGTACACGGCTGTGTTTTGTTTTTTTTTTGTCTTGTTTTTTTTCCCCTCTCGTTTTTTTTTTTTTGGATTATTTTTGCTCCTGTCGCAATCGCTGCTGGTTCCAGGGTCAACCCTCCACCTGGGGGCGCCAGAGGCCGGAACAGCAAACCGCACTGATCACCTGCAGAGGCCTCCCCCTCCGCCTCCCCCCTCCCCTGTCCGCTGAGACGGAAGAGCTCCCCCGTTTTGACGCAGAGCAGAAGGTGATTTGCCGAACACCACGAATCCCCGTCCCTCCGTATTCGGGGGCCCCCCCTGGTTGAGCGTGACAAAGGGGAGCGTGGCCGCCGTCGCCCTCGCTCCTTTGATACGGCGCCGGTGGAGGGGAAGGGGTCGAGGGAGGAGATGTTTTTAGGGTTTTTTTCTCTCTCTCTCTCTGTCTCTGTCTCTCTCCTCCTCCTCTTCTCTGCACCAGACTCGACCCTGCGTCCTCGCCTCCACCCCTCCGCCCTCAGCATGCTTACAATTGTTGCTCATTAAAGTTTAATTCAGAGCCATGCCCCACTACTCCACCCCCCTCTGTTCCAGAACCCCGCCGCCTCCACCTCCACCTCCCGCCCCCCCACGCCCACCCTCCCCAAACCAATTCTGGATGATTCCGCCTGCTCTCTGATCTCTCTCCACGCCCCCGCTGAATGCCCCCTAAAGCCCACAGGTCTGGCCGAGAGCGGACCCCAGACCAGATACCCAGAGAGGAGACAGGATGGAGGGAGAGAGAGGGAGGGAGGGAGGGAGAGGCAGAGAGAGCGAGAGAGAGGGAGAAAAAACTCCCTTTGAAGTGCGCGGAAAAAAGTCGATGGCCCCTTTCATGACGCCCGTCTTTCAAGTGCACGCTGTGAGAGGGGGCCCCGGCAAACCACCCCCACCCCCCCCCCACCCCGCCCCCGCCCCCTTCGAATGTTAAAGACCCAAAAAGAGAGAGAGGCGGAGGAGGAGGGCGCTGGGCGACCGGAGGCCGGAGCCCAGAGCCGGGGCCCCCGCGACTCTTTGGGAGTGTTTACGTCGGGTCAGGGGAGCAGATCGGACGCGACTTAAAAAAAAAAAAAAAGAGGTTCCAGAGAGAGTGGGGGGGGGGGGGGGGGGGGGTCAGGTAGTGAATCCCTGGAACACCACCCTCATGAAAAAACCAACAAAGCAAAGCAAACTAACGATGAGAAGACCCCTGTGGAACTGAGGGAACTGGCGGATGCGTTTGGCAGGTGAAGGACGGTTCCGTTCGCACTGATTTTGGGATTTTTTTGGTCAAGAGCGTGTGTCCCGCGTCGCCGGGGCCGAGGGGGGCCGGCGGGGTGGGGGGGGCATTGGAGGTGGGGTTGTAAAGAGGGGGGGGGGGGGGGTGAGGGGGGGGAGTCACAACCACGCAGTCCCCAGGCAGACGCACCGCGCGCCTGTTTGCATGTGGCCCTCAAGGACACGCGCGCGCACACACACTCGGCGTGGTGGGGGACGCCGCTCTAAGTGGGTCCCCGGACGCAGCGTGCACCCTCTGCCCGGCGGCGTTTGCTCTGAGCCCGACTTCACAAGCAACCTGTGGACCTATGGATGTCACATCATCATCATCATCATCATCATTATTATTATTGTTGTTATTATCTGTAAAGTTATTGTTTTTATTGTTATTATTATAATTATTATGATTATTATTATTATTATTATTATTATTATTATTACCACAACATTGAAATGAGCATTGACCTTGTCATTAGGAGCGGACCACAGAGACATTTGCAAGAGTAAAAGGAAATCCCCGTTATTCTACAAAAATCAAACCCAAAAAGCAAAGAAACAAAGCAAGGCCACGAAGGCCTTGAAGCTAGAGGGGGGTACGTCACATAGTCGGGGGGGTCGAGGGAGGGGGGGTGGGGGTGGGGGGGGCAGAGGGGTCAAGGTTCAGGTCGTACATTCAGGGAGGACAATCTTAATCTTTGGTATTACGATGGGATCCTACAGCTAAAAGTGCCCATCAGGAAAAAAGTCTTTAGTTTCACACGGACATAGAAAGCATCGTTAAATAAATACTTACAGTATATAGATAGCATAAATAAATAACCAAATAAATAGAGAGAGGAAAAGTAAATAAAGTAAACAAAACAATAAATTACACAAACTCAGTAATAAATAGGTTGATCGGATCAGCAGTTGCATTCGAAACCTCTCCTCGCTCCAATTTAACGACTGGCTATAAGGAGGCATATTAAAGCCCTTCCTTTGTGGACCAAAAAATGACCTTGTACGTCAGCGGGGGGGCCCGGAGCGTCCGCCCCGCGCTCCCAACGTTGTTCCTATAAATAGAAGTGATGTGCTTGAAATCTGTACAAAAAGGGCTGAAAGAATCACCGTCCTCCGTTTGCTGGGATGTCTGTTTGAGAGGAGAAAAAGAAGGGAAAAAAAAAAGACAGCGTCGGATCTCGGCGCCGGGGCCGAGGCGGCGTGTTCGGTTGGGTTGTCGGGGGTAAAATGGGAGGAAAAAGGAGAACTGAGACGTGGCTGCGCGCGGCGTCCGGCGTTCCCCTTTCCTCCGCGGTTTCATCATGTCTTTTTTTTCGTTGTTTTTTTTTTGTGGGTTTTTTTTACGTGTTTTTTCTTTTTTCCGTTTTGTTTTGGAGCTTTGCTTTCTCGTCGGAAGCTCCGGCGCCCCGGCGTGAACCCCGGAGGGGCCGCACCCGCGCGGCCGTGTTTTTTTTTTTGGTTTTTTTTGCCCGCTTCCTGCGTCCGCGTTATCGATTGTGTCTCGGTCTGCCGCCCCCCCCCCCCCCCCCCCCCCCCCAAAAAAAAACCGCTGATTTATTCAAGGCGGAACCATCACTCCGCCGAAACAGGACGGGACGGTCAAGGTTTCCGGCGAACGGGGGGGGAAATGATTGACGGCTGGGAGTCCCGCCACCGCCCGCCCCCCTCCCCTTCAGTAATCCGGAGTTCCGAAACGCACCGACGGGGGTGGGGGGGCCATAACCGTGGAAACACATTCTAAGAAAAGGCTACTAAGTTCTTCGGAAACAAAAAAGAAACAACAAATAAAAGCGTGTCGTTCGAAAAAAAAAAAAAGCCTTTTCTTTCTCTCGCCTTGATTCTAGAGAAAATAAGGCTTTTAAGCACATTTTTTTTGGGGGGGGCGGGGTTAACATCTTCACAAGGGAATGGAGAACACTTTGGATTTTTGGAATACACAATGGAGCCCTCCAAAGTGTGAGTGTGAGCAACGCCTCGTGATTCTTCACCTTTGGAGAGCCGACGATAGATTTCGAAGATACATCAAAAAACGCTTCCTCCTGATTTGTAAAACCCTCATCGTCATCGTCATCATCATCATCATCGTCGTCATCATCATCCTCATCATCATCATCATCATCATCATCATCATCATCATCATCTCTAATCTACAAAATAAAAGGGGATGGGATGGCGTCCGTGACAGGGTGTGACTCTTCTCCCTTAAAGTCACGTCGTACGTTGCACCCTTTGTCCTGTACAAAGCGGGACCTCGTGTCCTAGCGCTCTCCTTCACCCCCACCCCACCACCACCACCCCCGACCTCCTTCATTCCGAGGTGTGCGATCGACTTTGGTTTTGGGGAAAGACAAAAAAAGAAACGCTTTCGAGGTACCTCTTTTTTTCCCGTTTAAAACCTTCTTCTACATTAGCCGCCGCTCCGGGGCCGCCATTACGGCCGACCCCCTGCCCGGAGCAGTCGATGCGGCTCCCCCTCTTCCTCTTCCTCCCCCTCCTCCTCCTCCTCCTCCTCCTCCTCGCCCCCCGCCCGGCGCGCCGGCGGCGGGTCAGGCGGTGCTGCAGGACACGGCCGAGGAGGAGACGCTGGAGCCCGAGGAGCCCGTGGAGGAGGGGCGCCCCTCGTCCGCCCACTTGTTGAGGTTGCGTCGGCGGGCGTTCATGAAGAAGTTGCTGACGGTGGAGAGCTCCAGGCCCAGTTGCTGGGAGATGGTGACCTGCAGGTCTTTGGCCGGACGGTGGTTCTCCCTGAAGATGGCCATGAGCGTGCGCCGCTGGAGGTCAGTGAACACCAGCCTGGTGCGCTTGGGCCCCTGGTTCCTCTCCAGCTTGCTCTGCTCCTGCTCCTTCCGCTTGCAGGCTGAGGTGGGGAAGTCGGGGGGGGGGGGGGGATAAGTTAAAATAAAAAATAAAATAAAAACAGGAAAAGGAGGACATAGTTAAGCTAAGAGCCCGGCTAGTTAACTAGGACAAATGGATTAGCCGGGAGAAAGTGGATTTGGTGAAAGAAAACAGATGAGCTCGACAACTTTGATTAGTTAAAAGAGATGAATCAGCAGCAGGAAAGGAATCAAGACGTTCAGGTGGAGAACTAGGGGAGGAGGCCCGGGCTTTAAAGCTCGTAATATTATCATTATATTCATCGGGGCCAAATAAATAGAGCGACTAAGGGGTTTGATTCAAGACAACATGCAACAAATATAACGACGTAACTTATTTATCTAGGGTTCCCGTTCAGACTGTGATTTATTTTAATTGGCAGAGAAACTAAAGGAAGCGCATTTCTACTGGAATAAAAATGTGTTAAATAGATTTTATATTAAATATATTTTGTATTTGTGTGGAAAGAACATTTTCACAGGCGCGAACGTATTTTCTCTCTTATTTTTTTCATATATATATATATTTTTTTTTTTTCGGGTGGCAGAACAACACGAAAAACAACGCGCAACCGCATCGGGAAGTCCGGGAATCTCTCAACAAAGCTCGTATTTTTTCCTCCCGAAGCATGGAAGTCCAGTCACAGAGACAGCGGTCACCCGATTTAATTGCGACGAAATGCGATCCGGGTTAAAATAATTTGGTTTGGTCGTAATTGGTTTGATTGGATTCCTCCTAACTCCGTGTCTGACCTCGTCGCGGCGCGTCGACGCCTGAGATATCGTGGATTACGCCTCGCGCTTTTATTGTTATGATTATTTTTTTACTTTTTCTTTTTCTCTTATTTCCACCGTGTTCCTGGGTAGATAATGAGCTGCTGATCGTGTGCTGCTGAATCAAGAGAAAGGGCCTGAAGTCGTCTGCAGCCCCAGCAAACAGCGATAATTAGGATCAACCCTCTATCCGCCCCAACATGAACTAAAGCCCACATTTGCATTTAAATTCTTATTTTTATTTTTTATTTACACCTCCAGCTGTTGTCTTTTCTAGGGCGGCGTTCAATCACCGCTAAAACGCAGGAGGCTGCGTTCTTACATCACCCACATAACAAGCAGCCCAAAATAATCAATGGCAGCAGCCGGGGCCCCGACACCATTTTCCCTACGAGGGTGGAATGATCACGTCAAGGCAGAGTGCCGGTCGGAGCAACGCTAAGAAATGAGCGGGGGAAAAAAGAAAAGACAGGTTGATTTTTTAATATGTCTTTCTTTTTTTTTTTTTTTCGTGCACGGAAGCCCGACAACTTTTCAAATTACACGATCAATATTTCCTTGAGAAAAATTCTAGGAAAAAAAAAAAAAAAAGTCAAACAATATATTTTCGAGCTAGAAGGAAATTGTAGGGAAAAAAAGCCGTGTTGTGTGTGTGTGTGTGTGTGTGTGTGTGTGTGTGTGTGTGTGTGTAGGTGTGTGTGTGTGTGTGTGTGTGTGTGTGTGTCCATCTTTAGAATCAGACAGCTTTCCACGTGTATTGACACTGTTGTTCCTCTGCATTCCAATCAGCAAAACCTCTTGATGTTGTAATTCTGTATCTTCTGAATTCTCTCTCGCTCTCTCTCTCTCTCTCTCTCTCTCTCTCTCTCCCTCCCTCTCGCCCTCACTCTCGTCCTCACTCTCTCTCGTTTTGACATGATTCGTTTCTCATAAAAGTAATTTACATGTGGCAGCGGGAGTCAGTAATAATCACTTTCCGGTGAACTAATTTACTTGCTATTAAGAGAGCCGTGGGGCGCGGGGCGGCTTGATTGAAACAACAGAGTGGGAATTTGCCCGGCCCTGTTGAGAGAGGAGCTCTAAGTGGACTGTAACATATTTGCGGGAGCCGGGTTATTACCTAAATGCACACTTTCTTTTAAGAGGTTTCAATCCGCTATGTATGTCTCTTTTTTTTTTTTTTTTTTTTTTGCTGATGCCATCAAAAGTGTCTTGAGTGCGAATACACACACACACACACACACACACACACACAGACAGACACAACAGACTACCGGATCCAAACAAATGCACACAGGCCTACACACTACAAGGCAGTTAAACATCAAGATGCATGCACACGCACGCATACTCAAACACACACATGCACTTAGCACGTGTACCACTTAGGTTGCCTCTGGTCGTATAACACCAGCAGGACGTTCAATTGATTGGCTTATATCTCCCCTCCGAGATCCGACTCACACACACCGACGGCCGATACTGATGTTTACTGAATGACTGACACTTCACTACCAAACACACAGCGCCAAATATCCCTCATTAGCCGAGCACTTGAGAAACAATCGTGACCTTACTGCCGCCTTTTCCACATAAGTGCCACCGAAAGCACCGCGGCGGGGGCGCCATAAAGGAGTTGATTGCCTGAATAGAAAAAAATAAATATATATATATATATATATATATATATATATATATATATTTTATTTTTTTATAATAAAAACACCAAGCTTCGTTTCTGAAAACCCCAGACATGGATTGGACATGAATAAATCTGGCTGTAAAAATTTCCCGGGGCTCATTCAGCAAATCATTATCTGAAGGAAATGTTTTGACTCGGGGATGTTCTCTTGTCAACCAGTGATTACAGGGACCTGTTCGCTTTTGGGCGTCTACAGCTTGTTAGCATTTCTGAGAGTTATTGAACCACGTCTCATTAAAATCTGAAGAGCCGGAGATGAAATAAAAAAAATATCTCCCCCCCGCCCCCCCCCCCCCACCACCACCACCACCACCACCAACCGAAATGCTGACTTTTTCACAGGCATTACCCTGCTGAGTGGATATGTACAGTAGCCCGGCGCCTCCGCGCAGAACGCTCCGCGGTGCAACCCGCAGCATCCGCGTAATAATAACAGGAGTGACACGGGAGCGGCGGTGGGCTTGCTTGTGGCGGGGATTTATGGGTTGTTGGAGGAGTCCGGGTGTCCAGCCACTTTCCTCCTCCTCGTCTCCATCCCATCCTCGCCCGGTGCTCGCATACCCGCCGTGATATTGCTGACCATTAAGTAAATGCTTCCGTATGCTGTAATCACGTGTAAAAGGCTCACAATTACCATGCTATAAATCCCTGGCAGCGGCGCTACTTGTGCAGACATAAATATCCCCCTGTAGGCTCCTTATGATCGTGGGAACAGCCCCTAATCATGATGTATGCCTCTGTCTCGTGTTGCTGAAACGTGATCGAAAGCCCTTTCCCTACCCCCCGGCGTCTGAACCTCCAACCCCCCTCCTAGCCTGCACCCCCCCCCCTCCACCCACCAACCCAGACCCCACCCCCACCACCACCACCACCCCAGATTCCCCCCCACCCCCTCCCCTATACAGCCCCAGCCCACCCCCTGCTGATTTCTTGGGCCAGGGGCTGATAGAAATTATTGATTAAATCTGTGCAGCTCAGACTCGTCGACCCACAGAGGCTGGTTAACCCCTTCAGCGCCGCAGTGTGCAACGGGGGAGTGGAGGAGGGGAGTGTGCATGTGTGTGTGCGTGTCTGCGGTGGTGGTGGTGGTGGGGGGTGGGCAGAGAGGGACTGTGCAAAACCCAGATAAATAAATAAACTAACAACAACCTTGTTTATTTGGGGGGGGAGCGCTGCGTTGTTGCGCACCACGGCGCTCCGTTGACAGTTCCTGATATGCAAATGTCCTCCTCTGTGACCTTTGGGCCCCCACTCGCTGGACGTGAACTATATGCACGGAGGACGCGGAGGACGGGGGCTTTGTGGGTTTCATTACGGTGGGGGTGGCGCCGGGCGACGCAGGCGCTGGAGCCGTCACATAAACCACATTGACCTTTCTTATTCATTCAGACCTTTAGTCAAGGGCTCCAGCCATCATCTTTAAAGTTATAGAGCCTGACCCCCGCCCCCCGCCCCCCTCCCCGACTTAAAGTGTCGAAACACGTCCGTGGTGGTCTTTATCCTTGCCTAGCCTGTCTTCTTCTCCCGCTAAGTCCTGATTGCCTCCTCCCCAGCCTGGGGTCGCGCCGCGGGCGCATCTCGCGCACCGCGGCAGTAATCCGCGGAACATAAGCATTACTGACCACAAGAAATGAAATAAAATAAAATAAAACATATAGATACGCTGCATATTCAGAGAGAACGGTGGGATGACCTCCGTCCACGTCAGCGCCTTGACACCCCCCCCCCCGAAGGAGAATTACCTCCAAGTGTGAATACAGAAAAGCCAATCACGGCCACCATTTTGCGCAGGCAGCAACCCCCTCCACCACCACCACCACCACCACCACCGCCGCCACCACCACAACCGCAACAGCAGAGAGAAAGGACATCTTGCGGGGACGATATGGATAACAGCCTTTAAACTGGATCATCTTAAAACTTGAGGCGTGGAGCCGAGAGCACTTGAGCTATCTCCAGTCTGGGGAGCACAGGGGGCACCGCGCATTCTAATTCCAGTCTCGATTTGCCGATGCAGCCGAGGTGTGTGTGGGCAAGGCGTGCTGCTCTTTCCCATGGAAATCAATAGCGGCTTGTAATTAAACAAAAGGGGGTTGGCCGGGGGAACAAAAAAAACACACACAACCCCCTCGGAAAGTAGGTTATGTAGAAAAGTGCCGAGCTGTCCAAATCGTGGCTCTGCCAGGAACAAAATATGCAAGTTTAGACTTGTGGCAGAGAAATAGAGAGGCAGAGGGAGCCATTGTCAAACATTAGCCCTTCACCTTCTCCCTGTGAAGGGCAAAGGACCATTTTATGAGCTTGATTGGCCCTGTGTTTGGATTTTTGAGTCCTGAGTTGTTAAAAAACAAGCCTCTCTGTTGCTGCAGATAAAGCCACTGAGATACCGCGTCATTTCGGCAGATTTTGTTTGAATAACTAAAGGGAAGGTTCTTCTCGCTCAGTTCAACAAAGGGCTGCTTTGCCCCGGCCTAGAAAGATAGAGCAGGCGTGACAGGAAGAGGCGTCCTGCATACAGTGCACCACGGGCGCCAGAAGATGGGATTAGTCGAAAAAAACGCATCTTATCTAAAACGGCGTTTCAGTCAAACTACAGTGCCACGACAACAAAACCCAAAGATAATTCATCACTCGGCCGGGGCGCGAAAAACGGTGAAACATTTTGCTGAACTGAGGATGTACACATGTGCCGCGAGAGCCCAACAATCAAAGATCAATAATTGTGTGGGGATTGCAAGAGCGCACAATCATTACCTATGAACCCTTTTGTGTGTTGTTGGGCTTAATCAGCGGAGCTGCTGACACCGAGTGAGAAAAAAGAAATCAGTGATCAACCGGGCTGGCTTGTACACACGCACTCCTCCCAGACCCCCGCAGTGAGCGGGGCCATAGTGGAAGATACACACACACTCGAATATACACACACGCACACACACACACACTTCTGCACATCTCATATTACTGTGTTCGCTTGGATCTCTTTCGGAGCCGCGTGTATCAGATGGGCTCTGTGTCCCTATGGAGGGACAACACTGTAACAGGGAACTGTACAGCATGCTGTCCTGTCTTCAATCCATATCCCCCAAGAATATCAAATGTCAAGCAGCAGATTACATTATGCCTTCCAAAAAAAAAAAAAAAAAAAACCAACCTCCCTTCCTAGAAATCAGTATGAATCCTGAATATTGCTCCACTTAAACAACAATCTATTTTCGTGGGGTTTTTTTTCTTTCTTTCTTTCTTTCTTCTGGAACAGAACATTCCTCTCAGCGTAGGAATAAAGACACAAGGTGACGCCTCCGAGCAAAACAACCGAAACGAAGGCATTTGTTTTTGTATTGTTTTTTTTTTTTTGTTGTTGTTGTTTTTTTAGCCTATTGCTGTAATTGCCTCCATGATGGCGCTGATGAAAGACGCCTGGCAGAAGCTCAAGTGCAATTTGCATCAACTACCTTGCCAACTCGACTGGGGAGAACATATAAATCACTGTAAGGATGAATCAATCGCTCCAGAATGGCACATCTGCACAAATTATTTTGTGGCCCCAAAAGCGATTAAAATGCCAACCGCTGCTCACGCTGATCTTCATGCTTCATTTGAGAGGAGGGCAAATGTCTGTGGCTTTTTTTTTTTTTTTTTCGATTGTTGCTACTGTACCAATCAATAATGACAGTGTGGCAATTGTAAACAAAGGGACCGGACATATGGACTTGCCCAATTTGT
>NC_137195.1:6060003-6065003 GCF_960531495.2 Zeus faber
CCTATCGATCCGCACTGCGAACAGCCAGGCTGCACGGAGCCGTGCGTGGAGGATGGAGGGGAGCTGGAGGTAAAATGGTCAACGGCTCCGGAGCGAAAATAAAAGGTCCTCTCGGAGGTCGGGGTGAAAGTTCACCTTCTGGGTGCCGGGAAATGTGCGCGGAGAGGAGGCACAGACGGCACACCCGAGCCGGACCTACACACCGCGGGGTCCGCCACGCAGCCGTGCCCTGCTGCACGAAGCACCCATTGAAAAAAATTACACACACATCCCATCATTTTTTTATTATTTTTTTATTTTTTCATTATTATTTTTTTCCCCCCTGATTCATAAATCCATAAAAATGAAAATGAAAAAAAAAAAAAACCAGTGCTTCCTTCCAACAAAACAAAAACAAAAAACAAAACAAAAAAGAGTGAGCATCAGACCTGGAGGCAGGCTGCCAGTGCGGGCCTGCACACGGGCTTAAACTCTGATTGTCTGCTTCTTTATCTCGATTGGAACGAACGTTGCAGAGCAGTTGAATTAGCCGAGGACCCTCGGAAAACTGTCGATACGTTTTTAATTCCTAACCCCCCTCCGCCCCCCGCCCCCCCCCCCCCTCAGTCTTTCCCCGAATGAATTCCACAGCCCCCCCCCCACACACACACAACACTCCATCACCCCAAATCTCTAGTTTAATCACCGCACAAATGTGAGAAATTATTGGGAACCGTAATGGGATGGAACGCGCACAACGATGATCCCGAATGAAATATTGAGCGACTCTTCCTGCCTTCGGCCACGCGGTGAGGGGGCGCGGATCAGCACCACGAACAGCTCCTCGGCGAACCGCTCCAAAACGGACGGGTCACAATCAGCGGGGGAAACGCTCGTCGTTAATTGAGCCAATTTGGGAGATTTCTTCTCTTGGTTTTTCCCACTGCGTTGTGCGTTGTGCGTTGGTGTTTGTTCTGATGAATTTCTTTGGCCTGAGTTTTGCTTTCCACATGGTCAGAAACAAATGTATTTCCCCAAATAATCGTCATGTGTGCCAGGATATTATGTTATATCATTAATTTATATATTCATGGAATGTAAGGAAGACCAAGTGTGTGTTATTAGTGTGTCTTCATTCTTACTCTTATTTGTCTGTTTTGCGCGCGCGCGCGCGCGCGCGCGCGTGTGTGTGTGTGTGTGTGTGTGTGTGTGTGTGATGATTCTCCAAATCATCAATTCTTACACATTGGAAATAGGTGCCATCAACGTGGCACAGTTACAGTGCACTGCAGTTCACGCAACAACAACTACAAAAAATATCCACATTCACTAAATGAAGTGTCTATATCTGTGTTAGAACGACATTTTTTCCAACACTTCACTACTTTTGATTTTTAAATATTATTTTTTGCCCCCAAGTATATTACATCCTAGGTCAGAAAACATTTATGCCACTGTGTCTTAAATTCCAAATGGCTCCAGCAGCAGGACCAAATCGTGTAAAAGCCAATTTTAAATCTTTAAAAATCACCCCTCGAGTTATTTCCCTCATTTATACAAATGTAAATATATCCAAAAAAAAAAAAAGGTAAATACCAAATTCCTTCTGGCTTCCTGAGGTATGTCAGTGCTGTGTGTTTGAAATGCAAAATAACACGCTGGGGAAATACAAACAAAGACAAACATCTGTTCTTTTCATCTCTTTATTTCAATGTTGAACAAACTAAAATAATACAATTAATAATAATTCCACTGTTACAAACACACGAAATCCTGCAAATGCTGTTCAAAACATCAGTAATAGAAAAAAATAGATTCTTGATTATGGGATAATACGCTGCTTTACCTATCAATAAATTACTAAATACAAAGGCAAAGTCATTCAATTGTCATTGAATAAATTCATGATATGGCCGAAGATGTAGAATCACTTTTCTTTGTGACATACAGCAAAGTGAGGTTTTTTTTGCTTCAACTTGAATTCTTAAAAATAAAAGTTCACTGTGACAGTTTGGGCCTGAAAGATTATAGTTGTTTTAAAACGTGAAGGGTGTTGTTGCAACAAAACCACAATCTATTACTTTAATTTTGGGTCAATTCGGTTTTTCAGTGCTACTAATAGTATTACTATTAATAATACTCCATATTATTATTATTATTATTACTAATATTATTATTATTATTACTATTATTATTATTATTATGAATAATAATAATAATTATAATTATAATAATAATTATTATAATAATAAAGTATTAGTATACAAAACACAGCCAAGAATGCATGCAATTTTCTAAATATGCAATTTTCAATAAAAAAAATGGACCTGAAGGATATTAAAAACAAAATATCTTGTCGTATATTCAATAGTTTCGTTTGTAAATAAAATCTGTTTGGCCCATAGGATATACCACTGTATACACTGTACACACACACACACACACACACACACACACACACACACACACACACACTCACACACACACATATATATATATATATATATATATATATATATATATATATATATATATATATATATATATATATATATATATATATATATATGTATATATATATATTAATATGTAGATCAAATAGATCAAACTCAAATCCTCCAATCAAAATAGCATTTTGCAATATTTACTCTGTGGCACTGTTACACAGTTTTCTTTCGTTTTAATTCAAATTAGTTTCTACATAAACTGCACCTATACCTATAACCAATCAATTAAATTGATTATTACCACGAGACCTGCGTGGCGTTAGAGAGATCACTATTGTGGATAATCAATAATTGAATTAATTTTGACCGGATTAGATTTTGGGGGAAAAATATCTGGAAATGAGCATTGATCTATTCATGTAACATCACCATATGGACTCAGCCATGCACTATAATACACAATGGAGCCAGATATTAAATATAGAGTGTGTATTGACTCCAGTATTACTCAGACAATTTGCACTGGAAAGATGGATTTATGCACAACGAATGCGGATTGCGAGTAACCATGTTTGCAATTTATTAGGATTGGTTTCCTTATCTATATATTTTTTTGTATTGTGCAAAACGTAAATAAATACATATAGATATAATAAAATGGGTGCTTAAAAAAATAGTTTGATAGCCCAAAAGTGAAAACTATTACCACTGGTAATCCACAGGTTATGAGGCCGGCACCTCACACCTGAAGACATCTTTCACTTGGTTTGTCTGGAAATAATATGAATAATTAATGCATCAGCTCATTAACCCACTGAGGTCTGGTCTCTGACACAGATGAGAATAAGACTGAAGAAGGAAGTAAACAACAACAACTGAACGTCCAACTTTCAAGTTTCAACTGAGGCCAACATGTCTCACATCCTAACAAAGATATTAAAAAAAACCCATCCAAATTAAACATGTTTCCTGGGGGGGGGGGGGTGACGCGCCATGCATGACTGACAACTTTGTTTTCGTCCATTGCGGTTTTATTTATTAATTTGTTTGTTTGTTTGTTTATTTATTCATGTATGGGGGGAGGGGGGCAGGTCTGGCGCGTTAAAAGCTGACATTTGATAATGCGGATAAAGCCATTATCGATCCGTTTTGTGAATTCAAATTGGCGATTTTATTCGTTTAATATAGGCCAAACGTGAAGGTTAAATACATGTCACATGTATATATTTTTTCACATCTGAAAAGTAGTACATATAATAATAATAATAATAATAATAATAATAATAATAATAATAATAGTGTTCATTTGACATTTTATAACCACGCTCGTTTCTAAGATTAAATGGGTTTTTTTACTTTGCAACACAACGCAAGCGATGCACCCGACGCTGTTTTTTAAAACTACATTCGAAACGCGTGATTAAAAAAATATATATACGAATTCGTTCTTGTTTTTTATTTCTACGGACTCTAAATTTAGTAACTGGAGCAACGTGTGTTTGCGTGCAAGCGTGCGCGCGCGGGCCCGAGTGTGTGTGTGTGTGTGTGTGTGTGTGCGTGCGTGCGTGCGTGCGTGCGCGCACGCGCAACCGTCGGGTTGAGCGCGCGCGCCTCAATCGATACGTGCATTTTAATCGTCCCTTTTGCCCTGAAACTATTTTTCATATAAAATGTAAATATCTCCTCTGCCGTGATGAACAACAGTAATTGAGCGGGTTTGCATTCTCAAGTTTATGGAAATGGAATTATCTCGTTACGCGGCTGCAGCGGAAAGGGAAAAAAAAAAAACTAACAACAAAAAAACAACATCTAATTTATGCGCAGTTGTGCAACTTGTGCTGGAGGGGGAGCAGGGGTCAATAAGCTGCCATTTCTATCAGTTTGACTCCGAGAAACTTTACTGTTTACAGTCGTTGATAATCTTAAAAAATAATAAAATAAATAATAATAATAATAATAATAAAAACTTTGGGGAACTTTGTCCGTCAGCACATAATGCGTGTCTGGTGTTGCTGGCGGCGATATTACATTAATTAAAAGGAACCGATGAAGAAAAAGTTGTGGTTGTCGTTGTTGTTGTTGTTGTTGTTGTTGTTGTTGTTTGCGATTGCACTTCTTCTTTGTCATTACAGTTTATTCCAGTAACTCCTCCAAGCTAGAGATGAGTTTTTTCTTTTTTATCTTTTTTCTTTTTTTGCGGGGTGAGGGGGTCACAGAATGTCTTCCCTTTCTACTTGGGCCTCTGACTCAAATGAGTCTGATCCAATTGTTTTTATTCCTTTTGTTTTCATTGAATTGTTTTCTGATTCATTTTCTATTCAGCAAATGGTACCTGTGGGGGGCTTCCCCCCAAGTAAAAGCAGACATTTTAACTTGAAACAGCCTTAAAATATTCAAAGCAAAGCGTGGAGACAATACTGAGGCAAAACATTGCACGAATGAATTGTGAATAATAAGCTTCTGACAGGTTAAAACCACAGGATATTACATCACATCCCATTCTCTGATGCGTCGCTAAATGATGCTGTCATTTCAATAAAAAACAGCTAAACTGGTAATGTGTGTATTTAAATT
>NC_137195.1:6075003-6152503 GCF_960531495.2 Zeus faber
GGTCATCACCGTTCCGAGGGAAGGTGGAAATAAAAGTGCGCGGGAGGACAAAGGCTTCTTCTGGACGCTTCTGGAGAAATTAGCTGCGCGGCTACGTGACCGGCCGGGCCGGCCCCGGCCTCGCGGGCAGTCGGTGCCCTTTAAAGACCCCCCGAAACCCATACATCACAATTCATTTTACAATTCCAAACAACTCTCTACACGGCATATTGATATTACAATGACAAACGACTGTAAAAGGGACAGTTTTGTGTAATGACTCCGGTGGAGCACATAAAAAAAAGCAATATCCATCTGGAAGCAGGTGACCTAAAGAGGAGAGGATATTGCGTGTGTTTTTAATGCTACCCGCCGACGTCTCCTTATAATACACTGCATGGTCCTAGAGCGGGTGCGCTCTACGCGCCGTGTTCTCGGGAAAATTTGCAAGACTTTAAGTATTATTTCACATAGGGGCTTCACGCCGTGCGTGCGTGTGTGTGTGTGTGTGTTTCTCCTCCGGTGCCAAAGACATATTATATACAGTCTCTCCCCCTACACACATATGTCAATATGTTTGGTCTTCACTGGCGAGGAATGTGCCCTGAGGCTCCCATATGAAATTAGCAGACCATTCCCTTGTTGACTCCCTTTCATGCCCCCACTTGCAATGCGGACAACGCCGCGGTATCAATAATTCAGCCACAATTTAGTTGCAGTTGGGCCACATGTTATGGGTCAATTGTAACGGGCACCGCTGGCACTGCAGTGGTGTGATCCGCTCCGCGGGCTGGCTGGAGTTTTTGTGGTCAATCTGCTCCGGGTCAAACCACCTTGGGTTGTGTGGCGAAAGCACGCGAGCGCGCACACGCACGCACACACTCACACACACGTACATACCCTACGAGGCATCGGGATTGGAATCGGAAGTCGGCGTTACGTTGAGGCTGCTTCCCAGCGCGACGACGAGGCAAGGCCGCTCTGGATAAATAAGCAGCCGCAACGGCGTCGCTCTGCAGGGTCGTACTCGGTGCGCCGCCACTCGGCGCTCACGCTATGATCAAGGACACGCTGAACCGCCACCTACCAGACAGTAACTTAACTACACGTGCGTGCGTGCGTGCGTGTGTGTGGGTGCGCGTGTGTGTGTGTGTGTGTGTGTGTGTGTGTGTGTTGGGAGGGATCTTCTTTCCCCAGTCATCCCACCACCACTGCTGGGTTTCTGCCTTTCTGTCTTAAGCCAGCCTTGGGGTGGCAATCTAGCAGGCTGTAGCAGAAATGGAAATGTGTGAGTTATTGTGTGTACGTGTGTGCGCACATGTGTGTGTGTGTGTGTGGGTGTGTGTGTGTGTGTGTCTGTGTGTGTGTGTGTGCTGACGGCGGATGCCAGATGGGAGGAAAGGGGTTAGCAGAGTCGCTGCCCTAGCACCTCAGCGAGATAAAAAGCCCTCACAACCCGGAGAGGAGGAAAGCATTGGCAGGGCAGAAGTCAAACTCCCCAGGCCTTGAAACGGAGAAAGAGAGAGAGAGAGAGAGAGAGAGAGAGAGAGAGAGAGAGAGGGACAGAGAGAGAGAGGAAGGATAATCTATCAATCCAACTTTTTTTTCCCTCCTTCTACCCCTCGGGCAGATCGTGTATGAGTGAGTGGTCAAAGTGAGAACCTGCCGTGAAACTTTTCGGAGACGCTGTGGCAAACTTCCGGCCCCGCCACCACGGACGCGTTTCCCCTGCGCGTGTTGTGGAGCGGCTTTCTGCGAGTTCAGCCGTTCCAGAATCTTCCACAAACAGTATAAACAACAATGTTGGTTTTATTTGAAACGTGAACGTCAACAATAATAACAATAACAACAATAACCGCAACAATAACAACAACAACCACAATAATAACAACAACAACAACAACAACAACCACCACCACAACAATAACAACAATAATTACAATAACAACAATAATAACAATAACAACAATAAAAACAACAACAACAAAAATAACCACAATATAAACAAAACACTAGCAAGCAGTACACCTGTTAGTGGATGTTTTTAAATACCCTGCGTATTATATTATTATAATAAAAACAGTATATATGCTCCATATATTATATGTTATAACATTTTCATACTTACTCTTGTCACGAAACAGCCTGAACTGTTTTCCTTTCTCATTTCACTCTGCTTTCCGAGCTGCTGTGAGTGTGGGGACAGCATCACAGACACTTCACTGCACATATGTATGAAAGTATGTATATGTATGTGACGAATAAACCTCTTGAATCATGAATCTTGAATCATGAATCATCCATATTTGTGCTTTTCCGTCATGTTATCAGATGCTTTTGGCAGCTTGAACATCCGGGATATCAGTTCGGGTTTTGCTCATTTGGTCTCGTTGGTGGATCTTTGGAGCGTTTTGAAAACGACCGCAGCGTTCATTTCTCAACAGCTTGCCTCTGTCTGCATCCGTCACCCGTCTAGTCACGGATTTCTCCCACTGATCTCGGAACAAACCCTTGCAAGGTGCATGTTATTTTGTCTCCTCTGCTCTTTTTTTCCCCCCCATGTTTTTATTGTGTAGACCGCAAAAACAATAAAAATAAGATAAGGCTGCCAGGACTGCACACGCTGTTTCAAACCATGCGGCTTCCGTGTGACATTTCCACGTCGTATTTCTGGGACGGCTAACACGTTAGCGGCGCGGTTTCCCGCAGAAACCCGGCGGCCCGTGTCGGTGGTTTACCTTTTCCTGAACTTGTGTGTCCTCACAAGATCACAAGCGGGAAAAGTGATTTATTCCTCCGAGCGCCGGCGTGCGCCGCTCACTCCCCTGATGAGTGGCGATGGGAGTCGGGCTAGAAAAACAAGTCTGAAAAACGGACACGGCTCCAACCCACACATGACCGTCAGCATCACTCCCACCCCGGTGGAGACCCGGGTGGTGGGGGTCATGGTGCAGCCCAGCACCACCTCTATACACTACACCACATGCTCAGCGGCGTGTAGTGTACAGTCTATAGTGTATAGTGTGTAGTGTGTGGTGTATAGTGTGTAGTGTGTAGTGTATAGTATATAGTGTATAGTATATAGTGTGTAGTGTATAGTGTGAAGTGTACAGTGTATAGTGTGTAGTGTATAGTGTATAGTGTGTAGTGTGTAGTGTATAGTGTGTAGTGTGTAGTGTATAGTATATAATGTATAGTATATAGTGTGTAGTGTATAGTGTGAAGTGTATAGTGTATAGTGTGTAGTGTTTAGTGTGAAGTGTGTAGTGAATAGTGTTTAGTGTGTAGTGTATAGTGTAGTGTATAGTGTATAATGTGTAGTGTTTAGTGTGTAGTGTATAGTGTAAAGTGTATAGTGTGAAGTGTATAGTGTGTAGAATATAGTGTATAGTGTAATGTAGTGTATAGTGTTGTGTAGTGTATAGTGTAGTGTAGTGTATAGTGTATAGTGTGTAGTATAGTGTGTAGTGTGTAGTGTGTAGTGCAGTGTAGTGTAGTGTAGTGTATAGTGTATAGTGTGAAGTATAGTGTGTAGTGTAGTGTATAGTGTAGTGTAGTGTGTAGTGTAGTGTATAGTGTATAGTGTGTAGTATAGTGTGTAGTGTGTAGTGTATAGTGTGTAGTATAGTGTGTAGTGTATAGATATAGTGTATAGTGTGTCGTACAGTGTGTAGTGTAGTGTAGTGTATAGTGTGTAGTACAGTGTGTAGTGCAGTGTAGTGTATAGGTATAGTGTATAGTGTGTAGTACAGTGTGTAGTGCAGTGTAGTGTATAGGTATAGTGTATAGTGTGTAGTACAGTGTGTAGTGCAGTGTAGTGTATAGGTAGAGTGTATAGTGTGTAGTACAGTGTGTAGTGCAGTGTAGTGTATAGGTAGAGTGTATAGTGTGTAGTACAGTGTGTAGTGCAGTGTAGTGTATAGGTAGAGTGTATAGTGTGTAGTACAGTGTGTAGTGCAGTGTAGTGTATAGGTATAGTGTATAGTGTGTAGTACAGTGTGTAGTGCAGTGTAGTGTATAGGTATAGTGTATAGTGTGTAGTACAGTGTGTAGTGCAGTGTAGTGTATAGGTAGAGTGTATAGTGTGTAGTACAGTGTGTAGTGCAGTGTAGTGTATAGGTAGAGTGTATAGTGTGTAGTACAGTGTGTAGTGCAGTGTAGTGTATAGGTAGAGTGTATAGTGTGTAGTACAGTGTGTAGTGCAGTGTAGTGTATAGGTAGAGTGTATAGTGTGTAGTACAGTGTGTAGTGCAGTGTAGTGTATAGGTAGAGTGTATAGTGTGTAGTACAGTGTGTAGTGCAGTGTAGTGTATAGGTAGAGTGTATAGTGTGTAGTACAGTGTGTAGTGCAGTGTAGTGTATAGGTATAGTGTATAGTGTGTAGTACAGTGTGTAGTGCAGTGTAGTGTATAGGTAGAGTGTATAGTGTGTAGTACAGTGTGTAGTGCAGTGTAGTGTATAGGTAGAGTGTATAGTGTGTAGTACAGTGTGTAGTGCAGTGTAGTGTATAGGTAGAGTGTATAGTGTGTAGTACAGTGTGTAGTGCAGTGTAGTGTATAGGTATAGGCAGCAGTCAGTAGTTATTCATCATCCGTAATGTTAACGATTACAGCATGTCGATAGCAAACCCAGGAGTTAAATGAGTTTGTGCACTCAGCTACGCCTGCGCCGCTCCGGTTCAAGGTCACCCTCTCCTGGTCCTGACAGGAGGGATGATTCCCAGCGAACGCGAACGCACACGTCTGGCGTCAAGGTCAAGTGTGCCACTATTTAGAACAAATAGATACATAAAACACTCCATCTTGAGGCCGGGTAAAGCACGGGGCCGGGGACCTTGGGCTGGGATAGAGCTGCCCCCGCCGCCTTCTATATTTTCTCCTGTACTTGTATTTCAGCCTGACACCCTTGTCACACACACACACACACATGCACTAACGCACACACACACACACACACACACACACACACACATACACACACACACACGCCTTTTCCTGTTTTTAAGTCCTCCTTGTGTGACTGAACGTAAAAAGTTTGCATTGATTTCTGCCGCGTGAGAGAACACAGCGGGGCGTGAGGGCGCGGTGCGGTTGGGGGGCGCGGCGCGGAGGGGGGGTGCGGCCGTCTCGGCACGACAGGCCCAGTTTGTCCGGTGGGCTTGGGGGGGGGGGGGGGGGGATGTTTGGGCTCCGACCGGGACAGCTGAACTTCAGCCGATACACGCCCCCCCCCCCCCCCAAACATGCCGTGACCGAACCCGCTCTGCACCTACGGTTGAAGTGTCAAAACAAAAAAAAAAACCACACACACACACACACACACACACACAGGCCTCCATTGTGCTGGAGCACGAGCGGGGACAAGGCCGCGGCGCGTGGCGAGAGGATACACTTGATTTGGAGTCAGTTAGCGGCTCACGCCTATCGTAATGGACAATGGGGCGAGGGCAAGTGTCTCCCTCCCCCCCGCCCCCGCTCTCTCTCCCCCTCTCTCTCTCTCTCTCTCTCTCTGCACGGCCCCCCCCTCCACCCCCCGAGACACGAGCCAGGGGGACCAGGGGGGGGGGGGGGGACCGGGACCGGGGTGGGGGCAGCGGGCAGGGGGTGCTGGGCGCTCTGATGGCCAAGCGTGACATTTAAACCCCTGCCCTCCGGTGGCTTCAGGGGGTCTTTGTGGATGATAAGGGGCAGAATGTGGGGGAGGGAGGGAGGGAGTGGGGGCGGGGGGCGGGGGGGGGGGGGGTCCATCTGAGCGCAGCAAAAGGAAAAAAAAAGAAAAAAGGAGGTGCCGTCGGAGGCTCACCCGACTAAAGCCCCTGCAACAACCCTCCGCCCTCCCCCGACACCGCCCCCCGCGCCCCTGTCCACGCGCGGCGTCCCCTCCCACCCCCGCTCCCGCAGAAATCCTCGGCGTGTCAGTGCTGTGGGGGCCCCCATTGTCAGCGGGCCTGTCGCCGAAGAAAAGGGCCCTTTGGTGGCAGACAATTCAGCTGTCCACTCCCATCACAATGGGGGCACATCCCATCGCTTTGAGCATCTGTTTCAAGTAGGTGTCGGAGTCCCCCCCCAAATCGCCGCCCGACGGTGCCGGCCGTGCAGGGGGCGGCGAGCGGCTAAATCCCCCCCCCCTCCCCGAATGTGCTGGCTCACCGCCACCTGCTCACAGGCCTCCCTCCTTTAACATTTCTCATTCGGATCAATACCGGAGACTCTCTTTTCTTTCTTTATTATTTTTTTTTTATTTTACCCGCGGTGTCTCTCAAAAGACGGGGCTGAATAGACTTAGCGTGGGCCGTGGGCCGTGGGCCGTGGGCCGCTTTCCTAAAGACCGCGCGGCGCCCGGGCCGAGGGCACGACCCGGGGACGGGCTCAGAGGTGGTTTCGACGCGACTCAAAAGAAGCCGCGTTCCCTCATTCTATTATACGACCACTTATCGCCCCCGTGTGGTCATTTTGAGCATTCATCCTCCCAACAACCTGCACTATCACAGTATTATTGGATGGCTGCGTTCATTCTCTGGCTAACTGTATATAATGATATATGAAGTCGTTACTTTAAGCAGAGGATGGGGCGCATTTATTTCCATCACGTCTCGATATCAGACGGTAAATCATCTACAATGACCGGATCCCACTTTTGCCTGTTTTTCTTTTTTATTTTCCAGGTTTGAGAAAAACAATTTGATTGACACAATCTCAGGATTTCCTCCTACGCTCCGACCCAATACCTGATTCCAAAGGGTAAACACCGCACAAGGTTCTCCGGCCGGGGAAAGCTAATCAGCTCAGAAACATTTGCTGCCCTTCTGGCAAGGTCAAAGGGGTCACGGTCCCTGGGCTGGATGTCCAATCCTCTCCCCCACCCTCCCCCCCTCCTGCTGTAAAGCCCTACCCCCTCTGGGGGCCACAGGGCCTGGAGGCACGAGCGATGCCCGGCGACTGCAGGCTCACAGGAGCCGACCCTAATCTATACAGAACTCCGGGATGGGTCGGGGCCGTCCGTCCTCCGGTCCGTCGGCGTGTCTGTCTGACCGGGCCGGCCACGTATAGATGGCCCTGGGCCTGTTCTATTGACGCAGACAGCCTCAACGGCAGTTTCCGATTGGTCCGGGGAGGCGCGCGGCCGGGCCACGCCCGCTGTTTGGCCAGCTGATTGATCTGTTAACTCTTGTCTGCCGGACGTGTGTCCCTGAATTTAATTTCAGAATTCATTTCGGGGAGACGTGTGTACAGAAATGATGTAGAGTCCCGGGATCGGTGTGAAGGATTGCAGGCGGAGACGGAATAAAATTGCCTCTTCCCCCTCTAATGAGGAAGGACCTGGAATGTGATTTTCATGGCAATTGTGCTCCCCCTCTTCGAGTATTTATCCTTTATTTGCTGCGCTTCAGATGAAAAATTGCCATATAAAAGTATGTTCACCAACATAATTTCTGCTCGGGGGCTGATTGGCAATAGTTAAAAAGCTTTGGTGCGAAAGCGTGATGTGGAACAAGCAATTCTTTGGTAACAACGTTTGCCCTGCTAGATAAAGGGTTTGATTTCTGTGCCGTTTGATAGACACGGCGCTGCCTTTTGGGCGCTATCTGCCATCTGTCTGTAAACTTCATAAATATGACATAGGCTTTCGGTGTCCGTCGGAGATAATAAGCTGATAATTACAGCGGAGCGGCACACGACCAGACAAGAAAGGAGCCTTTACTGTCATTGCATTTGATCAGCTATCAACGCCCAGAGAAGTCTCTCCCCCCCCCCCCACCCCGCTTCAGAAACAATAAAATCTGCTGGGGAAAAAAAACACAACGCCGTGGGATCCAGGCGGCGCTGATTCATTTCACAGCTCATAAAGACCATCAGCGCGGCGGCGTGCCGGTATTGTTCATCCTGTCTCTCCCCAGTTCATCCCGCCACGCGCTCGGCCGTTATCAGAAACGGCCGTAAAAACAACAAAGACGACGATATAAATGTGTTCGCCGGGACAATGGTGGGGTTAGGAAGTAAGGGCTGATTTGATGGAGTCCACCCCCACCACCACCCCCACCCCCTGCCCTGCTGCAGACAGAGGGGGGGGGGGGGGGGGGGGGGGGGCCTGCTTGGATATGCATCACAAAGGCTTCCTGCAGTATTGATCGGTAGTGGGTTAAGGCAGTCTATCAGCAAATGCCCCTCTCTCTGGGAAAAACAACAGGAGATTAAAAACACACAGCTCGCTGGGCGGGAGGCTGCTGATGGCCTCTTATCAGAGCCCAAAGGTCACTGTGTACAGATATAATCCACTTTCACTTAACAGCTTCATTTAAGTCACCTCACATGTAAATGACAAGGGTCTTTTTTTTTTTCTTTTCTCTCTCTCTCTCTCTCTCTCTCACTTCATAGCCGCTGTTTGGCTGCCCCGTCCTGCTTTTAAATTGGAAGGCTCTTTAACAAGAATCAGGTGAGAGTGCATTTCAATCTGGAGAGAGCAGGCGGCTGCCCTTCCAGGCAGGAAGCCGAAACGGTTTAATCTTTAAACTGAATCGGGCACCCATGTTTCCCTTTTTTTCCGACCGCCAGACAACACGATGCTCAACTGGGGCTCAGCGCTGACAGAAGTAGGGCAGTGAACCCGGTGCGATGCCGGTTATGAAATTGTATTTAATGACATGGATAAAAAGACAGGTTTGGTGATGATCACCTGTCCAACCGCTGATCTACACTATCAATCCATCAATATGTGCTTCTCCCAATTCAAATAAAGATTGTCAATAGCTATTGATAGTATTTAGAAAATGCATGGCTTTTTAAGAAGTCTCAAACTAAAAAAACAACTAAAGAAAAAAAACAAGGAAAATCGGTGTGGAAAAAAAGTACAGAATCAACGGAGTAATAAAAACAGGTATATGCACATTATAATCTTTATGAGGCGCTAGTACTGGTGGCAAGATCCATACTGCAGTCAATGTAGATCATAATCAGTTTGCTTATATACTACATCATTATACAGCTCCAGTGAGTGGAGGTAGGAAGGTTTTCCTTCCTGGAAAAACTCCTTCATACAATAAAGGTGCTGAAGTGGAATAAGGGACAGAATGGCGTGTGACAGAACTAGTGGCATGTAAATAAAGAGTTTCCTTCGTGTACTGTATATATATATATACATATATAAAATATATATATATACACACACATATTTAAATCACACATTTAGATTTAAAATAATTTATTCCTAAAAAAAATGTTTTACTGAATACAGCAGTGAGCAAATCTTCACAGTGAGCCTAAAAACAATACCTCCAAAGTCCTTCCAAAACTTAAATACAATGTTTTCTAAAATGCTTGTCGATCATAAACAGAATTGTAAACAACATAACTGCCTCATTTTAGACAATTTCACATTAACTAGAACAAACAAAAAAAGGTCAAACCACGACATTGGAATGAACATCCTCCTTAGAACTAGAAACAAGAAACCAACTCATTCAGGTTAAAAAAAAAATGAAAGTTAAAATCCTGGGCGTGGCGGTGAACGGGGGAGGTCAGTAGCGCTCCTTGGGCTCGCTGAACTTCCTCCTCTTGGGCGCAGAGGACGGGACGTCCTGGCTGTTGGGGAACTCAAACCGAGACGTCTGAAACGCAGCACAACAGGAAGCAGAGCTGGCTTACAAAAAATAAAAAATAAAAAACACAACGTGCCAAAAAACTTGAGCCGGACTTTGGGAAGTTTTCTTTTGCCCGTCAGAAGGGATGAAACCAGTAACACCATCGTGTATCACAGCACCAGTATCAAACCTGACACACCACAGTGGTATCTTTTTTTGGAGCTATATTTCCGTCGATCATTTCAATTGACAAGGTATATTTATTGTCTTATTACTTATTTACATATTTTGTTCATATTGCGTATTATGCTCTTACTTTTTACTTTGTGTATATACTCCCACTTCTCTTATTACTACTTTAGATTCTGATTCTGTATTTCATGTTCCTCGCTGAGCCACGGTAACGCCCACATTTCACCACCCAGGGGATAAATAAAATACTATCTTATCTCACCTAATCTTATCTTATCTCATCTTATCTTATTTCATTTTATCTTATCTTATATTATCTTATTTCATCTTATTTCATCTTATCTTATCTTATTTCATTTTATCTTATTTCATCTTATCTTATATTATCTTATTTCATCTTATCTTATCTTATATTATCTTATTTCATTTTATCTTATCTTATTTAATCTTATCTTATATTATCTTATCTTATTTTATCTTATCTTATTTCATCTTATCTTATTTTATCTTATTTCATCGTATCTTATCTTATTTCCTCTTATCTTATCTTATCTAATTTCATCTTATCTTATCTTATTTCATTTTATCTTATCTTATATTATCTTATTTAATCTTATTTCATCTTATCTTATCTTATTTCATTTTATCTTATTTCATCTTATCTTATATTATCTTATTTCATCTTATCTTATTTAATCTTATCTTATATTATATTATCTTATTTTATTTTATCTTATCTCATCTTATCTTATCTTATATTATCTTATTTCCTCTTATCTTATCTTATCTAATTTCATCTTATTTAATCTTATCTTATATAATCTTATTTCATCTTATCTTATTTCATCTTATCTTATCTTATTTCATCTTATCTTATCTTATCTGATCTGTGCTCTGGTACTCTGATACAGTGCCACTCATACTTATATCCTGTTCAAGATAATAAACATACAGGCTTCAAAATCACTCATCCCCACTATTAGTTGTAGCTGAATTCTTCAGTATTTGTATCAGTATCCTGCATCGGCCATTTTGAAGAATATTTTCCATATCAATCAAGAAGTTTGGGCTGGGTCGTAAATAGAAGAATGAATGGATGAATAAAGGTGTGAACGCCTCAAGGGAGAACAACATTCAGGGGGAGTTTCTAAGGGTTTCTTACTATTTTGTTCCCCTCGGGGGGAGGCTTCTTGGCTATGCTCTTGGCAGATGGGTTCTCCTGCGCACGTGGGACACGTGGATGTGACATGCGCACACGCACACACAGACACACGCACACGCACACACACACACACACACACACACACACACACACACACACACACACACACACACACACAGTGAATCACAAAAGAACATTTTAACTTGAAATTTTCAATTGCGTGAAACAAGGGGACCAAAGGGAAAAATAAATTAATGGGATATAACCATATAAACCATCTGTTGTCTGTTGACTTTGCTGAAATAAAATGCTGCCTTGGGTTTTTTTTTAAGTAATTTAACTAAAGAATTGAACTACATCTCAAAATATCTTTCTCCCTATCCTGGTTCAATCTGCTTGTAACCATGCCCTTATTATAGTAGACATATTTCATCCCGTACAGCATATCCATCAATATTTCTATTTTATATCCACAGCCATAATAGCAACCAAACTGCCACTTAGCCCCAGCTGTTGCCTTTTAACTTTACGTATCCTGTGCAGAGAATCAATTTTATGCTAATTGCTTGTACAGCAATGCACCATTACTTACTTAGAACTTAGAAGTATTACAGTCTTTGTATATGAAAATTTACTTGGCTGAGTAGATTCTGGTTAAAATCAAATCAAAAAAACGTACAAGAATAACCAAAACATAATCCTCAAAACATGTTGCCCAAGTACATCTAAGTGAAATAGATTAGTACAGCTATTATGTCTTTGCCATTTTATATATATTATTCCATTTTACTATCGCATTATATTATTATTTTATTCTCTTATTGATATGTGATTAAAGCCAATGACACTAAAGGCTCCTTTCTTGTCTGGCCGTGTGCTGTTCCACTGTAATTATCAGCATCTCTCCAACGGACACCGTGGCCTCTGGCTTATTTAGGAACTTAACAGACAGATGGCAGACAGCGCCCATGAGGCAAAATGATATCCATCAAACGGCACAGATAAATGCAGATTATCACCAGTACTGTTCTTTGCGGCGCTCTCACTGCAGTGTGGGCGGAGCGGAGCGCTGAGAGGCCTACTCACCGGGGCGGGCATGAAGACCCGTCCACTCCGCGTCCTCTTCAGCTCCACCTCAATGTCACTGATCCTCGTCACCGGAGTGTCCTCCTGAGGCAGGGCAGACGCCCCGTGACCCCACTGACAACGAGAGCACTCAGAGCGGCCCCTTGCGCTGGTGTGGACACAGCGCTACCCGGCTCTTCAGACACCCTCCACTTTGAGCTCTTCGTGTTGTTTTGTTAAGTCTGACGACTGAAGGGCCCCGTGGAGCCCACCGCATATTATTAAAATTCAGCGGCTGTACCTTTACTTCTGAATTCTACAACATTTTGGATTTCTTATTTCAAAAACCGGTGTTGTGGTGATAATTGATTTACCTTGATCAAATCAGGCTGCCTCATTTTGAAGAAAATAATGAACATACTGTACAGTATAATATAACAAACAATACAACTCAGTCCAAAAACTCTGCATCATCAGTCGTCTTCACATGACATAAGACACTACTTCAAGCAATCAAAAGATCACAAAAAAACAGATGAAATCAGCAATTAAAACTGTTAAATCATCTATAGGAAGAGTTGACTCATCATTTATTTAAATTGTTTTCCACATCTACACCATCACACATTTATCAAAAGACAACATGACAGTACATCTACAGTACCGCGTGTCTCATATAGGTGTTCATTTTGCACTTGTGTCTCCCAGGAAGGCAAATAAAAAAACAGAATATTTATCTTCTTTTTTCCTGTTTTAGATACTCAAAGGAGAACTGTGTCTGGTTCTCAGACAAAGGATAGTTTACACTAACCCTGACCTGTTGCTTAGGCTCAAAGTAAATGAGAGGATGGGTTAGAAATGTATGCGTGTGTTTGTAGGAATGTGTGTAAATATGAGTGTGTAACATACACACATACATGTACAGTATACAGTACATAGGTGGGAATGTGTGTAGGTATGTATGTAGTATGCATGTATGTACAGCATGTATGTTGATGTATGCATATATATAGATATATATATAATTTTTGCTTTGTCTTGCTTTGTAGTTTTAAATGTAAGGGTGTGTTGGTTTTTATGGAGCCTATGTGATGGTACAGCGTACCTCAGCTCTGACTTGTCCTGCTATCTTTGTCTTCCACAATGGAATTAAGTTATCCTTTAACTAACTTTATTGTGTTACCCTCGAGATTTTCAATGAATACGTATTTGCCGCAGCGTATGACCTGTTATAAACATGTTTTTGTGACTCTTTGCTGTGACTCAAGGGTTAGTCTCATCTGCTTGCAACTTAGGGTTGGTTATTCACCATGTAGACACTAGAGAATATCACGCAGTCCTTTCGTGCTCATAGACCTCAGCATATGAAGTCCCTTTTCCACAACCTTTTCCTACAACCCAGTAAAAAAATAAAATTGTGTCTTATATAAAGCACTGTGAATTGCCCTTGTGTATAAAATATGCAAATATACAATTAAACTTGCCCGGTCTTTGACTATTTAACTTATTGGTTGTATAAGAACTAGAAAAATTCTAAACCGATGTTATTCAAGGATGTTTTGTACGGCTTTAATTTTAGTGGTAATTTTTGGTAGGTTTATTATAACAGTGAGAGACAGAATATCAAAAAGAAAATCCAGAAAATCCCATAAGAAAAAAAGATATAAATTATTTTGCATTTCATTGAGTGAAATAAGTATTTGATCCCCTACCAACCATAAAGAATTCTGGCTCCCACAGATTAGTCCTCTCGCTTTAAGAAAGTACACCTAATCTCAACTCGTTACCTGTATAAAAGACATCTGTCTCAACTTGTTACCTGTATAAAGACACATGTCCACAAAATCAATCAATCAGACTCCAACCTCTCCATCATGGGCAAGACCAAAGAGCTGTCCAAGGACATCAGGGACAAGACGGTAGACCTGCACAAGGCCGGAATGGGCTACGAGACCATTGGCAAGAAGCTGGGTGAGAAGGAGGCACCCGTTGGCGTGATTATTCGAAAATGGAAGAAACACAAAATGACCGTCAATCTCCCTCGGTCTGGGGCTCCACGCAAGATCTCACCTCGTGGGGTATCAATGATCATGAGAAAGGTGAGGGATCAGCCCAGAACTACACAGGGGGAGCTTGTTAATGATCTTGAGGCAGCTGGGACCACAGTCACCAAGAAAACCAGTGGTAACACACTACGGCGTAATGGATTAAAATCCTGCAGCGCCCGTAAGGTCCCCCTGCTCGAGAAGGGACATGTACAGGCCCCCCTTAAGCTTGCCAATGAACGCTGAATGATTCACAGAATGCTTGGGAGAAGGTGATGTGGTCAGATGAGACCAAAATCTAGCTCTTTGGTATCAATGCGACCCGCCGTGTTTTGAGGAAAAGGAATTCTGACTACGACCCCAAGAACACCATCCCCACCGTCAAGCATGGAGGTGGAAGCATTATGCTTAGGAGGTGTTTCTCTGCTAAGGGGACAGGTCGACTTCCCCGCATCGAGGGAAAGATGGATGGGGCCATGTACCGTGAAATCCTGGGTGACAACCTCCTTCTCTCAGCCAGGACACTAAAAATGGGTCGTGGATGGGTCTTCCAGCACGACAATGACCCAAAACATACAGCCAAGGCAACAAAGGAGTGGCTCAAGAAGAAGCACATTAAGGTCATGGAGTGGCCTGGCCAGTATCTGGACCTTAATCCTAAAGAAAATCTGTGGCGGGAGCTGAAGCTTGGAGTTGCCAAGCGACAGCCTCGAAACCTTAAAGATTTGGAGAAGATCTGCAAAGAGGAGTGGTCCTCCTGAGATCTGCAAAGAGGAGTGGTCCTCCTGAGATCTGCAAAGAGGAGTGGTCCTCCTGAGATCTGCAAAGAGGAGTGGTCCTCCTGAGATCTGCAAAGAGGAGTGGTCCTCCTGAGATGTGTGCAAACCTGGTAATCAACTACAAGAAACGTCTGACCTCTGTACTTGCCGACAAGGGTTTCCTCCGCCAAGTACTAAGTCATGTTTTGATAGGGGATCAAATACTTATTTCACTCAATGAAATGCAAAATAATTTATATCTTTTATTTAATGTGATTTTCTGGATTTTCTTTTTGATATTCTGTCTCTCACTGTTATAATAAACCTACCAAAAATTAACACTAAAATTGTAGACCGCTCATTTCTTTGTCAGTGGGCAAACTTAAAAAATCAGTGAGGGATCAAATAATTATTTCCCCTACTGTACAGTATATTTATCCCACCTACCTGTGAAGCGACTGTAATTTCTTCACACACCTCCATATTTTCGAGGAAGGTTATCTGGACTGCTGCAATTGTCAAACAGGAGAGAAAAAGAAGAGGAAAACTAATATAAAAACATATATAACAGTTGACATACCCTAGTCCCATTTTCATCACCAATATTTTATTGTCCTAAATGGCTGATTTTGTTGAATCAGGTCCGGTGTTGACTTGCTGTAATTGCACATGGGCTGTTGTTCTGTTATTAATTAATGATCAATTGGCTTGATGTACTTTTAAAGATGAGCATCTCTGCTATCAACAAAAGGTTGATGTTTAGCAATTATTGGGTCGGAAAATGGAAATAATAATAATGATTCTTGAATCTCTCAAACATCTTCAGTCATGCTGTGACACACATACAAGGACACATACTCTTGGGCTCTGTGTTAAAAGAAAATTGACAGCTTTTCGTCCAAATTACATACCTTAACAGACCTTGTTAATGTATTGTTAATATATTGTGAGGAATTTTCAAGGCTCTAGTTTGTAATGAAAAATCTCTCAGTGCACTCGTTCAGCTCAAATCAATCAAACATTTACCTCCTTCCTTTAAGCCCGAGTTAACATTGTTCGATTGCTCCATGTCTTCAATTGTGTGACCCTGCAGATAATAACAATACTAATCAATACAGAAGGAAAGCACTTTACAAAGACCTGCTCCATACTGATGGAGTGCACAAGCTCTTGACTTTGATAAAGAGATCTTATAGAAATGTTTCAAATTCCACGCCCACCTCATCTCAAATGAAGTAAAGACCAACGTATCCCTTTCATTTAGCACTATTTTTAAATGCAGTCGTTTTAAATAATCAGATCATAGATGAGTGATAAATGATGATTTGATGAATTAGCACCACTGTATTTGTGTAAATTTTACGTTTTTCTTCATGCGCTTTCTATTTCTTGCTACTGTCACAGGCTACCCAGTTACCCAATATTGTGTCGGGGACAGATTTTATTCACTTTCATAATATTTGCATCTTGTAGACCTGATTGCATTCACAGTGAATGGGAGGCTCTCAATGTGGTGAAGTGGAGCAGTAGGGATGACATTCTGAATGAAAGCAGGGCATGTGAAGGGCTGTTCCTGGATACGTGTAGTTTGAAGCACAATTGCTTTGGCTGCCTGCCTTATGCAAACGGTTCAACTACAGCTGCTGATATTCGGTGGATCCATTTTTAAGCTGTGGGGTGGCAACCAAATTTTACGCCCACTGGGGTTAGCTAAATGTATTACAGGAAATTCATATATTAAAAGAGTGGATTATTTTTCAATGTGTTCTCTATAATTAAAATATTTAAAAAAAATAATTTGAAACAATCTATCGGTGTGTCTAACTGGTGCAGACCTTCTTGGGAGTGGACTCCTCCTCCATGTTAAAATGCACCACCTGGACAGCAAAACGGTCAGCCACATTCACCAAATTAAGTCAGACTGGGATCAATCTCGTCTGCTGGATATTGTTTTCCGGTGACACAATTCACATAACCAGATCTATATTGTGTTGATACTCTATTGATCCCTGCAGAGGAAATTAACCGTTTTCTGTGTGTCAACTTCCACTAGGGGGCCAGAGGTTAACCAAAGAGCAGCTGAGTTTGACCAGAATTTGGTCTTGAAAAATCCAGCATACAATTACCTCTCAAAATATCAATTATACCAATACTTTTCTTTATTAATTCAAGTGTTGATATTATTACGGGTTTACATCCTACAATAACTATTACTGTCTGCTCCCGTTGCGCCGCTATATTGCAGCCCACGGCACCTAGATACGTCAGTTACCAGGATGGTAAAATGCAGAGAAATGCATTTTGTTGCCTCAGTACGTGTACTCTGTGCAATGACAATTAGTTTAATCTAATCTAAATCATATGGGTCTTGCACTTCACGCTATCTCTCTGTTCCACTCCTCTCTCTGGTCCTTTTCTTTACCTGCTCCATCCTGTCTCTCTCTGTGATCACGTTCACCCCCAGAGTGTGGAAGGGCGTGGCCACTTCTCCCATGGTCAACTGAATAGGCTGCTTCCTAAACATCATGATGTCACTGACTCCTTCCCTGAAGCCGGGAGGCTGGTAGTCATGCGGAGTGACTGGGCAATACGGAACATTACTGTGATTATCATGGGAATTAGAAATTGACATTTTGACATTGACAAGCTGTGTATCATTGTGTTTTATCTATATATATATATATATATATCATGTACCATCACCCTAGATTATCATGATAATCACAGGGAAATAAATAGCTGTTGGAATGACTTCACAATATCTGCTTAATATATTTAATATATATCAATGAATTAGTTATTAATGCATTAATTTATATATTACTAATATATTAATATCTGTTTTGAATCACATGGTAAAGAATCACTGGAGATTGTGTCTTTACATTGAACTGTGTGGCGGGTTAGGGACGCAAACGCACCATTTTCCAGAAAAGGTGGAGTGGAGGGTACTTGATCTTGGGGTACTTCCGATACAGATACAAATGCTGTACATAAGATTTTGGAGACCCTGTGTTTATTTTCATTAAATGATGGATTTGATGCTTTGTTAAGGGCACAAATCTCATCAACGGTATCTATTCATCCCTTTAGTAAAATCGATCAGATTATCAGTAACTGTTGCTAAAAGTGATGTAAAGAACATACTATGGAAATAGAGAAAAAGTTAAAAAGGCAAACACTAAGCATTCACATTAAAAGCCAGTGTGAACAAATGGGTTTTCAAAGGTGATTTAAAACACGACACTGGTTGTGGTAGCCTGATCTCATCAGGTATGTCTTTTCTGGGGACATTCCAGCCCCTAAAGGCAAAGCATGGTTGTCTTTAGTCTAAGTAGACAGAGACAAAGTCTCACAGACACGCGCACACATGCGCACACATACACACAGCTCAACACTTTTAAAAGTAAAATTCCATATCAGAAGTAGCTTCTCAGTGCATCGTATTTCATGAATCCAGTGAGAGCATTAATTCTAGCTTCATGAAATCAATATACTTTATAAAAAAAATCACTTGAAATTACCCCTAGTTATGCCGCAATTAACCAGAGCATGAGCGCGGGCCTCTGCCAACTCCAAGACAAAATAAATCTTTAATACATGTATTATAGAGACAAGCTCTGTAATGTTCCGTGCTAGAGGCCTCAGATGTACGCAGGCAAGGGGCATTCTATTCAGAATAACAAACCAGATATTTTATGAAACATAAATTATACTCATATGTTATACTTAACTTCATTGTTTCTCTTTTTCATATCTGATTTGTAACTGTTTGTTCTGTCTCACCTTCATTTGTATTTTTTTTTAATTTTTATTATTATTATTATTTTTTTTTTTAGGAGCAAACCCCTTCTGTAAATATAATACATTTTTTCTACTGCCATATTGGCCTCTAGAGGCTGCCGTTCACCCCAGGGCAGCACAATTCTAAGCACAAGAATGGTTTGACCAAAACATCACTTATTAGGAATGGCCGTGGTTAATCAAATATTCGAATAACACAAAGAATGTCAATATTTTAATATATAATTATATTCAAATCGGATACGAGGGAATTTGATGAGAAGTTTTGTTTTGTTTGATGACAATGACTTAAGAATTTATATCATTCTTTTAGATTGTTCCATATCGAAGTGATCTACAACTGGCATCCCCATGACATAAGCAAGCCCCACGCACAAACACACAGAAGGATAGTTTCTGTGCGTATTACCCTCATTGCAGAAGGCCAACTTCATGTTGAGATAGACGTTGTCTGGCAGAGGGCCCAGGTTCTGCATCAGCGTGTAGAGCTTCCTCAGCATCAGGATGCACGCCTTCTTAGTGTCGCCGCACGCCATGGTCGCCACGTGGCTGTTGTTGTTACTGAGGGAGATTTGAAGCATCATGGGAACTCAATGTGGACGTGCTCGGACCAACCCCGTTCATTCAAATTGCCAACACTGATTTAACATTAAAAGTAATTGCCAGTTGTAGCCATGTGAAAGTGAGCTACAGACGTTGAAGGGAATGAAAAAAAGATAGCGACGCAGTAGAAACAAAATGTTAGTTCATTTAAATGTTAGTTCAGTTCGGTAGACTAATGCAAGGGTCACACAACATCCTTGGCAGATTCTATCCTAGGTGGAGTAGGCTTCATTAACCGGACTGGTATGAACTTAAAATATATCGACGTCTGAGGTTGAGGTTGTGCAGACAGAGTCAAATTCTGCACGGGGCAAATCTGCGAAAGGCGCACACACGCAACTGCTTGATTACATTGCTGCCTGACACCACATCCTCTCGCATTCCTCTGACAGCGATTTCTTCGGGTGTGTTGCATGTGGACGGCCTACCAGTTTCCACTTATGTTTCACATAATCAGTAGGAGGGGAAAGGGTGAGACGCGTGGGAGGAGAGTATTTGCAGGGGATTCTTCATATGCAGAGCAAAGCGCTCCCTTCGATTCAGGAAACATCCATCATTTAGGAGTGCACACTGCAGTGATATTTTCTTTTAATCATTTCCATCTCCCCTCGTCTCAATGCATTATCTGTAAATCCAAACATAACAGCTACCTTTTAAGGTCCAGTTGGGGTCCCTTTGTAGTGTACCGGATCTTAAATTGGTAGAATTCTGTGACCCGCTTAAAAAAAGAGGATAAAGGGGGGAATTTCAGTGAAATTGTGTGAAGGGCTACAGGTGTTACGACAGGTAACTGTTAAACCAGAGCAAGTGCAAAAGTACAGGTTGCAAATTACCTGGGAATTTTCTGCATCAGTGTATATCTACAATCAAACAAGAGAGGACATACTTAAGATACAGGCAATATGGAGAAAAAAGTATGGCCCGCTTTGTTGTTGAAAAATGCTCACCAAAATATGCAAGAGTTCATATAACTACAATTCATGAAAGAGGGTTTAAGGATTTCCACTGAGACTTAACTTGACCTGACATGCTCTACTGGAGCTCCGCACACTGTTCTTAGACATTAATAATCTTAACAAGTAATACTTTCCATAACAAGACTGACTGGTTTACACACTGACTGACTGGACTTCAACGCTTTGTGACTTGCCAGGACTTCTGCTCTGTGAGGTAAGTACTGGAGGTAAGTTAAGGTAAGTTTCATTTATGAGGATTTAAATGTATATTTAATACAACAGACAATTAATGCTATTATATAACTATAGAACCCAGAATCGCAATTGTGACGCAGCCCCTTGCGGCCACCCGCGCGAGCACCTCCTGTCGATTTCACACATTTTAGTATTTTTGGAGCTTGTAGAGCTTATTGTGCGTAATCACCGGGTGTCGTGACATTTCACTGCATAGTATGTATAAAGTATGTGACAAATAATCTCTTGAACTTGAATTTACATGGAAATTCCAACATTTTATATGTTAACAGGCAACAGGATACTCACACACAAAACAGCTACTCGTAGCTGGGGGGAAAGAAAAAAGACAAAATCCTTATGAGGAAACTTAAAATGTGAATCTGGGATTGGCTGGCTTGTTGGGAGTTTGAGGCTTATGCGGCTATTTCTGATCCATTACATCGATATAACATTTTTTAAATAAACCAAACAACTTAGCAAGTCCAGAGTGGTGGAAAAAGGGTGGATGACTTACATACTTCCTCTGAACGGCGTCAAAGCATCCCTGCATCCTGAAGGGATGAGATAACAAACCTAATTAACACACTTGCATACATACACTTAGTGACACTCTGACACCATAACTTTAGATGGACAGAGTGCGCCTTGAGTCACACTGATAAAACTGAGTGTTCTCTGGTACTACCTTAAATGGCTACTTAGCTTTACTACCAGTGTTTATTGTGTGTGCGTGCGTGCGGATTCACATGTGCTCGGGGTTATATAAACACAGAAAGCCTTAAAGTAACAAACATAAAAACATAATAAAAAAAGTCATTAATTAACTACGACGGGTAGAGCGTAGCTTATAACAAAGGCATTGGCCTCAACATTGGCTACAGGCCTCCACAATAAAAGTACGGTTGGGATATTGACCACTGAACGATCTGATTGGCACCAGGACACCGGCGGTCTTCCCTGAGAATCATCACTTTCATATCTGTGAGAAAGCAGGGATGAACAGTAGTGAGTAGTTGCCATACGAGCAAATATAATTAATATTCAACAGTTAATGTTACGCTGCATTCCGCAGAATTAGGGGTGTTTCTTTGGCGAGCTCGTGAATTCTACATCTGCACGAGAGATGAAACTACAGAGTAGTTCAAATTGAAGTTACAGGTGTTTTCAAAAACCCATTCAATGGGAAACTGCCCTGAAAATCCGACTTAAACGGCTTTCAATAGAATGCAGCATTATATCGCTTGAGGTGAAACATTAGCAGAATAATCGATTATTTTTGGAAGCGGAGAACTCAAACACAAGCTGCAAAAAACACAGGCTGGGGGAAAAAAAAAGTGATTTCGCTTCGGCCTGGTCTGTGCACGGACGGTACCAGCGACCGTAAGAAAATATAGAGCAAGGGGCACAATTCGGCTTTCTACTCAACCTAGTTTTCTGCCTCACAGACCTCTGGAATTTGAAAACCACCAAATATTTTAGTATGCTAAATATTATCGAAGGATGGATATGGATAAGTAAAATGCACGAGAATAGGCCAGAGATGTGACTAAGTTGGTGTACCTTCCACATGTTTGGTCCCGTAGGCTTCCTCTGGGAACAGTCCCCTGAGGTAGCTGATGTTGGACACCGCAATGGCCAGAAGTTTCTTTACGACAACCAAGGACTGCTGCTCTGTGGCGACCACGGTGGGCAACAGTTGCGTTTCCTGAATTATACACCAATGCATCACAAACACGAACTATTTCGGCATCGAAGCAGGTCTACTATGACATATGACATATGGCATATGACAGCAGGGGAATATATTGAACTTGGCTGTATGTGTACCTGAGCAGCTCTGGTACGATGGGCACAGGCCATGGTTGTGGCGAAGAAAATCAAGACTTAACTAGAAAATAAGGAGACGGGTCAGGTTGAAAGCAGCAGCAGCACTGACGTTTAAACCCGGTCCCGAAGACAAACATTAGCTAGGCGTTTTTGCAAGCAGCCAATCTAACTCTTGACACTTCTACACGTTCATGTTAAATTAGCATTGTGGCAATTACATTATACTGGAGACTTTATTCATCGCGGTGACACAGCAGCACAAGACCACAGTAAAGTAATGAAAAATAAGAAATATACCACGTGTTAACTTCGGCTGAATTGATTACAGCGCTAGCTAGCATTAGCTGTTAGCCAAAGGCAAAACCATCCCACGCTTCACGGAGTTTGATTGACAGACGTGTCTGCCTACAAAAAAAAGGAGGGCGACCCAATCAAACTGCAGAGGACGCGGATTAATTCTGAAAAGGGTGGAGGGAAAAAAAACAAAACATCGATTTGAGTGTATCGTCCTCGCAAAGCACCGCCCGCGGACACACGCGTACCTGACGTAGGTTCGCGAACTTGGCTGGAGCTGGAGCAAAGTTGTTTTTTGTTTCTTTTTCAACGCGACGCAATCTGCGCCTGCAGTACCGGCCGCTGCCTCCAGGGGGGGGCGTCTGAGGATCTGCTGTGTTACGCTCCAGAGACGTGGACACTGAAAAAAAACAAACCTGTCGCTCGGAAACAAACAAACCAACAAACAAACAAACAAACAAAACAAAAAAAAAAAAAAACGTATTTACGTGGGATAACGGGCGCTGACGTCACGCGGGCATGACGTCACTGTCACACGACGTCACACACCGTTGACGAGCGAGCGCGGTTCCCGTTGCGTGTGTTCTTGTTCCTTTTTGGGGGTTTTGTTTTTTTTATTCAAACGCGTCTCATTTCGATCCGAACGACGCTGTGTTCTGAGCTCCCGTGCAGATGCCTATCAATAAGTGACGTAAGGTGAGCGCCCTGTTTTATATCGCTCATGTATTTATTCATACATTTGTTTATTATATTAAAAAATAAAAATTAAAAAATCTCCTCTTTCGGACAGTTGCTTTTGACGTTTACGCACCTTATATTTCGGAAACGCCTAAGTCTCGCCTCCCTCTATTCGTTTTTTTTTATCCATTGTTGACGTCACATGTTTGCGATTGTTGTGTTTGGGTGTAATTCTGCTGACCGGGTCCAATCTGTCCTCTGCTGCCCCCTGGAGGAGTCTGCTATATTACATCGACGGGCCCCTCCGTCGAGCCTTCAGAATCAGAATCAAAAATACTTTAATAATCCCACTTGTACTTTACTTATTACTTGTACTTTATTATCGGGCACATTTATTTTCCGAGGACGGGAGCGTTCCCTTCCTTTTCACACCTTCTCATCTCTGCACATACATTTGGACACATCCAAAGTGACCTGCGACTGAATAACACAATTTTCTCCCTGTATTTGTTCTCAACATTTTCCTCCTTTTCTCTGCTTTTGTCAGATTTGGACACACCGAGACAGTCATCCGCCGTATTCAAGATCAGTGCAGTTATTTTGCGGTAATAGCCACTTTTAAAGTTAGGGTTAGGGTTATCTACCGTTTCCCGTAATCTATTAACACGTAAAAAAATTTTTTAGGACAGGACAATTTCATTCATTTTTACACATTTAGTTTGATTTATACACATAGGACCGTTCATCAGCTTTCCATTTCTTCGGACTCTTTCCTTCTCTTCTTTTTTTTTCTACAGATCTAAAGACCTTCGATCTCTTCCTCTGACTGGCACCGTGTAGCGGGTTGTTAAAAACGTTTATCTTTTGTAATGCGGTATATATAACATTGTTATAACCATTTCGGCTTCCACCCTGGTACGCACAGTATTTGCACGGATTTTTTTTTAATCATTTATCAGAATCAGAATCACTTTATTCGCCAAGTATGTTTTCACATACAAGGACTTGGTTGTGGTTTGTCGGCGCATAACGGTGTAGAAGTAGAAAAGCAAGTACTACAAAAAGGTCTAGAAACATCAATGTACGTATAACAATTGGATAGAATAGAGATAGAAATAACAATGTGTGAAATATGTTCTATATATTTGTTATGTATGTGTGTGTTTGTGTGCATGTGTGTGTGTCTGTATATATATATATGTGTGTATGTGTGTGTGTGTATATATATATATATTTTTTTTTTTTTATATATATATATATGTTGTATATATGTGTGTGTGTGTGTGTGTGTATATATATATATATATATATATATATATATGAAAAAAATGACATTTCCAGGAGACTACAGAAGTCTATTGGTAAGGGCTAATTTGAGGTTTATTGTATCTTGTCAATTTTTTCTGTTTTATATTCGTATTGCGCCATTATTATTGCCTATGTTCAATCCACTTGGACATTCAAGCCTTGGCCATGGCCATCTCCATCTCCATCTCCATCTCCATCTCCATCTCCATCTCCAGCCACGGTCCGTCCTCGCCTTCGACCGACGTCGTTGAACTGCTCCTGCGCTCGTGTGCGTTGTCGTTGACGCAGTCCGCAGTGGCCGCTCAGCGCACACGCCCACCCCGCGCCCATTGGACGGCCGGCGCGTCCGTCTCGCCCCGGCCGCCGCCATTGGCTACTGTAAACGTCACTCGCCGCCGGGGGAAAATCCCTGGCGGTGACGTCACGAACCCCCTCGCCTTTTTGTTTTTTTTTCTTCTTCCGCCGAGGAGCAGCCGCGCGCACCGGACGAGCGCGAGCGGCGGGGCGGGGGGAGAGGAACCAGGCTCGCGTGCAGGTGCCGAAACGGTGCGGGCGCATTTCCACTCCCGCCGCGCTCTCCCCGGGGAAACGGGGCCCGACCCTTCGCCTGCCCGTCGCAGACGCGCCATGTCGTCGGAGAACCCGGACGCGGACACGCCGGTGGACTGCGAGGACGAAAAGCAGGTGGGCTGCGGCGTCGAGCCCGGGTGTCGTCGGCTAGCCACTTAGCATGCTAGCGGGGAGCAGCTAGGCGGTCAGCGCGCTGGCTCGAAGTGGCCGGCGCGAAGCCGCGGCGAGCGGGGGTTTGTCGGAAGCCCGCTCGGGGAGGCAGTGGCACGGGGGGAGGGGGGCACCGAGTGATTATCCTCGTGTCGTCGCGTCGTCCTGTTTTTAAAATTATTTATTTATTTGTTGTTTTGGGGTTTTTTTTATCGGGCCAACGCGTCTCGCTGGTGGGGGTGGTGGGGGGGGGGTGTTAGTTCTCCGTCGGGCCTCGTCGGTCCCGACGGCAGCTGCGACGAGGCAGCAGCTTCCGCATGATCCGTCGCTCGGGAGCAGGAGCAGAAATCTGGCTCCGGTGGCCGAGTGACGGTTGTCAGTCACCCGGGGTTCGCGGAGAACGCGCGGCCTCGAAGGGGACCCATCGTGCCCTCCCGTGGCTCCCTTCATCTGTACACATGTGTGTGTATTCAGTATTGCAACGCGGGGTGGTCGTGTTACACGTGGTCAAAGCGGCGAATAATGAGGTAAACAAACGACGAAGTAATGGCGACGCTCTGGACGCCGCTTTCCAAAAAAGGTCCCTTTCCTGCTCCCTGCGCGGGGTGACGTCAGCCGGATCCCTCCGTACACGCACGCGCGCGCAAGCCCCCCCCCCCCAAAAAGGCAAAAAAAAAAAAAAAAAAAAAAAAAATATATATATATATATATATATATATATATATATATTTATTTTATTTTTTTAAGACGTTTTGGGCGTCGCAGTTCGACGACGCGTCGAGGAATCGGGTCACACGGCGGGGCCGGGCCGCTGGAGTCGTGCGTCGGGCACCGTTTTCGGTCGCGGAGCCCGGAAGCCCCGCCCCGCCGGCTCGCTGTTTACCGAAAGTTTATTAATATTGCACCTGTCGCGTGTTCACACTGCGCCACTGTCAGCGGCGCGTTAGCATGGCGAGGATGCGTAACCTGAGTGGTATTTCAAGCGTAATTCTTCAAAAACATGTTTTGGGGACCGATGGTGAGACGATGGTCCGTTGTACTGTGGAGATTTGAATATTTACAGTGGGCGCGTGAATGTGGCGGGGACACCGTTAGCTGTTCGAGTGAAATGGATTCCCACACGGTGTGACAACAACTGCTCCGTCTGTGTTTCTTACAGTTTCTGATTTGGTATCATTGGTTCGGATTTCATTTTTGTACACTTTTATCCTCTGCAATTTGCAAAATTTGTCCCTGTCTTCCATGGCTGTACAGGCCCGTGTTGCCCTGTTTAAGGTTTTTTTTTTTTTTGTGATGATGGTATTGACTGGCTGCAAGTCAGCTGTGAGGTTAGAGTTGACACACCTATTGCTCAATGAGTTTAAACTAGTGCTAGATATGTGCATGGAAACAGTGTTCAATACGGTTAGGGTTGTCGGCAAGGCAACTTCATTTGCATAGCACATTTCATACACAAAGGTAATTCAACATGCTCTACATAAGGCATACATTATACAAATTAATTAACGAATTAAGAAGCAAAGCTAAAAACAGATAGAGGTAAATAACAGGTAAAGGTCGATTTAAAGCAGTCCTACCCACGTGCACCCATTTAAGATTGCCAGGCCTCTTTCTAACAGGAAAAAGATTCTTAGAGTTAAAAGCTGTGGACTGTGTTCACCGCTTGTAAAATCACTCCCTAACACCTACAATCAGCTCAAATTGTTGGACTGTGTTGGTCGCTAGTGATTGAAGATCACCCCTGAACACCTTCAATAGCACATTTTAACCGGGTTCAAGTGTGCTCTCCAGCTGTGCACCAAGGGTTCGCTATGTAAGGAACATGTCAGGGCATGTTAGGTCCAACGGAGTAATTTAAGTTTTTGGTAGTCTCTGCAGTGCAAGGGGCCGAATACAGCGGCTCACATTGTACATTTCTCTCCATGGGCCCAAGCTCACTCGGTGCCTTACGCCCCACTCCTGTGGGATTCCGTTCATCGGCTTCTGTGTCCTCCTGAGTCACATTTTATCCCTGCCCTAGCAAGCTTTGCATTCTCAGTGTCCGGTCATGTCTGCATAGGGAAATTAGGTCTATGCCACATGCGGCTCAGCACAGGCAAGGCTCATATAAGTCTTTCTTGCAGTTATGCCAGGTGCATATCTTTCATTAACCTTCAGTGAAGATAGTTTGGATCTCAATTCAGTAGAGTTGTTGACAGTGACACATTGAACCTTAGCAACGTGTGTCCCACTTTTACCATATGAATGCTGTTTTTCCCTCCCACCTGACAGTGTGAATGAGAGGCGTTTGACCTGTTTAGCTGCTTTGGTTTCTTCCTACCAAACCTATGTAAACAAAAAAAAAAAAATCCATACCAATATATGAATTAACTATATAGTTGTTTATTGCGTGAAATGTGTACTGAACCTTGTGATCGTTTCAGATTGTCTGCATACTCAGACAAACTGAAGGGATCATGAGGCTCAGTAGACGCTAGATGTTGTCACCCATAGCATAATATTGATGGGGCAGAAAGCTGTGGCTGTTATGTCTACTTCCAGAAGCCTGTAGTAGCATGGAGATATTTTCCTGTCATGCTCAAGGCAAGCTTCCCTTGACACATTGCACACATGCAACATGAAATATACATAAAGTTAGAATAATACACCAGATATAATAAATAAAAGATGACAAATAAACTGAAGGAACAAATTGGCTAATTTCTGCAACTTCCATTTCAAATGCAACTTGCATTTGTAACTTCCATTGTGTTTTCACTTGGAAATGATCTTGCTTAGCTATACTAAAGCTTTACCAAAAGAGGAATGAGCGAATTCAAACCTTGGTATACAGTATATGTTAATATTCCTGAGCAGTGCCGGTAGATAGTCACATTGTTTTTGTCAAATTATCTAAAGCAAAACCGATGGTCATGCACTTAGACTTATGAACAATTTTTGAATGTCCAAAGGGAGGTGTCACGGTTTGTCCCAAAAAAATGTCACCTTCTTTTCAACCATCTGGATTCAAATCTTGTGTTCTGAGTGAGCGTTCCTTCACAGTCTCAAGAGCGTTATGTGAGATAGTTGTAGGAGAAGATTCAGGCTGTGACTCATACTATTAGGGAGAATATTTAACCCCCGGAAGTCATTGCCATGGTTTTTAACCCACTTCACAGAAGAGGTCTTTTGACAAATGGTGCAAGTTATTTAAATGTTAAGGATTTTATACAGTGAATTTGTCCAGTGCTCCACTATAGACTTAACAATTACAGTAGTGTGTCCATCCAATGCATTGTATTTGGAAATGTAGGGGGAATTGTAATTGCAACTTTAAATGTCATATAAACAGATATGTGGGCAATGCATCGCCTTTATGGGTGTGTATTTGTTGTTTTGTGTTTTGTTTTCATCTTCAGATTTATTTCCGGTTTGGAATGGCCCTGTGACTGCCAAGGAGGTGTGTTTACAATTTGGTCAATTAGCTGTTTTTCTCCTAGGATTCCCAGGAAAAGAACTCTAACCCAGTCAAGGCTGAGGAGGCCAAGCTGAAGGCCAAATACCCCACCCTGGGCCAGAAGCCTGGAGGCCCTGACTTCCTCATGAAGAGACTACAGAAGGGGGTAAGGGATTCACTTTTATTCATTAACAGGTAATGGTTTGACTCTCGGAGTACAAAAAAATCCCCAAAAACTAGTATCAATTTGATCACTTTAGAAATAAATGGATAAACCACTCAAAACTCCAACACAAAGACCAGGCAGTTAAAATGGCCTATGCGCACGCACACACTCACACTGCCCCATGATTGAATCATACAAACAATACAATTGTCTGGTTTAGCATTATGAAAAGTCACTGTGGCTTGAGTCCTACAACAGCCTGAATTTCCACCAAGAGAAAAAAACATAATCCCTCCCATGACTGTTTATTGTGAGTTGCTTGCTGTCTGACAATGCTCACACTTTTGGTCTTGCTGAATGCTGACACATCTTTGGTTAATCAATTCTTTGTGTATTGTATTATGTGATTGGTTGTCTCTATTTGGTGTAATCATAATCTCACAATCATATTCTCTTGGCAATTATAGGAAATAATTTCTATCTACATTAAAACACTTCATGTATTTGTCTAGACCGACGACAAATTCCACGTCTGTTTGGCTTTGGTGGAAACAGTCAATATGTCTTATTTATTTTCCCACCCAGCAAAAGTACTTTGATTCTGGTGACTACAACATGGCCAAGGCCAAGATGAAGAACAAGCAGCTGCCCGTGGCAGGGCCGGACAAAAACCTGGTGACTGGGGACCACATTCCCACGCCACAGGATCTGCCCCAGAGGAAGTCATCCTTGGTCACCAGCAAGTTAGCCGGCTAGCCTCCATCGTCCCTGAAGCACCCCCAAGCCCCTGGGGCTCCCAGCGATCCTCCCTCCTCACCCCTTCCCAGCTCCCGTGTCACCCCTTCCCCGCTCTCCCAGGCATCACTTGGCTTTAACATATCGGGCAGAGGTGTGTGTGTGTGTGTGTGTGTGTGTGTGTGTGTGTGTGTGTGTGTGTGTGTGTGTGTGTGTGTGTGTGTGTGTGTGTGTGTGTGTGTGTGTGTGTGTTCAGTACCCTCTCCCTGCACACAGCTCTGCCCCCTCCTCTGCACACTCCCACCTCCTTCTAGCTGCCTCCCTTCTGTCTGTCTTGGTTTTCTGGTGTTCCAAGATGCATCACTGTAGATGTGTGTCATCGGGCAGGCGGCTGGGTGGGGTGAGTTATTGCACTTTGTATTCTGTACAGTAATCTGGCTGTTCTGTAGGGGGTGCTCATATTTGTTTCTTTTTTGTTTGTTGTCTTAAAGGACACTAATGACGTTACGTGCTGGGGGGGTAAGGAACCTCGGTCACAACATGCCCTCGTGACGCGTTAACATTATGGCGGTGGCTGAACCGTATGAAGGCTTGAAAGTTTCTTTCTATTTCTTTTAAATAATCGCTTGCATACCAAATCTATAAGGGGCTGCGGCATATGCTGAGGTGGCGTGCTCTACTGAGACCATTTTGGGAACATGGAAAATGAACCAGGGGCCTCTTATCTGATCCGTCGGTCCTCCTTTCGTCAAACAAATGTTAGTCACTGTCTGCAGCTCAAATGGGATCTAAATTGGCATTTTTTTTTTTTTTCTTCTCCTAACGTTGCTTTGGTTCTCGACTCCCATTTGCTGCGAGATTGTCTCTTAGAAATGCCGCGTTATTGTTGGAAGGAGAACGTCGAAGGGGAAACAAGATGCTATCTAGGAGGGAGTTGAGTTGAGGGTCAAGTGAGTTGAAGGATGCAGTGAAAACAAACCTGCCTGGCCCCGGAGTGTCCCAGGGTGACATTTTGATTCTCTCTTTTTCCTCCTGCTGTCCTGACAATCCACATGCACACGCTCCTGTACACTACCCACGGCAAGGTCCTGCTGAATATATCTCTGTATCAGTTTTAAGGCGCCATGCCAAATCGCTGTGTCGAATCTTAGTTTGGTGGCTGTTTGGTCCATCAAACGGGCTTGTTTACTACAAGCATAAAGGATCAATATGGGAGTTTGTGCGCCGTGCAAAGAGTGTGTACTGTAAATATTCAAAACGTTGTATATTGATTTGTATGTCTTTACGGGACAGTTTGTCCCGACTTGGCTATCCTGTCGGTGGTAGCTCATTTTGTCTAAAATTCAAGGGGGGAATTTGATTCTTCCACACCTGTGTCGAGAGGGGCATGTGCGTAGGAGAACTGGAAGCCCACAGATTATGCAAAGGAGACTCCCGCGCACTTTTGCATATTTTGTGAGCTTATTTTGTCCAACTGTGGTTCATAAAAGAAGACTACTAGTTGGGTTCCTATGCACGACAGCTAGACCAAGTAAATTTTTCTCCTAGTTTTCTCCTGCTAGCTACCCTTATATATCTTTCTCCCATATCAACACACTTAACACACTGTTTGATGCGAGTGGTGTGACTGGGTGAACGGCAGACGAGCTGATAACCACGGGGGGGCGCCGGTATGATCGTCACAGCAGGTTTGAAGTGGGACACCGCATGCTTGCAGGATGCGCTCACTTTGACACTTGGCAAAGCCAAAAGAGATTTCATGACATGAGGAGAGGGGGGGGTAAAGGGTGCACGTGACCCCCGCCCCCCCTCCCCCCTCCTCAATGGACACTTGTGAGCATGGTTCAATCACTAAAGGGCGCAATCACACCTATAGTTTATTTATTTGGACGGAAGAGAACACCAAAGCCGATTGGACAGCCTTGGTAAACTCTCACACCACTGTCATGGGTTTTTGTTGTTTGTTTTGGATGCAGTTGTACAGTTCTCTGGAAGTCAAAGTTGTTTCTAAACAGTTTGGATTCTTTTTTTTTTTTTTTTTCTTTTCTCATCTGTTTAAATCTAGGTTTAGGTCTATATACAGTATTTAGTATGATCATTTCGCCTCATCGCTCTACATTAACCCACAATCTCTTTTTCATTCAAACATTGGGCTGCGTTGACAGTTTTAACACCGAATAATGTGCCGGTTGGAAGACTTGTCAGTGCTGTGTTTTTACTACAAGGGAACTGCACTCATAATTGCTTGGAAGTGGACCGAGACTCACATTTTCCGGGGGTCTACGTGTGGTTAATGAGCACAGATCTTGTTCAAGAGGCATCGGTCTCACGTGTCAAAATATGGGCGTTAACGCGGCAGAGTTTTGGAGGTACCAAAGCGGAGCAGCATAGGTGAGGGTGCGCCCTGGAGGCAGGGGCTTGTCTTATCTGCAAACTTTAAAATGCATGCTGTCTGCCTTGAACCAGTTCAATTAATAGGCCTCCTTGTACTATACCGCTTCAGGGAACGATCACAAACGCACACTCAAACATGTAGGCTAGATATTTAGGGTGCATGCGCCATCACATTCTCAACCTCACGTGTAATTTCATCCAGACTTTGAAATGTGTCAAATATCAGCAGTCGGGACGTTTGAGAGTGTAATTGGGGTTGTATGATTGTGCTGCTTCTTCGTTGTAAATAGACTTTAACAGGGAGTGGGATTTTTTTGTTGTTACTCGGTGGCTTTCCACTCTTCCTCATGGGCTGAGGTGTTTCTCTCAGATTCAGTGATTCCTCTCTTTTCAGTTAAAAAAGAAACAAAACACTACTTCTGCTTTATCTACATGTGAAGCGGAGGCTCTGTGAACCTGTATCTTGGATATATGTGTAAATGCTGCTGATTCAGTCAATGACAAATCTTTAGAAACAGCACTGTAAAGAACCTGTCCGATGTATTTTGTACCAGTTCAGTCGACGTCGTCCCCCAGAATGGCTCAACCAGAGTTTTTGTTCTTGCGATGGGCTCAATTCACTTTCTGCCTCAGATATTGACAAAAAAAGGCCCTGAAAGCTCCATCCCTAGATATATAAGTTGCACCTTTTGGATTTGATCCCATTCAGTAATTTTGATGAACTCAATTGGCCACAACGCCTCTCCAGAATTTTGAAAAATGGACCGGTAAACCCTCGGATTGTTTCCAAAAGCCTAGAACTGCTAAAAGAGTGAGGCGTGTTTTAAAATAAATCATTGGCTATGAAGGCTAAAATATGTTTAATGAACTAAAAGTGGGCTGAGGTTCTTTTATACCATGTTAAGTTCACTGTCTCACTTTGCACAAAGCAATTCCATGCAGGGGGGACGTACCAATGTATGTTTAAATGACGTGCCGCAGTAACTCCCGTTAAAAATCTCATTTACACGTGCCAGAATGTATAAAGAAATGACAGGCTGTGTGCTCTGAAGAACTTTGTGCTGCTTTTACCTTTATGTTTTCTTGTTGTTTTGCATTTCTGAGTAAAAGAATATTCTTATTTTCATGTGTTCTCTAATTGTGTAATTCCTTCATTTCACCCTGGCCCATTATAACTGCAGGGATATCAGAGGGACCCTTGCTTCCAAGAAAATAAAGGGGGTGGGTACATGATTATTAAAAAAAAAAAAGGGATGCCTGTTTAGAGAACACGGGAATGATTTTAAGACTTTAGGCAGTTCAGGGCTACTCGGAATGTTTTTGTTTTGTTGGAGTAGTCAAAACAGAGTTTTTGTCAGTATTTGAAATAAACTTTTACATTAATAAGAGTAAGAGTTTCTTGTATCATGGTCATTTATGTTGTCGTTGTTGCTTGAAACGCTGCGATTCAAAGGTGTCTTCACTGTGTCCCTCTCCAAGGTCTTCAAACCGCTCCCCAACGGAAAATTAAAAGGTTTCACGAAACCGCTGTACCTCCAACTGACCACTAGGAGGAGGCACGCTCTTAGTTGACCCGGACGAGGTTTTCCGCATTGAAAAGCCTGCAAAAAATGTTGTTTATTTCGAGAGGGGAAATAACGTTCATTGAGGTTTTTCTTCACCCACCCGGAGACAATTGAATAGAGTGAGATTTTACATCCTATGCCGTGCTCCATCTACGTACGTCTATTTGTAAAAATTACATTTACATTTCACGTTCACGTTTGTTCATTTATCGTGCATACGAAATAACATGCAATAAGTATGTGGATAGATCTTCCAGAGAATCTCAGCTTTGTTTTTATTTGATTTTGCACAATTCTGAGCCCCTCGAGTACACCCCAGTCAAAAATATTGATCAGGTATCCTTTTAAAATGGGGCGTCTGCACACTGGAGATTTGTTTGTGTTTTGTTGTATTTTGTATTTTTTTTTTTTTTTATATCTTGCTAATTTTTTTTTTTTTTTTTTTGGGGGGGGGGGGGTATATTTTGCGGAAAAGCAAAGTCTTTCTCACCCTTGAATGTTTGTTGGAGTTAGTCAGGGCGCGCTGGTATGCACTGCGTCCACAGCAACACAGCGAGGAATATGATTCGATTTGGGAATAAATAATCATTTGGGGGGCGCTTATTTTTATCACCTTTTATGTTTTCCCAAATTAAAATATTAAATTCTTTGTTTTGTGTGCGTGAAGCCAACGGTTTATCTCCGTAGCTGCTGCTGCTGCTGCTGCTGCTTTGTTTGTAAACAACCAGTTACCGGAACTGAACACGTCGTGACGTCAACGCGTTGCTGCGCAAGCTTCGCCCGCGTTTAAAAACCCGCGTACGTCATCGCGCTCGACCGTTGGAGTTTCGTCCCCCGGCCGAGATGGAGGGAGTCTGAGGCGCTGCGGAAACGGGCCGCTTCATTTGTTGAAAACAAAGCTGCCACACGGCTTAGGAATATATATATATATATATACTTGTTTTTTTCCTCTCCACACGCTTAAACGAATCTACCCGAACGCCAACATGAATATTATGTCGTCGTCGGCGCGGTCCAAACGGGGTAATTTCGCCGCCGGAGCCATCGGGACGTTCTTCGTTCTCCCTCAAAATGGAGTCGTCGAGGGCTCCGTTCACTTCGACTCCGGGAACCCGGCGTCCTCGCTCATGGCCAGGCCGTGCGGGAGGCGGATAGCCGGAGACGCCCAGGCGCGACCCAAGGTCCTCAAAGTAGGCACGCCGAGCACGGCGGGCAAAGTGCGAGCCGATATCAACGACAACGGCGACTCCCTGCCGTCGACCCCGGAGGTCCAGTCGGACCTGGGCCCGGACACGGACACGGACATGGAGACGCCGGGGGACGAGGTCATGCAGAACGATACCCGGGAAAACATTTCCACCTTCCTCAGAGCCTTTGTAGCACCACCCAGAGCCGGGTGGAGGCAAGGGAAGGTGCAAGACACGATGAAAAGGGTCGTGGACGACGTTCTGGCGAAGCACCTCTACGCTTACAACGGTAAGGAAGCGGCAGCCACGGCGGAGCGTGGGCGGCCGTGACGCCAACGTGCGCACGGTATTTAACCGTCAATGTTCCCATTGTGAAGTATCGAGCGGCGAACCGGGATTTAAACGGACGCATCAAGCAGCGTCGTAACGTCTCACACGCATCTCAACGTCTCATATTTATGTAGTGTGATTTCTTTTTTTTTTTTTAAACCTGTTTATGTTGTGGTGCATTGATAATATTTATTGCCATATTGATCTCAAATCTCCATCTTAAATGTATCTTACATCCTCTTGTTTTTATATAATCTCTATATAATAATGTAGTTATCTCTATATAATGTAATAATCTCACAATAATATCATTATCTCTACACAATCCATAATATCTCCATTTAATATCCCGATTCCAGGATGTCAGTTTACGGCAGTGTTTAAAGGACCTCGCACTTTATTGTCGGACAGTAACAGCTTTGGCAGGGCCGGGTTTTTAAACAAGTTGGTGTCTGCGCTACTTTCGGGGCTTTAACCGACGTCTTGTTCCCCCCCCCTATTCAAGGCATGATCAAGAAGCTGTGCCTGGACGAGCGGGGCGACGACATGAGCTTCGTCATGTCGGTGGCCAAGAGCCTGTTCGCCGACGGGACCACCAACTGGGGCCGCATCGCCAGCCTGCTGGCCTTCGGCGCCGTGGTGTGTCGGTACCTGAAGCAGAAGGGCCGAGAGCACTGCGTGGCCCTGGTGGCCCACGAGATCTCCTCATACCTCCTGCTGGATCAGCGGGCCTGGCTGGCCAAGAACAACGCATGGGTGAGCAATGGCTCCTTCCCCCCCCCCCCCTCCTGTTTGTCTCGACAGGAAGCTCCCATGAAAGGGGGGGAATGCTTAACTGGTTGCGCAACCAGTTTGTTATGCAACGAATGATATCATTGTTCAATCGAGCAGCGGTTTGGGAGATTTTAACCCCTAACCGCCTTTTTTTGTTTCCCTTTCTCTCAGGATGGCTTTGTGGAGTTCTTTCAGGTAGCAGACCCAGAGACTACAGTGAGGAACACACTCATGGCCTTTGCTGGTTTTGCCGGTATCGGGGCAACACTGGCCCTGTTGATCAGGTGAATTTTTTGGGGAAGAGAGACATTATATTTTTTTGAGAAACAGAAGAGGAAATACTTCAGTGATTCATCATTTTTTCACCCCCTTTTATTTAATATTAATAAATTACTTTTCACAGAAATGTAAGACGTGTCTATGCAAATGGTTTGTGATATTGCCTTTTAAACTTTTGATTACCCCGGTGTTCCCAGTACGAATGATTGTTGTCCTGTTAAAAATGCAGATCGGATGAATCCCCATTGGGCAGGACTCGAAACCACGAGGACCCCCCCCCCCCCATTCCATGCAGCCATCATGCCCCGCTCAATAGAGCCAAATAGTTATCCGTGTTTTTCCCTATTTGGATTCCTCAGGCATCCAGGGTGAGTTAGGGGTTGACTTGCAGGAGTGTCACATAATTTCCTGCTTTGGGAAATGGTGTGGTTCAGATCTTTATTTGGAAAGAAACACATTCACATTCCTCCCGCTTGGTTTCTTGCAGGGCTGTTGAATGCAACCGCCGCACAAAAGCAGTCAGCACTCTGAACAATACTAGGAGAAGGTCAAAGTCCACGCAGCAGCTATAATATCTAGGTTATGTAGACAATAACCAGGTGAGTGTAATTCTGCTCCACGGCGTGATTACATAAAACAGGTTTAACCCAGGATGCCTTGATATTATTCTGTTTTGGGGGAAATGGTGCTCAGAGTAAATGTTGGTAGTTTCAATTACCATAATAGTGATGCATGCACTAAGAGCAAACACTCAGTAGCCAGGAAGATTTCCCATTCAACACTCGTGAGTATGTCCTGGGCGGTGTTTATTTGCACCCCGAACCTGAGAGGCTTTGTATTTCTTAGAAGTTTGCCACGACGCGGTCACCTCTCCACCACATACGCAGCACCCAGACGCCGTCTCCAACTTGCACACCTAGCACTTCACGTCTTAAGAATCGCTGCACAACATTGCTACTGGATGGTGCTCTGCTTGTGAATTTGGGGTGAAAAGTAGTTCACAACATCCGCAGAAGATTGCATAAGATCTGCTTCCTGTATTGAAGAGTTGCATATTACTATGGGAAGTATTTGTGCAGGGGAGCAGCTGACCCTATATCTTTTTTAAATTTGTTATTTATTTTTTATGATTAATAACCTTTTTGGTCCAGAAAGACCCAGCATCTCCCTTCAAACCGGTTTGTTTGATGTCCGGGGTTATAGTCCTCTGCAGTTTTTTTTTTTGTGTGTGTGTGTGTGTTTTATTTCTGTCATCTTTGCTTGCGTGACAATCCTTGATCAATGACACAAAACTCGTATGTATCGACCTTTTCTTTTGAAGCGGAGGCGTACATACCACTTGGAATAGTGAGCGCATCAAGCGGAGTTCTTAGATCACTGAGTCATGTATGATAGGGCCTGATGGACACTGAGTGGTGACGCTGCAGAAATACCACAGCACTCTTCTTTGCATGCATGTCTGGTGCTGATAGTGCACGGAAAGATTAGGTGCCGCGGTCAGAATAGGTTTCGCTCCTAGCCTTTATGAAACGCTCGGGAAAATATGCCATATCACAGAATGTACAGGCTTCTGGCATTTATGTCACCACCGCACAACATATCCACCAAGATGCTTTCTACCCTCTGGAATAAATGAAGTAAACGGGGCCCCGCGCTGATATTTTGTGATGTTTGTCAGAGTGTAATACATCTTTCCCCCATAACCAAGCAAAGGCCCTTTTTTTTTTTTTTTTTGTTGCAGTCAGCACAGAGACAACATTTAAAACAGCTTCATCAATGGCCAAACACACAATAAAAAAAAAAAAAATCAAAACCATTTTCAAAGCCATGCTTCGAGACATGGAAAAGGGACTCGAGTTCTTGTTAACTCCACCCTACCAACCAGGTTTTTGTGAGGGTGTTTTATTTTCTTGTAGAACTCATCTAAATCAACGAGTTCATGGACCTGAAATTAATTTCTGCCGACAGTTGATTTTGACCTTGCAAACCTTTCAAATCTGAGATCTTGTGATTTTTAGATTTAGACGACCCATGCTCAGAGTTGACTTTAATGAGTTTATTCCACTTGGTTGCCTGTAATACTGATCCACACATTAAAGCTTGTCATACTGTACTTGAACTCTTGGTGTTGTCACCCAAATTCTTAAAATGTTAAACCATCTTTTGCGGAATCCTCTCCGGAGCTGCAGCACAGGTCTTAGTGCTTTTGTGTGTGTGTGTGTGTGTGTGTGTGTGCTCGTGCACGTGTGTCCCTGGCCTTGTTTGCTCGGATCCTCCCGTTCTCTCCAGTTACCGGATAAACACTCTCACAGAGGTCTTAGGAGGAAATGGAGTATGGCGTCTCCATGGAGGCGGCCCGCACCAGGCCTCACTTAATCCTCTACAGCTAATGATGTTAGCTGCCACCCTGGTTACCGCTGCACACTCTCATTGTGATGAATGGTGCTGCTCCACAATGGGGAATATGAGCTGAGGCAATCTCATGGAGTAGTTTGCACCATTACACCAGCGGGTTTGAGCTGCAGAAAACAGCCTTTGCCGTGCAGTGTCATGGGGGCAGATGTGCAGAGCGCAGCAATTCTCTGAGTAGCCTTGATCCTGGTAGGTTGCTAATTGGGAAGGTGCATGTGCACATTATTTTTGCCTACCATGGATTACTCGGCGCCTACCCATGGATGCAGGAAGCCCTTAATGTGTACAGTAATGCCAAATGATTAGGCTGCATAACAACATTTTGCAAAATATGAGGATTTGCAAATAATAGTTCTTTAGGTTTAGTCTTCGAGGCTTTTTTTTTTAACCAAATATTTTGCTAGTTGTTTGACACCTCGATGATGATGCATTTATTGAAATGTTGCATGTGAGGATAATTGAAATTTTTGGTTATGAAGTAGTTGACTTTGTTGTTTTGATTGCAGTGCTGCATGACGTTCATAAAGTAATTTCCTGAACGCAGAACGCCCTCTACCCAGCCAACACGACACCGCTGCCCTTGTATCAAGCGCTATATCTACAGTGCTTTGCTTGTGTAACCTCCTACCTTTCATTTTTTTGGTGGCAAAGCATGCTGTAAACTCTGTTTTGTTCCAGGCCAGTGTTGTATAAAGTTATGGCTTTAACCCTACGTACTTTCATGGGATGGTAAACTAGATCTCGTGCTCTTTCTTCAGAGTCTGCATTATGGTACTCGGTGCATCACGGTGTTGGAACTTATCACATTTTTCACACAATGAGCAAAAAGTTCTGCAAAGAGCACTATCCAAGAGATCTGAATCCCCGTTGCAACAAGTTTGCTCGCTGCAGTGTTTCTACATGCATCTAATTTCATAAAACCTGCACACAACACAGATTAAAGTTTAGTCTCTGTAACTTGAGCCCGTGGGCAGTTTTGAAGGTGCACGTTGAGCTCATTGGTGAAAAGCGCGCTCACTTCCCCGTGGCAACAGCCCGCCCCCGCCGTGTTTAAAAAAAGCAACAGTTTCTGGGAAGTCAGCTGACGCAGAAGTTTATCTTTAACAGAGAAGTGCTACTTCGGAGTTGCAGTACTTTTTGCAGTTCTTTTAGCAGCCCTCAACATTTGTATACCCGTTACTTTGGAGGCTGGCCCCCAGTGCAAAAAATAGACACCTTCCCTCATCTTCCAAACTGCTGTTCCGTTTATATTTACGCACCTGCGCTGAATGAGGGACTTCAGAATTTGACTCCAGTAAACCCCCGAGGGGTCAATATCATAAGGATCAAGTGGCCACGCGGGTTCTGAGACCCGAACAGGGGACGGTAACTTCAACCCCTCCTGATTATCTCCTCCGGACCTGCTTATGAGCAACGCACGAGGCCACGTGGATGCAGTGCATGTGTTTTAAGAGATGCATCTCCTAAAGAACGGCCATAGGGCGTCCACACCCCACCGAACCCTGATCAAGGTTCAGAGGTCGCCCCGAATCCGCCGGGCCACGGCGTGTGTCGCGTTCTGTTCCGTGGAGTCATCCGCCTTTCGACGCTTGATCTTGGACTGATGAACCGAGCGCAGCCAATGCAGACACACCGCACATCTGCCGTGGCGGTTATGACCCGTCACGGCAGGGGCTCCTGTCACGCTCTGGGTATTTCCCTCTCAATTTGTTTAATGGGCTCTGTGTGTGTTTGAGCAGTGTGGTAGAAATGCATCCCGAAAAACACTCCTACTAAACCTAACCAGCTCTCATGTCTGCTTCCCTGTTTCTTTCTTTCTTTTTTTTTTTTTTTTTTTTTTGCTGGTGAGAGAATAGTTTGGGGCCTAAAAAAGGACTTCCTTCCTCTAAGGGGCGGGGAACATTCCCAGCAAAATTCCAAGCTGTTATCAATGGGGGAAGGAGGAGGGCCACGGCGCTCAGTACACTCTGTTCCTTTTGGCCAAACTGACGCCAATCCGGAAATTGTCCAGTCTATTGTTCACCGCACCCTGTGTTTGTCTTTGTTTATTTACATATTTTTGGTCTTCCTTGTGTCTAATATCCTGCCAGTTATACTGTTTATGAAAATGATATGCATAATGGGGAAAGATATGCTTTCTCACGTTATAGTTTACCCTCCCCTCAAAGAAAGCGCCTTCATTAAAGCAGAGAGTACATGCAGTACTTCACTTATCATAAACAAATGAAGTTATGCATTGACAAAATAAACAAGACATGACTTAAGGACACGGAGTTGACTGTGATGCCGAGTAAACACCGCTTATGTCATAACCAGAATGTGTTTATTCCGCGAGGTGCATTGGCATGTACGGTGAATTGCGTTCCTGCGGACGGTTTGCATTTGGAAAAAAAAATGGTAATACTCTGAAAGGTGAAATAAGATTCAAATATACATTTTTAAATATGCACAAGTAGCCAAAATATAATGGCAAATTCATAATTTTTTGTTTCCTGTATTTTTCTTATTTTTTATTTTTTTCCCTGTTTCCCGTATTTTTAAATGTCACATTAAGCGCGATGAGTTCGCAGCCAACGCACTCCGGCCGATGGGGAATTACCAACAATGAAACTGGGGGACAAACGGGGTTCAGATATCTAGGTCATCCGACGGTTCCTTTATAACAACCGTCCACAAGTGAACCCGTATGAACCGTGGCACAACGCGCATTCGCACCCGTTTGCACCCGCCGCACAACGGCCGGAGGCGTCTCGGGGTCAACCCGGCGGGCCTGAGCTTGTTTGACCTGAATCCACTATAGGTGTGATGTTACGGCAGGAGGGAGGGAAAAAAAACCCTCGGCCGTTCGGTGGGTCAGACGGTCAGTGCAAGTTAAACTTTAACAGCGGTCACATATGGCTGAGCGCTCGGCGCGGTTTGTCGATGTGTCCGGGGTCCTGGAACAATCCGTCGGCGCTCGCCAGCGTCGGGCTGAGTGGGCGACGTTGCAGTTCAGTGAACGATGACGACGCCGATGGTGATCCGCGAATGTGGTCATTAGGGGAAGCTCAGCATGTGGTCGGCGCGCGGTTCTCATGACCAACTCTGGATTCAGGAGTCTTTGAGTCACATTTTCGTGCCTGTGACTGATGACGAGTGCGAGTGTGTTGAAATATTTGATCTAGTTCAGACCGGTACGATGACAAAAGCCCAGGGTCTCCGAAATCAAGATCTTCTCTGATTGGTACTTTTGCTCCGTATCGAGCGCCCGGTCGGACAAAGCGGTGGGTGTTTGTGCGTTCTCTCATGAATCGTACCTCCTTTGTTTTTTGCGGAGCTGGACTCAGCGTTTCTCCCGCAAAACAAAAATGCTAGACGTGGAGTTTTTTTGGGGGGTGGTTTTTTGTAAAGTGTTGGGCTTGCAGGATCCAGCCTGAACCACGGCGCTTGGGGTCAGCGTGTCATCGCTGACACATCGTTCATCCTTCGTCCTGTAAACGGAACAGGTCGTTTCGGGCGGGCGTTGTGCAACTTCCCAGCAGCCGAGAACTACCCCGGTTTCCTGTGTCGTCATGGGTACCGGGCCTCCGTTGGGTTTCGACCGCTCGCTAGTTCCTTCCCGTGCAGATGACACATAATGGAACAGAAGCTTAAAGGAAGCTAGTAGCGCCGATATTCTCTTGTTCGCTTCTCCTTTTGACGTCACGGTTGTGATCACACACGGGTCCGAGGTTAAGTGATGGTGCGATGGCGGTGCTAACAGCAAAGCTAGGATGGGGTCAGGTCCCACGGTCATGACCATCTTTTCAATTAAACAAAACAAGAAGCGGGATAGACAGATCTCCAACGTTTAACCCAAAATGACCTTTCAATGACGGAACCACAGTGACACGCATCACTTAGGGCGGCTGCTGGGTGTGAACCCGACTCTCCCGGTCTCCACCCGAAGAAGGAGACTCTTTAGTCGTCACACAGCACGCCACAACAACACATGCATTCATGCAAACACACACACGCTTTGGATGGTGGGTCCTCTGCATTTCACCCGTCCTGGCTTGTCCTTCCTCCGGGCGGGCAGCCTCGAGCAGTGGGCAGCGTTCACCGACGCCCGGGGATCTGTTTTCATACGTCCATCGCTGGTCAGACGATGATGTTCTGCATGTTTTTGGTGGGGGGCCCTTACTGATGTTGCGGGGAGAACATGCAAACTCCACACAGAAAGGACCCTAACCAGAGGATAACCCGCCGGAGGGAATCGAACCCGGGCCACTTGCATTTGTAGCTGAAGCAACTGAGCGTCGCAGCCTCCGTCGTCGTCCGTCAGCGTTTTCATGTTGGAATGTTGAGGATCAAGAAGGGAGGATCCTCGTGGAGGTGCATGGCTCTCCCAAGCTTTGGGATTCCAATTATGGCCGCTCTGAAGAGAGTCCTACGCCGTGATGGAAAAGATAATTATGGGCTCTTTTATAGTGCACAGTGTTCTGTCTCTCACGGCCTGTATGTGAATTTGGGTCAGGGTTTGGTGCTTTCATCTTCCCTCCTGGATGACGCTGGGATTACAGCACAGTCAAAATAAGTGCTTTTGCCAATAAGCGGCGAGCACAAAGGGGCTGCTGGCCCCGACTTGTCCCCTCCGTTTATCACCGAGCTCCCTGTCTTGCCTTCCTGTCGCCTGTCATCCCTGTCAGGCTGCCGTGGCTGTTTCTTATTTAAAAACAGGACACACAAACCTGCTGATGTCTTGACTTTAATGCCAATTTCTCAACAAATGCATAGTTTTCTTTTTTTTTTTTCTTCTTTTTTTCTCGATACCGCACACACTGATTTAATGTTCTTATACTGCTTTAAATAATAACAATCAATATCGGAATTCATTGTTTATTCGACAAAGTGCATTTTCATATACAAGGAATTTAACATGGTAAGTTTAGGTGGAGACAACAATTGTCATAAAGAAAAGCTGGATATTCTGGAAGAGCAATGGCCATATATACAAAAATAGACAACAAAAAAGTTAAATATACAGATCATACAAAATGAGATTCTATGCGCAAAAAGAAAAAGATGAAAAAAATAAATATGCATAAAAATGGCATTCAAATAAATTCTCTTTTAACAACAAAATATATGACATAACACATGTGTAACACTTACACTGAAGACGTTACCTACAGAGGTATAGCAAGATGGCCGTGTTTTTTTTTATTTTTGATGCAATTTAATTGAATACCATGACAGTACTACATTTTGATACCCGGGTCATTTTACCCAAACTGGCGGTGAGTGTGATTATTGGCAGCAGTTCTTCTTTTTTTTTTTTTTTGGATTCCTAATTCCACTCAGCTCTCCGTCCTTCCCAACGCATGTCAAACTGACCGACACTGTGATATTTGTCAAACTACTCTCACCTTTTCTCCCATGACCTGGGCAAGTGTGTTCCACGTTCCACCCATATCTTTACTGGTAAGAAAGCGGTTTCACACTACACCTGCCCGGAGCCAAGATCAGATAAGATTGTGATGACACTTTATGAATCCCCCGTGGGTTACTTCCTGAAGACGCCTCAACCGGTAAAACCGTCCCCACATCCGACTGGTTTGTTTGGTGGATTCTGACAGATCTCTAGCTTTCGACTACGTTGGATTCAATATTTTAGTCCGACGCAGTTTGAATAGTTTTGATTATCTCCGACTTGAGTTAGGAGTGTTGTGATTCCTTCCCCTTTTCCGTGCGGTGCCAACGGCGTATGCCGGCCATTCCCGTTTCTACGCCCACCCTAATAATAACAATGACAAAAACAGAAACCTTTTTGTACTTCACACAGGCCAGGTATGCGGTTGGCAGCTGACTCACCACCCGTCCCAAATCTCCCCATAAGGATTGATAATGTGTAATCTTATCGTCTTATCTGATTTTATTTCAAGGTTTCACTAAATTAAAGGCAGCGCGGCTCACCATGACTCACCATAAACCAACCATAAATCAACTGACTGACTGTTGCCCGTGTGTGCAGCAGAATTCCAACTGAAATGACAGGAATGCGTGGGCGGGAGTTATGCAATCCAGGGCGTAAAAAAGATTCACCGGTCCACCGATCATAATAAATTCGTCACAGATGAGTGACTGACTCCGTGTTTTTATCCTCGTTTTTACTGAGCTGCTTGATAACACACGCACGCAATAAGTCGCGCCCACGACAACGCAAAAACGTACTCTCTCGCTAATGCGCTACGCGAGATTTTCCGCGTCCTTTTTACAAGTTTGTACCTGACATTGTTCTTACTGCGTGAACACGTTTCCGTCCACCTCAGATCTGTCGATGCACAAGTCATAAAAGACCTTAGAATCCTAGAAAATGGTGAAGCCAAACTTTTAATGTCGTAATTATATTTGAACCACAGTTGGTAATAATGGGTCAATATTCTATATTATACAATGGAATATAAACTTGTAAATAATGTTTTATAATAATATTTTTATTACATCAAAATATTTTTTTATTGAGGTCTGAGCCGATTAAAGAGGTACTCAACTTTTTGGGGAAATTTTCAGACGAAATGGTCAATACTGGGATCAACTATCCGAGCTCCTGTGAAATTGGGGGAATACACCTTTCAGCCTTCTGGAAAGCCCAGTTATTTCAGAGATACACGTCGGGTCTCTATGACAAGTCAAAATAAAACCCAGATCTTAGTTCTCCTAAATGCAACCGCGTCAGGAGTCATTTCTGACTACCCAGCCGCTGCGAAGCCGCCTGTGAAACCGCCTGTGAAACCGCTGTGGGGGGTTGCCAGGTCGGTCCGCAGAGTCGTGTTGACGGTTCGTACCTGGCAGCCCCCGGCCCAACTCGGCCTGATGTCTTCTCGGGAGAGAGGAAAACCCACGCGAACGTGGGGAGAGCATGTCAGCCCCGGACGGGACGGGTCCACCCTCTGGTCCGGGGTTCGAACCGCCCCGGTTGGGAGGGCCTTCTCGATGTGGGCCAACGATGTTGATCACTGAGCCTCCGTGCCGTCATGCCGCCGAATACACTGCATATGCAAGACATTTCATGTCTCTCATAAAAGAAATGGCTTGAACAAAGTCCTAAATGTTCTCGTCTGTATAATAGGCTTGTTTAATCACAAAGTCTTTAAAGAAACACATCTGATAAGCGACTCTCCAACCACCCAGAGGGTTCTTATTCTCGGCTTTGGAAACAACACAAGGGGGGCGACAGTTCTCATGATCGCACGTGGGAAGCAGCGGCATCACTGATGATGTCATTTGGGAAGTGTTTGGGGACTGGGGAAGTTAAATATGTTATTTTTGGCCTTTGGCACAATGGTCGTTTTTTCGTTTTTTTTTTATACTGTATTTTCCCCTCACTCCCATAGAGTCCGCTTTGACTCCATAAGAGAGATGGACAGACTGTTTATCCACCCCCCGGGGTGGTGAATATAGAGATAACAGCGGCCCACATAAAAAAATAACAGACAATAATAATGAAGCCATGAATACAAAGCAGCTCATTCACAGTGAACATGGCACGAAGATTCACAGGAAGCTGCGGCGAGCGTAACCGGACCCGGCTCGGATTGCACGGGGGAGATGCGATCAGCGTGAGACGGGCCAACCCAACGAGTTCCTCAGGGAACGCTGACTGCGTGACGTGGCGGCGGTGGCGGCGGTGGCGTCGGTGGCGGCGGTGGCGGCGGTGGCGGCGGCGCACGCTGCTTAATAATGCAGAGAGTTTCCACCGAGGATGAAGGAAAACTGACTCGGGGTCAAGGAGGGCCAGCACTTCAAGGTGAACGGATGAACGGGCGAACCCGCTTTCGAAAGGCCCCCTTTTATTTATTTATTTATTTATTTTTATTATTTTTTTTGCTTTTTCTGCTTCCCTTTCTTTGCTTTGCTTCTAACGAGCTCTACCATGCGGATGCGTCTGCCGCCTCCCGAGCGCAAAAGAGGATCCTGGGTTCGATTCCCGCCTGGGGCGCTGTTTGACACTGTGCTCGAGTGGGTTATCTCCTGATTAGGGGCCTTTCTGCATGTGGCCCACGTGCTCACATGGGTCTCCTTCAACAAAAAAAAATGGACCCCAGTGAATAACATGCAGAACGCTTTTGGGGGCACCGACGAACTGAGGGCTGCCCGTGGGCGCGTGCGTGCGTGCGTGCGTGCGTGCGTGCGTGCGTGCTCGGGTGCGTGCGTGTGTTCAGGTCGACACCTGTGAGATGAATAAAATGATTCTCGGTTCAGTGCGTTGGTCGGGCTAGAGGGTTGCCAGAGCGGTCGGCTGAGTTCTGTTGGTGGTGATGCACCGGAGCGCGAGGCATCGCAGTTCATACCTGGCGACCCCGTCCTCCCCCGACTCACTCCATCGAACCTTTGAACATGGAGAGAACGTGCAGACCCCACACGGAAAGGCCCCGATCGGCTTGGAACCCAGAACCCTAAGCTTCCTGGTCCTTCTGCATTGAAGGCCCCTATGTATTGTGTTCTTTATTCTTTATTCTTTATTCATTACTCGCATCCCCATTAGCTTCCACAAGGTAGTCGCTTGTCTCACTGGGGTCCACGCAAAAACAACAACGACAAAAACAAACAGTCAATAAAATCACACCGTGTCAATAAAACAAAACGGCAAAACAAGGCGAATGAAAGAGATCAGAAAATAAGTGAACTGACTCTGCTTTGGAAACGATGAACCGTAGTGACCGACAATGAATGCCAAAAAAAAGTTGTCATAAAATGCACAACAGCAAAAGGAAAATTAAAAACAATCCAAGGTTCCTGTGTAATAACATCGATATGAGATTCATACATTTTAGTTTGAGTAACTTTGGAAAATAAAATCTACTTTTGGTGCGTCTGTTGTCGATGGGGAGCAGGTGCCAAAGAGCAGCCGCTCCATCTATAAAGAACACTTCTCATCAACCGTTGAGGATGACTTCAACTTCTCATCATTTGTTGGTGGACTTGGCACCGCCAGGTGACCGGTGCTCACTAGGCGTGTATTATACCCGTGACAGAAACCAGTGTATACTGGTTTTTTCACCCCCCCCCCCTAAACAAAGTGGTGTATTAGTGATTAGTGATTTAGCCTCCACAGTTATGATAATGGTTTATCCAGCGCACACTCATTAGCACAGGAATAACAATGGAGAGTTCACTTGGCTGCTCTGCTCTGTGCCATCGGAATTTTTTTATTTCATTTTTTATGTTTCTCGGCAGCACGTGACCAAATAACTGGGCAGTACCGTGTGTTTTTATCTGTGGTGCCAAGCGACCTATCTCGCTTTCCGTCAATGAACAATGAACTGAACATTGCTTTACTGTGGTGCCAAAACTATTAATGTCTCGTAATACTCGGTCAAGTACGGTGTCCTTTTTTTTTTAAATTTTATTTTATTTATTTACCTCTCCTGCCATACCGTCCCCGCCTCGCAGTCTTTGCGGTCAAAGGTGTAAACAGCGATTGCTGCGGTGGATACCGGGCCCGCCTCGCTGAAGCACCTTTCTCACGCCCTTTCAGCAAAAAGAATGTGCTGAAAACGTTGGGAAAACGTCTCGCTGGGACACGGAAGCCGCGGGGGTGGACGTAATTCGACCCCGGTGAAAGCCACATCGGCGTCGACCGTTCGCCGAAGACGCCCCGCGCGGCCGCGCCGCGGGCGGTTTGCCGACGCGCACGTCGAAGTCAGACCCCTCCCGGATTGGCCCCTCTGCGTTCCCAGCGTCTGAATTTGCAGACCTAAGCCGCTGCGAGTCCTGCAATGTGTTTTTCATAAGCAGGAGCGACCGTTGCCTTGACCGCACCTTCTCAACATGGGCAGCGGTTTAATCTGCCCCCACTGACGTCCTCTGAAATGAACACCTGTGCACAAAACCACGATTGTTAAAGAAACCTGCAGTCATGGCAAAAAGTCCGCATGACGCCGGGATGGTCGGCCCTTTTTATTTAACCCTTTACAGACTGTTCATATTCTATCTCTTTCCAAGCATCCCCTGGTTATAACTCTCTATACCAAATTTTGAACCGCACATCTATTCTTGGTCCGTAAACACCCTATCTGCCATTCATGAATGGGTGGTTCATTGGTCGTTGGTGTTTCAGAGAGCGGGCAGGGAGAGTGTGTTCCTTACTTGTTTATGGAGAAAAAAAAAAAACAAACAATATGGTCATTGTCCTCTTTCACCTACAAGACGGCAGAACACGACACAGCAAACGCGGCGGCAGCCGGGTTGTTTGCCGACCCTGGAGGCGTGTTGACTAACCTCGGGTTTCATGCCTCAAGCTTCCAGCAAAACAAGTTAAGGTCTGGAGTGCATATGAACCCTGCTCCATTGGCCCCGGTGATCCGGCGTCTTGTTTGTCGAAAACAAAACAGGACCTTAGCGAGGAGGAATGCAGCCTCCGGCCAGACCCTGCAGAGCGGTCCACTGGGGAGGGAGAGAGAGAAAGAGGGGGGGAGAGAGAGAGAGAGAGAGAGAGAGAGAGAGAGAGAGAGAGAGAGAGAGAGAGAGAGAGAGAGAGAGAGAGAGAGAGAGAGAGAGAGAGAGAGAGAGAGAGAGAGAGAGAGAGAGAGAGAGAGAGAGAGAGAGAGAGAGAGAGAGAGAGAGAGAGAGAGAGCGAAAAGACCAAACTCCAACCGGGACCGGCTCACGTTTGGTGGAAAAACATTAGGAGAACATGGACGTTTGGAGCGTCCCGGTGTTTCCTTGGTGGAGAAGGGAGGGAAACCAATGCGGTAAAAAAACATAACAAATACCCGTCGTCATGATAAAACTTAAAAATGAAGCAGACGTTTGAATGAAGCCTTCCCCTCACTTTTTTGTCCCTTACGCGGCTCTTAAAAACACATCGTCCGGGGGGGTTTTCGGACGACTCGCTCAGAGCTCACGTTGAAGAGACGCTGCTCTTTAAGATAATGTCATACTGTACTGTCAAGACCAGATCACATGCCTCCTCTCCTCAACCTTGTGTGGAGACAAGGATAAGCCCCCAGGGGGGCTCGACGGGAGCGTTGTGGTTTGTCTAAAGCAGTGAGACTGCGACTGTGACCCGAGTTTGACTGTTGAATCATTGTACGAGGGGAACGCCAGGTGATATGTGAGCGGGGTGGGGGTAGTCTTGTGAATGACGTCGAACCAGCGACACACGACCCCTCGCGCTCTGAAGCCCTCTTCGGCAGAAGCCGGGGGCAGAACGGACAGCGTCGCTGTTTTCAAGCGCATCCACATCTTTGTCCTTGCTCTGCGGAATAAATATCCTTAATAGTCTCCGTGTCGGGTCCTGGTAGCGAAAAACAGGTCCACCTCACTGGCCCGGGCGGCGAGAATTCTCCGACAGGTGCGGCAGTTCGGGAGTCGCACATTTTCTAGGGGTTCCAGAGCTTTTCCCGGGGTTCGGTGTCTTGCTCGGGGACACTTTGGCGCGCCGCCAGGAGGAGCCGGGGATCGAACCGGGAGTCCTCTGATTAACCGGATGACCCCCCCCCCCCCCCCGAGCCGCCATCGCCCCTGACCCCGGCGCCCGCTCTAAGCATGTGCCGAGCAAACACGGGGCCCAGCCTGGGACGTAAAAAAAAGGCGTATTTGGCCCTTTTTTTTTTTGCATTTGCATTTGCTGTAACTGGGCGCCGGCCACGCGGGCCCTGAGGGAAATGGAATTACACGCCTGTTTCGAAAGCCCTTGTTCGACTGTCTGGAAACGCCCACGTATTTCCCTCCCTTGGGCACGCATCTATTTTGTTTTCCCAACATTTTGAGACATTTCCACCTCATCCCGGAGCGGCAAATGTGTGTTTTGGCTTGAGCTTTTTTTTTTTGTTCTGTCATACGTAGAAACGCACACAACCGGCGCCGCCCCTCTCCAGGCCTCGACGCTCGAAAACGACAACAAAACAAAAATCCCCGCAAATCACCGGCGGAGGAACGCCAACAACTTCCTTCGCCTTTAAATCACTCGGCTGCTGCGTTTTGTTTTTTTTGTTGTTTTTTTCTTTCATCTTTTCGCCTCCCACGCTCCGTGATTAAAGGCCACGGCGGTGAAGTATGCGGACGCGGTGGCGGGGGGGGAGCAACAGTGCGTTTACAGAAAATGTGCTTTTCTTGCCGACTCGCCGCATTCTCCCCCCCGCCCACGCGGCGTCTGGAAGAAACCCGAGCTCAGGGTTTTTTTGTTTTTTTTTTCCGCCAGAACCGTCACGGGTTCGAAAGCTTCAGTGTTTCCGTCCGCGCAGGGGACCCGGGTTGAAAGGGCCACGGCGGGTGATTCACCCTCACGCGTCACCGTCCTGGCGACGAGCACGAGGGCCCCGCGAGTCAGCGCCGCCGCCGCGCGCAGCCTCTCCAAGCGTAAAAAAAATGCGCTCCTTTTTTTTTTTAACAGTGTTTTTTAAAAAAGAACAAGAACCGTCCTCGGACTCACCGCGTGACCCCCCCCCCGGGGGGGACGGAGGTCCGCGTTCTCTCCCTTCCCTCGGAATGCGGGGTCTGCAAAACGCCCCGGAATGTTTTGAAGGGAGGGAAACGTCCCCGCGGTTCCCCCTGCTCCCCCCTTTTACTTCACTTGAGTTGGGTTCGACCGTCCGTCTGTTCTCAATTAAGCGGATCCATTTTCGCGGAGACGCCTCAGCCTTTGTTCCGCGAGTGTCAGTGCCCACCGCACTCCCACTCAGTTCCGAGCGCAATTTAGACATCTGATCAGCCCGGTTAAAAAAAAATTAAAATCTGGATTCGTATTCACGTACAGTACATGCAGTTGATATGGAGATGATGCACGAGCACCGTCTGCAGAGGGAGAGGTCCAGCGGGTGTCCCCACACCCTGCGAGTACTTTTACTTCCTATACTTTAAGTACATCTAAGCGCGAGCAACTGTCTCTGCGCGGCTCCGAGTAGTTCTCCCGCCGCCACCTCCACCTCAGTTTCCGGCTCCGCCTCCACCTCCACCTCCGCCTCCAGCTCCACTTCCACTTCCGCCCCCCCCCCCCCCCCCCCCACCTCCAGCTCCACTTGCTCTTCCGCTTCCACCTCCACTGCCACCTCCACCTCCACCTCCAACTCCACCTGTTCCACCTGTTCCACCTGTTCCACCTCCACCTCCCCTTCCACCTCCGGCTCCAGCTCCACCTCCACCTCCACCACTGCTCCGCTTGACTTCTGCTGCTTGACTCATCTTCACATGAATTTATGTACTTTTCGAGTCTTTCCCTCTGACGCTGACTCAGCCTGGCGATGAATCCATTTGACTTGATCTTACGTTCCCCACTCGTGTGTGTTTACTTCCTGTTCGTGTGTGTTTACTTCCTGTTCGTGTGTGTTTACTTCCTGTTCACTGACCTCTGCCCCCATCATCTGCCTTTCCCACGGGGCTCTGTTTGCACTGTGTCACCACCCGCTGGCATTTCCGTCTTCTATCATCCATCCTTTCGGTCTTTTGTTCCTTCTTTCATTCGTTCTTTATTCCTTCCTTCCTTCCTTCCTTCTTTCCTTCCTTCCTTCCCTCCTTTCTAACTTCCTTTCTTTATTTCTGTGGCAGTTTCGCCGACCACATGCCAGCCAAGTGGTGTGTTCAGGGACCTCCGGCACAGAGACACAGACGACGGGGTTGTGCAAAACACCGCTTTACTGATAGAACAAGGGCTCCTCTCCTGAGTGAGTGTGGGGACGGGGGTTTTACCTGCTGCACGTCAGACCAACCAACCAGCAACAGGTGTGCAGCCACTCTGATACCGGGTCCCAATTACCTAGACCCAGGACAGGTGTGGCTGCTCAAACCACACCACACCTTCCTTTCTTTCTTTCCTTCTTACTTTCTGTCTTTATTCCTTCTTTCTTTCTTTCGTTCTTTTGTTCTTTTGTTCTTTTGTTCTTTCGTTATTTCTTTCTTTCTTTCCATCTTTCTTTCTTTCATTTGTTCTTTCTTTCTTTCTTTCTTTCTTACATTCTTTCGTTCGTTCATTTGTTCTTTTTCTTTCTTTCTTTCTTTCTTTCATTCTTTCGTTCGTTCATTCGTTCTTTCTTTTGTCCTTTTGTTATTTCTTCCTTTCTTTCTTTCTTTCTTTCGTTCTTTCCTTCTTTTGTTCTTTCATTATTTCTTCCTTTCAATCTTTCATTCTTTCTTTCAATCTTTCATTCTTTTGTTGTTTCGTTATTTCTTCCTTTCTTTCTTTCTTTCGTTCATTCATTCGTTCTTTCTTTCTTTCTTTTGTTCTTTTGTTATTTCTTCCTTTCTTTCTTTCTTTCTTTTTGGCTTATTTCTGGCAACTACAGGTTAACCTCTCTCCTCCTACTTGTTCTCGTACACTCCTGAGCCTTTCAAACCCTCCGGGCTGTTTGCTCCGTCTGTCCCCTTCTATTTATTTTTTTTTTTGGTTGTTTTTTTGTGTTTTTTTTCCTGCCTTCCTCTGGCAGTCACTTTTATTCCCATCAGCTGATGCTGTTTGCTTCCTGCTGGAGCTAAAGCAAATTGACTCACTGGCTTTCGTTTAGGCTTGTTCTCGTATACCTGCCAAAGCGCATGTCGACAAACAGCCATCCCTCCTCCCTCCTGCCCCGTACCACTCCAAAATCAACAGCCTTTTATTATGCCCCCTTCTTTTTTTTTTTAAAAGCTTTAATGTCACTGTAGTGTCACAAACTTATGGAGGTGGGAGCTGCTTTTAACTCTGTGACTTGGCCCGTGTTGAGTCTGGAATGCGAGGAACGATCAGGGCACGAGTCCATGAAGCTGGATCAACAAACCAGAGCTGGGACATCGAGTTCTGAGCACAACGCTGACGTGTCTGCTCTTTGAATGTAGATAGATAGATGGATCGATAGATGGATTGATGGACAGATAGATACATGGATAGATAGATAGATAGATAGATAGATAGATAGATAGATATGATGTATTTACCTCTGGAAGGGTATTGCAGTGTCACAGCAGATCACATAAAAAATAGGCAATAATAATAATTAGCAAAGCAATAGAATAAAAGTATTTAAAAGTAAATGGCAATATGAAATTGCAGAGTTGTGCACAACAGGAATGAGTGGTGTGTGTGTGTGTGTGTGTGTGTGTGTGTGTGTGTGTGTGTGTGTGTGCACATTCTTGTTTTCCAGTTAATTTCTATGGTGGGAACAGGCCAGAGGGTTAGGATCTCTGCTTCTTTCCCACCCCCCCCCCCCCTCTCTCTGTTTCATTAAACTTGGTTGGCAGCTTCACGGTCATGTTTCAGGAAGTGTTCCCTGCTCGACCAGTTTGTAGTCAACTGTAGATTTGACTTTTATATGTTGAACTAATCAACTGAATTATAATAAACACATCAGTTTAAACGGTTGTTATTATTATTATTATTATTATTATTATTATTATTATTATTAATAATAATAATAATAGTTAATAATAATATTTTTAATCTCTTGTGACTGTCAACCTCTGCTGTTGTAACATTTGAATAATAAAGTGTTATCTTATCTTATATTCACAGATATGTGTTTTAAAGGGCTGTAGAAATAGTCAGTTTAGGATATAAAACAATAAAATATTAAAGGATTATTAATTAAACAATCGGGTGCAGATTACAAAGGGCATCAGATTCACCAGGAAATACCATAAATAGAATAAAAAATCCAGGTATGACAAGAACAAGGAAAGGGAACAGAATTGTGACCGTAGTAAAGCAGTACTAGTGTTGTATTTGTACAAGGTATTCCCAACGGTGTTTAACTAAGAGCTTTCGGGCGGAGTCGGGTTACTGACCCATATCATTTCTGTTGAGGAGGAAAGTACCAAAACATTGCCTGCCAGTCAAACGCATTACAGTAATCCTGAAAAAAAAAACCAATAAACCTACAAATCTGCATAAGCGCTGGCAAACAAACAAGAATGTCAATTTGGCTAAATGAAACCGAGAGAAGTTCCCGTCGAGGCCTGAAATAGTTGTTCTGTCGGAACACGTCGGGGAAGGTGCGGAGGAGCCTGGAGCGCTGCCCCGACCGAGCCCAAAACCCAGAGCATCCACCAGCTGAGTCGTCCTGGTATTTCAACAAACTGGTTCTTTGTGTTGTGCGACAACACGACTGAAGACGCTCAAATACACAACGTCTGAGACGAAATCAAGGTCCTTCCATCCTGCCCCTCGGGAAATGCAGGGTGAGGGATGGGAAGCGAGAGGGAGATTAAATAAAACACTGTTTGTCTGTCTGTCTGTCTGTCTGTCTGTCTGTCTATCCAGTTCCATTCTGGCCCTGTGGAAATCAAGGGGATGAGAAGCAAGATGGGGATATATATACAGTATATATATGCAGTAAATATATACAGTGTATATATCTATATATCTGTCTGTCTGTCTATATATCTGTCTGTCTGTCTGTCTATATATTCATATATTTATATATATATATATATATATGTGTGTGTGTGTGTGTGTGTGTATATATATATATATATATATATATATATATATATATATATATTTGTCTGAAAGTCTGTCTGTCTATATATATATATTTATATATATATATATGTATATATGTCTGATTATCTGTTTGTCTGTTTGTTCATATATGTCTGTCTGTCTGTATGTCTGTATGTCTGTATGTCTGTCTGTCAGTAGCACTGAGTTAACTTGCAGTCACAGCCCAGTAGTATCAGGGGTGCAGCAATAATGTTCAATGGTTCCACAACAGTATTTCAGAAAAGTGAGAATTACAAAAATACATTTGTGTTCTTCTTTTATTTTTCTTTTATTTTTTTAACTGAGCCTTCAAGCGTGTGAGCATGTTTAGATGTGATGGACCCGATCTAGAGTCTTTCTCCAATCCACCTCACGTTCACCGCGAAACCACAATTCTCTAAAGCAGGAGAATTTTAGAGCTCATTAGAATTACACAACGTCCGATACCGATTCCGATTGCGATTAAAACAACACCTTCAAAAAGATAACGAATAACTCCTCTTTCCTTTTCCTTATTATGAATGTCTTCACAATTACGTGTGATTAGGAATAGCTATCTCATTATACCTTTGCTGTTGTTCACCTCATGTCAAGACTAACTCTGCACCTAAAGTGTCAATTTAGAACCGTCCCTGAATTTATTTTTAGGAGTATTTTTTATGCAACAAATTAAATAGATTTCCTTAAAAAATAAAAAATAAAATGTGTTTAAAAGCTGTTTTGAGCAGACCTCTGTGACTCCTTGAGAGGGTCTGTCATGTCAGCCTCACCTCTATTTCAGGCAGACGCCCGGCCACCAAACCGATTATGATGTAAACCGGCAGCCTGCCCTTTATAAAAACTGCCTTCTTCCCGAAATTTGTGATTGATAAGTGTCGTCGGCATCACCGCGACAGCATTTTCTCCCACCGTTGGAGAAACCTGCCCACAACACAACAACCAGCTTCCCACTATAGATGATGGTTCTGAAACCGGACGGCTCCCGGGCTGCCATCGCCCCGATACCTTTATCGATGACGATGCCATGAGATTGTCTTTATATGGGACCCGTTGCAAGCTGAGAACGCGCACGTGACCGGGCGGGCCGCGCCCCTGCGTGAGGCTGGTCGACGGCACAACGCCGACATCTCCTTCTGATGCGACCGCTCCTGCTGAGCGACCGAGCCACCTTGAACCTTCTTCCCCGTTAGTCCAAAGAGCAGCACGGGTCTATTATCTCTTTTCTTGCTGCACCCAGGAAGCGCCCGCCCGGACGCTTATCTTTACATTCCTTTCAATCGATCCACGGATGGATGGGCGGAGATTAAACAGTGAGTCAGTCCACGCCTTGTTCACCTAGCCTGCCAAAGCACTCCTTAAAATACATCGCAACTAGCACTGTAAAGGAAATTAAAACTCTGCTGCGCGCCACCCACCAGGATGTTTACCATGTTATTAAGGCGCTGATCCGCTCGGCAGAGAGATAATGAACAGTAAGGAAGCACGTTGCTTTCAACCTGCCTCTGCAAACCACACGAGTATGAAAACATGCAGCATGTTAGCAGAGTGCAGAGTGTCTGTCCGCATGCATATAAATTTTCATATCTTCCACTTGATCCTAAGCTTGAGTGTATATTTCCAGTTTTCTGATAATCCTCATGTTTGCTGCATATTGCCATTTTCATTTTTTTTCTAAATAGGCAATAATAATAATAATAATAATAATAACAACAACAATAATAATAACAATAATAATAATAGTAATAATAATAATAATAATTATAATTATTATTATTATTATTAATAATAACAATAATAATAATAATAACAAAAACATCATAAATGGTATTATTATTATAACTATAATAATTATTATTATTATCAATCTATGATTTTAATAATAATAATAATAATTATTATTATTATTGCCTATTTTGATGCAAGCTGTTGTTACACTGCAAATTCCCTCTGGGATCAATAAGCTACCTATCCATCCATCCATCCATATATCTATCTATCTATCTATCTATCTATCTATCTATCTATCTATCTATCTATCTATCTATCTATCTATCTATCTATCTATCTATCTATCTATCTGTCTATCCATCCAGCCCTCTATCTATCTACAAATATCAAAATGCACATTACCATAAATATCTAAATAAACAGAAGGTGACCTGAACTCCAAACTGTATAAAGTCAAACCTGACACGCTTCTTCACAATGTAAAGCAACATTTTTTTTTCTATCCTTAATTATTAAAAAAAAAAAAGCAATAATGCACTGAACAATAGTTTGGGGGAAAAAAAGAAGTCGATTATTTATGCCCAGACATATGTGGTTTACTCATTAGGGCTTCAGCTACCGGTGAAGTAAATTGCTTTTAATTTCATATTTATTTTGGATATTCCCTCTGTGGAGTTGCACTCGCATCTAATCATCGCTCCTCCTGATTTGGTGTCTCGGTGAAGCAAAAAGCAGGTGAGGAGGAGGAGGAGGAGGAAAGGGCTCAGCAGCTTGGTGAGGCCCGGGTCAACAATAGAGCTCGGGACCGATGCCGGGACGACCGTTCCAGTTCTACAGAGTGACGGAAGAGTCATGAAGCCCCGACCTGCCTGGTTCTGTCTGCTGCTCAGAGCTCAATGCATCCACTTAAAAAGCACCTTGTGTGTGTGAGGAATTCCTCCCTGTCTAGATATTGTGCAGAGAATTTCTGTTTTGTATTTTTCCGTATTTTTATTTATTTTATTTTTTTTGTATTTTGGGATATTTTAAAAATGTATTTTTACTTTACTTTTTATTGTATTTCACTTTATTTTATTTTTAATTATTTTTTGTAATGCTAGTCATCTGTAGAAACGCACCAATCCTCACCATGACAGATTCCTCTACAAGTATGTGCCTTGCTCAAAGGCACATCAAATAGGAATAGTTTGGGCTACTTTACCACTGTAGTGGTTGTCGAACTCAGATCAATTTACATGGTCTTATTTCTTAAAATATAAAAGGAAGAACATGTTTATCAGTTGAAAATAACTTGATCTAACCCATGCTCAAGTGCATTTTGCTTTAAATCAATAGTAAAAACCTTTTATTGCACTTTTATTTTTTTAACTATCAAGTAAAGAGCCAGCAAAACCGAATTATATCCATGAAGCTAAAACAAAAATGAAACATCAGTCCATTATGAAACAGACGGACTGGACATGTCTCTTCCATGCGGGGTGTGGCTCAGTATATTCATGCTGTAGGAACATGGTCGATACTGTTATTATGTGATGGAAGAACATGACTCAGTATTTGGACGGTTGCTGCTCATCTCCAAGGGAATTTTGTTTTGAAATCCAAAGCGAAGTTCCCTGCTGCTTTGTCTCAACCAAACACAGCCGATGCTTAAATTACATTATTTATTTTTATTTATTGTCTTATCTATTTTTATTATCTCTGTTCAGCCATTTTTATTGTATTTTTCTTTTTTTTTCTTCATTTTATTAACATCTTTCTTCATGTTACTTACTGTGAGTTTTATAATAATAATACTAATAATACTAATAATACTAATAATACTAATAATACTAATAATTATTATTATTATTATTTTTATTATTTATTATTATTATTATTATTATTATTATTATTATTATTATTATAATAATTCAGATTACTTTCGCTGACCGCTCTCCCTGATCGCTCTCATTGATCACTCACACTGACCACTCTCATTGATCACTCAGTAATCGCTGTCATTGATCATCCTGCTGATCGCTCTCACCGATCGCTCTTGTTGATCACTCTCGCCGATCGCTCTCATTGAGCGCTCCCGCTGACCGCTCTCACTTTTTGGGCGTTCACGTAACGGGCGTGCGGAAAGCATCTCCCGTTCACCACTCAGTGACGGGCACCGAGTGAGGAAATATATCGAGAGAAGCGGATCCTTTTTTGGATCTACAAAACGATCGGCAGTTTCATTACTTTTGGCATCGATTCGCCCGCCCCTACAATGCAGCCCGTTCCGAACGGGCACGTTCTGAACCGTGTTGCATGTTGTGAAATTCTGAAAATGTATTACCGCATTTTACCGGATTTTGAGTGGTTTCCTCTGGCCTGATTTTTTTTTTACCACAAGGGGAGAGAGTGTTTTAATACTTTGCTCACAGCTCTAACTACAGCCATTGTGTACATGGAGGGTTTTTACGCCGGATGTTGCAACATTTCGGACGCATCTGCGAGGGAATACTAAACCGGTTCACATGACCACAAGCCGCTACGGCTTGATGAGCTACCGTCACACACCACGTTAGACACCACTGTTGTCTGTTATTATAAAAGATACAGTCAACAGCAGCCAGCGTGGGATATAGATATTATGATAATTATAACTTTGTCCCTTGATCCTGTTAAAAAAAAAAAAAAAAAAAAAAAGGCTTTGACAGACAAAAACAAAGGCTGATAGGTATGGAAATGTTTGTGATCCGTTTTTTTTAAAAGGTTTGACAATGAGTAAAACTGACTTACAGATGGACTGAACGGATAAGATGAGATAAAATAAAATAAGACAACAAAACATAACATAACGTATGATGACAAAACATAACCTAATACTTCATGAATCCCCAGAGGGAAGTTCAGGCGTTAGAACAGCAAAAAAACAGTGCAGTCAAATTAAAACTAGATAAGGCATAAGTCATATTTACACATCCATCTACGCAAGTCAACATGAGGTCGCGCTAACTAAAAACCTCTCACAAGGGATTTAAACACACCCAAAGTACTCGTTTCTCCGGCCTACGAACACCCGGCTGGAGGCCCCGGAGGGGGGGGGGTGGGGGTTGCCCGGACGGTGCCGAGGAGTGAGGACGTCCCCCGATCGGTGTCGTGCAACGGCCCCCGTGACTCACGCGGGAGTCATTTTCGGGGTTTGATGCTGCAGGGGAAAAAATTGCTGCATCGATGCCCTTTGGAACATCGTGTTCCAAGCCAGACGAGCTGAAGTCTGGAATCCTGCGTGCACGGAGCGGATTCTGCAGCATGCCTGGACTTGCTCTGCAGGAGAAAAAAAAAGAAAAAAAGAAAACCAAAAAGAAAACACGCTTACATAACGGGCTGTAATCCCATCAGACATGACAGAGGGTTGAAATTATGTGGGTGGGGCAGCTGGACACTGGCCCCGATCCAAGCTGATGCATTACAAACGGAAAGGAAATATGCTGCGATTTAATTTCACCTTTTAAAAAGAGGAAAACAATACCAAAAACACACACACATAATCATGATTTCACCTTTGCTTCAATATCCACCGCCCTCTTTATTGTGTGCACACAGACAAAGGAACAACAGGGAGGGGTTGAAGGAAAACTCTGGTATTTTTAACCTAACTATTGTCAACCCAACTATAGAGGGATAGGAGTCATACATACATATACAGTGTGTGTGTATATATATATATATATATATATATATATATATATATATATATATATATATATGTATGTGTGTGTGTACTGCCCATTGTTCTGATGGCTGATTCCTCCAATAGTCCAAAAAATGTTGGGTAAGAGAAGTTTAGGTATAATGTTATAGATGGTTAAGTTTAGGTTTAATCTTATAGATGGTTAAGTTTAGATTTAATGTTATAGATGGTTAAGTTTAGTTATTCTCAGCCCGCTGACTTTCATTCCTCTCTGCTCTAATGCTGCCTCCACTTCTCCAGGCTCTCCTCAACCTGCTCCCTACTCTCGCTACAGATCACAATGTCATCTGCGAACATCATAGTCCACGGAGACTCCTGCCTGATTTAATCTGTTAACCTGTCCATCACCATTGCAAACAAGAAAGGGCTCAGAGCTGATCCTTGATGCAATGCCACCTCCACTTTGAATGCCTTCGTCACACCTATTGCACACCTTACTACTGTCTGACTGCCCTCATACGTATCCTGTACCACTCTTACGTACTTCTCTCCCACTCCAGACTTCCTCATGCAAAACCACACTTCCTCTCTCGGCACTCTATCATATTCTTTCTCTAAATCCACAAAGACGTAGTGCAACTCCCTCTGGCCTTCCCTGTACTTTCCATCAGCATTCTTAAAACAAACATTGCATCTGTAGTACTCTTAATGTTAGAGATGGTTAAGTTTAGGCATAATGTTATAGATGGTTAAATTTCAGTATAATCTTATAGATGATTAGGGGTAGGGTGTCGTCCATGTCCAATTGGACATTTTTCGGACTACTGGGGTTTCAGAATATTGGCCGGCGGCTCAATGGCACGGTTGTGCAGTGCATTGCACTGCTGCCTCACAGCAAGAAGGTCCTGGGAAGGACAAGCCAGGATGGGAAAAATGCAGAGGCCACGTTTCACTGACCCCCACCCAAAAAGCATGTTTGTGTGTGTGTGTGTGTGTGTGTATGCATGTGTTTAGTGCGGTCATGTGACAAATAAAGATTCTTAATTCTTATATAATACATGCACAATTTTCCAGCTTTTACTCTTCAGATAATTGATACAGTAGTTTACTGTTTATTTTTAGGTTTGTTGTTTGTATCCATCTATCTATCTGTCTATCTATCTCTCTGTCTGTACATTACATTACATTACTTTTAGCAGACGTTACATTACATTTAGCAGACGCTTTTATCCAAAGCGACTTACAATTGTTCAAACACCGACGGACGCAGCCATCAGGAGCAATTAGGGGTTAAGTGTCTTGCTCAAGGACACTACAGCGTGCTAGCAGGAGGAGCCTGGGATCGAACCAGTAACCTTTAGATCACTAGACCACCAGCTCTACCGCCTGAGCTACCATCCCCATCTGTATGTCTATCTCTCTATCTGTCTATCTGTCTGTCTGTCTTTCTATCTGTCTGTCTGTCTGTCTGTCTATCTATCTATCTATCTATCTATCTATCTATCTATCTATCTATCTATCTATCTATCTATCTATGTTATTCTCCCTTGTAAGTCGCTTTGGATAAAAGCGTCTGCTAAATGACTAAATGTAAATGTAAATGTGATCTATCTATCTGTCTGTCTGTCTGTCTGTCTGTCTGTCTGTCTGTCTGTCTGTCTGTCTGTCTGTCGACCTAATGATAGAATAGCTTGAAGGTAGACATAAAAAGTGTTTTCTTCAAGATAGTAAGGATCATGAAAAAAGCCAAACTTCCACCATGTAAACACTCAGTGTTGATGTGTATGAATAGCCTACGATTCAATGAGTAGCTCACAATAGACTTCCGGGAGTATCTGAGGGTCAGGGTGGGTCAGGCGACAACTCGATGGCGCCACGCGCTTCCACGCCATTATTAGCCAGCCAGCGTTGAGAACTCAGTGCTTTCAGATAGCAACCCACAGAATACGCCCAGCGCCATCGACCTCCCTCACCCCCATCGACCTCCCTTTACGGTGGCTACAAGCTAACACTAGCGACACAATGCTAAAACGCTCTTTATTATCCGTTTGCAGTCAAAGATGGAGGTGAGAGGAAGAGGAGGAGCCAGTGTTTGGTTGGTCCGTTCTGGTCTACTGAAGTAACATGGCGGTGCAACATGGCGGCCTCCGTGCGAGGGGACCCGCTCCCTACGTAGATATAAGGGGCTCATTCTAAGGTAACAAAAACACAACGATTCTTATTTTCATGGGATTATACACGAGTGAAGACTTAATCATAAATATTATATTCCATTTCTGCCGGGTCCGTTCCGCTTGGTGCCACTCAATTTTACACACTGGTCCTTTAAGCAGCCGGTCCCCAGCTCCTTAAGGATGTTTGCTGTGTGTGTTTGCTGCCCAGACGCCAACCTCATGAAGAAAATTAAAAAATAAATTGCATAGGATAAATAAAACAAATAAATAAACAAAATGGGATGAATAAATAAAGAAAGAAAGAAAGAAAGAAAGAAAGAAAGAAAGAAAGAACCAAATAAATAAATAAATACATATATAATTACATAAATAAATAAATCTGTCAGAAATAGCATAAATAACTATTAGACAAAGACAGACCTCATGGCTCTCACTGACCTGGGTCACGCTTACATAACACCGTCTAATTCGGACGGAGACGTGCAAAACAACCCGGCACAGTAAGTCAGTGTTCGCAAGCGATCGCAGCCAATGTTTTGGGATTAGCGCTGTGTGTGTGTTCTGCATGTGCTCGCGTCTCCAGCCTGACACCGTGTGACACCGCGTAGAAAGTGACGCGACCTCTCCAGGAATCCAGCGGGAGGAGAAGGGGAACGCTGTGTTCCGGATGGAGCGGCTGCATGACGTACAGTAAACAGAGTTTGTTGATCCAGACGAGAGATCGGGATGAGTGTGTGTGTGTGTGTGTGTGTGAGTGTGTGTGTGTGTGTGCGTGTGTGTGCGTGTGCGTGTCTGTATGCGTGTGCGTGTGTGTGTGTGTGTGTGTGTGTGTGTGTGTGTGAGAGACAAAGCGATGACAGAGGGCGCACACCTCGACGGAATTAGGTCATGGAACTCTGCCCTTTTTCATCCTTCAAAACACTTCCATCAAACACCTGGTTTTCTCTTTTCCTCCGATCACCTTGTTGTACTTGTTTGCTTCCTCACTTCTTTTTGTTTTCTTTATTTTTTCTTTTTTTCGGTGGGGGCGGGGTGTGTGTGTGTGTGTGTGTGTGTGTGTGTGTGTTGTCATTTGTCTCCAAAACCCACAGACTCGGGGCTGTTATTGTGCCGCGCGTTCTGTTTTGATTTTCTCATCTCCATATTCATGTTCATTCATCTTTCATTTTCGTCTCGCTTCACGGGGAAACTTCACTGGATCCGACCTTATGATGTGTCCACACATTGTATCTTCGCCCGCACTGACGCGCTGGATTTTCCACTTCGGCTTTCGTTTTGACGCTGCATCGCTTCCCCCACCCGCCCGCCGCCGAATCAGTCGGCCGGGTGGAGGTTTTGGATATCTTACGGCCGGATGTACTGTGTACTGTACGCGCTGCGTCTACCCTGAAATATCGAATATCGAAACCGTTTCATTCTAAAACTGTGATTCTCAACCTTTTTTGGGGATCAGGGACCCTCCCCGGGGGCCCCCAGATCTGAGAATATTTTTTTGCCGTTAGATTTGACTTGGTGTCTGCGCTGCAGCTGCGGGAGGGTGAGGGAACAGTGAAACTAGGATGAAGAACCGTCCTCACTGGTGACGTTTGAAAGTTGAACTCTAAGTCACCTCGATGGGGACCCCCCCCCCCCTCCCGGGAGCCTCTCGAAGGACCTCCCGGGTAGGGGGGGGGGGGGTCGACCCGTCGTTGAGAAATGAAAAAGAATGATTTTGCCGCCGGCGTCGCGGCGGTTCAGCCGGCGTCGCGGCGGTTCAGCGGGCGCGCCGCTCAAAGGGCTTCCGCGTGCTTTCCATTCCTCAAGAGTTCTTCATTTCTGTCATATCTTACATTTCTGTCTTTTTAAACGTCGCCGCGCAGCTTTCTGTCTTGTGATCAGGATTATTGATGGTTTATTATTGTGTTAATTGCTGTAAAAACCAAACGGATAAAAGCAGAATTTGAAGAAGAAGTATTAAAAAAAAAAACTAGTGAAGAAAAGCACAATAGGTATGTTGTGTGTTTCTGGCTGCTGCTCCCTGCCTCCCATCTCCTTTTCCTCTTCTTCTTCTTCTTCTTCGGCTCGACCCCGACACGACCGGATATTAAACCTGCTTGATGTCTCTCCGGCGTCAGCCATCTCTCCGCGAGCTGTCGGATCGCATCGTGAGCAGCTCACGCCGCACGCTCGCCGCTCGCCGCTCGCCGCTTGCCGCCATCCCCCGAAAACCAGAAAATCAGCCAGTTATTTCTGATGTTTACCCCTTCCTCTTTGCCCCTTCCTCTTTCCTTCCTAGCCATCTCACCGTTTCCCCGGAGGAGAGCCGGCCTTATATCACATCCCTCTTGGCGGGGGCCCCCGCCGGGCGCCGTGTGTGGCGTGCGGCTTGAATTCCTCCTGCAGACTATTATACGGGGGAGAACAAGGCTCCCCAGTCTGCTTTGTTTTCCCCACATTCCACAGCCCTGACATCAGCCGGGCTGGAGGACGGACGCCCTGGCTCCTCCTCTGGCCGCCCGCCCTCCCCGCCCACACCCGGGGGGGGGACTGCGTACGGGAAGGGGGCCCCTCGTGACCCCGGCAGTCTGGCTGGCGGTGCGGGGGCCTCTGACGACGCTGAAAAGCAGAAGCCTCCTCGACAGTACAATCAAAGGGATGCTTTACATACGACATGTTGTTTTGCAGTATAAATTAGACGGCGACGCTCGCTGCTCGCTAAGATGGATTATCCCCTCCACCGTGGACAGGCCCATGAGGAAATTTAGGTCACGTATTTGATGTATGTCGCCCCGGCTTTGTTGCTGTTCGTGTGTCCGGCGCCTACACTTTTCCGCGAGCGGGCAGGCGTTGCCGTCGGCGCCCGGCACCGCCGCGGCTCAGGGCCGCGGGGCTCCCGTCCCCCGTGTCGGGTTTCCGCCGATGGAGCAGGGCGACGGGAGACGAGGAGGAGGAGGGGGAGGAGGAGGAGGGGGAGGAAGAGACATCAAACGCGGAGGGGAAATCGGACCCCCCCCCTGTCTCTCTCTCTCTCTCTCTCTCTGTCTGTGGTGCGGAGCAGCTCGTGGGGTTCGGGGACAAAGGAAACGAGATCGGCCATGTGACGGTGGAGGCCGCGGCCCCTCACATTCCTCCCCCCCCCCCCCCCCCCCATACCCCCCCCCGTCTGGCTCCATTCAGTTTTCTGCTCATTCAGCTCCGGCGGGGAAGAGGAAGCGCGCAGAGCGAGCCGAGTGGCCGGCGGTGTCCCCGGCCGCCGCATTCGGGCTTGTTTATTTGGCCCCGGGCTGCTATGTCTCCGGCTACAGTCCGGTTAAGTACGTCTTTGGCCCCAATTCGGTTGTTGGCGTGTGATATTTAACCTCGCGGCGTAATATTAACCTTCACATCGCAGCGAGCGTACCTGCATATGATTTCACCGTTGGTGGTCCCGCTGGTATTTCATGCGTAATTAATTAACATTATAATGCGGGGGCTCCGCCCATTGACCTTCACCCATTAGTCTTTTTTACCAGAGAGGGAGCAGTGCTTGTTATAGTTGTTTATTATAAACAATATGATAAACTGCTGTAGTTGTTTATGGTTGTAGATTATAGTTGTCTATTATAATAACACGCAATAGTGTATATTATGTGCAATATTGTTAACAAATTACCAACAGGATAGAATATACACAGATCTTACATACAGTATATTGATGCAAACTTGTACAATTTACTATTTTGGAGGTTTATCTTTTGGTTTATTGTATATTGCCAAAATGCTCTATTGTTAAGTACGTTTTTAGGTTGATATACACGTGTATATAGTGTTTGTATATTCACTTTCCATAGTGTCAAGGTAACATCTGCCAGGGTTCAAACGTGGAGGGCATTGTTTTTTCCAGGAGCCTTGATTCACCACATCACAGGGACCACAGACCTCCAGAAGATGAGCGGCTCCTGGAGAGACTCACTGCAGCGAGGGGTCCCAGCACGCCTGGATGAGGCCGCACACTGAGGTCATCGCCTTAAGCCATGACATCGACATTTACAGGTGTTTAGGCAACGCCCTGCTCCGGAGTGTGTGTGGGTGTGTGTGTGTGTGTGTGTGCGGGGTGTCATAATTTGCTCCCAAATCCCAGGTAACCCGCAAGAACCTCCAAGACCCCAAGACCAAAGCACTTTCAGGACTTTTATCATCAAAGCGCTCGGGCCGGCGGCGTTATGACTCCGTACTCATCAATTCGTTCTCGTTTCATATCGAATTTGAAGTGCAGCAGCAGTGCTTCTCCACGCCAGCGACCGTGTGGAACTCCCACCACGCCCTTTTTTTTTTTTTTTTTTTTTGGTCAAATATGAGCAGGCGCGGCGGAGGGGCCACGCCTTTCCGACATGAGAGGCTCCGTGCGGTGAGAGAAACGCGGCGCGACAACGGGTTCGGCCCGAATTTTAGGTTTTGAGCCGCCAGACAAAGTATGCAAGAACGTTCCCCGCGAGGGCGCAGCTCCCTGCAAGCGTTTGCATCTGAGAGATACTTGAAGCTCCTCGACTCCCAGACACAAGTGCAATCTGCGATCATGTTTTCCGCAAAACAAAGCGCCGTGCTCCCGCTGTGATCCCACACTCTGCACACAAACAACAAGCAGGATTTCATTCCGTGTCAGACAAAAGCCTTTTGTCTTGGAAATGTTTGCCTCCAGACCCCTAGTGGCCAACGGTACTTGGCAACTATTATATTGTTTTTGTTTTTTTTGTTTGTTTTTTTGGGAGAGCCTCCAAGTGCTTCCCCATGCTGTGGAGACCGAAAGGGAAATAATCGTTCTTTTCAAAGATCGTTTTCGTTTCTTGCAGAAGTCCCTTTTTTTTTTTTAATTTTCAGCATCCTTCCTGGCATTTTCCTCTGGGGGTATTTCTATACACGCTTGTATGGTTATTATGACTATGACCACTGTATGCTCATGATTAAGATCACTGGTATGGTGATGATGATCATGGTTATGATTACGCTTCCAGAAACAAGGAAACCGTGTGTGTGTGTGTGTGTCTGTGTGTGTGTGTGTGTGTGTGTGTGTGTGTGTGTGTGTGTGTGTGTGTGTGTGTGCGTGTGTATAGCCGCGTCTTTCAAGGTTGTCTCGAGGCCAGTCACCGCTTCACCACTTCCGGCAGCGGAGACTCATTCACTCACCGGTGCATTTTCTGTGGTTTACCTAAAGTACAAACTTCTTTAAATAAATATAAAAATTATTAAAAAAAAACAAAAAAAAAAACCGATAAACATCCCTCTATGTGTGGTTACACTGGTTACACCTGTTGAAGTGTCATTCATAGAAGTGAGATATAAGATGAGGCCCCCGGTTTATGTCATCATAGCATGTTGAGGAATGTTCCAGGTGAAGGATTTACACACAATAAGTAAATCAAATGTAAACAATGCAGTCGGGCAGCGTTTCAGTTTGACAGTGTTTCTAATCCCACTGGGATGTTTCATCTGTGTGACTGGCAAGTTGTGCTGCTCGTTATTATGGCAACAATGAATAATAAACAAGACACAGGTGGACATTTTTTTTTTTTTTTTTTTTTTAACTTTTTTTAAGAATTGAATTGATAGATTTATAGAATTCGATATTTAACGATGGACCTCTCTTGGTCATACAAAAAAAAAAAAAAAAAAGCTCTTTATTACACATGACATTAAGTCTAGTTCAATCGTTTGTTGGCGATGGCACGTGGACATTTAAATGGACCTGGCTCTGCTTCATGGATTTTTTATTTTTTTTTTAACTTACTAAACCCTGCACTCATAGAGAAACCGGGAGGAGGAAAAAAAGGAATCTCCAGCCCAGAGACAGGACGCAGGCAACCGAAAGAGCTGAGCGCGGAAGGGGTTTCTCTTTCAGCTCTTCATGTGGAGCGCTGTTTATTTATCTCGTGCTCCTCATTTTGGCTCCCACGGTGCCAGGGCTGCCAAGCTCCGGAGGCCATGGCGATGTGTACAGACACACACGCACACACACCCAAAAAAGAAGCCCACATAATTGCCCAAATCTGAGCAATGATTTCATAAGACTTGTAAGGCTGCGATGTTTTTATATATCCTGTGCCGCTCTGATGCCACCTGGTGGTGAAAAGTAAGAATGTCCCGTTATATAGAGTGAAGGAAAGACAAAGGGAGTGTTCAGAACATCTGCTGTGTGCGTGTGTGTGTGTGTGTGTGTGTGTGTGTGTGTGTGTGTGTGTGTGTGTGTGTGTGTGTGTGTGTGCGTGTGTGTGCGTGCGTGTGTGTGCGTGTGTGTGTGTGCGTGTGTGTGCGTACGTGCGTGCGTGCAATGGAAACCTGACCCGAAAACGGACTTCACCTCAAAATAGAAACGATCCAAGGTCTGAAGGAAACATCTTTATGAGGAAAAAAACAAAAACAAAGACAAAACAAAACAAAAACAAAAACAAAAACAAAAAAAACGGGCAAACGACGTCAGGAACCTTCCAAAAACAAAACAAACCCAACTCCACTAAAATCTATTGATTCGTTGAGGTTTTGCGGCGACGCCGCTGCGTGGGAGATGAACAGCACAGATGAGAATTTATTTTTTATTTTATTTATTTTTTAAAGTGTCCGATAGCGGCAAAGTAAGAATCCAAATCAGAATCCCAGGACTGATATGACTGATCTCAAAAGCTATCGTTCATTAAACAGAGATGTAGGGAGTGAATTGAAATCAATTATACAACTGATTGAATACGATTTTGATTTAATTATGAGGGGAAAAAAGATAAAGGGACAAGAACAACTGACTTTATCAAGGAATAAGGGAGGAAAGAGAAATAGACCGAACATACATAACACAAATAAATACATAATAAATACACAATAAATATATATAAATACCGGATTTTATCTGGTTATTGGAACTAAGTCAGTTGACTCCCTTGTTGCCACACGTAAAAAAATGGAACAGTAGCTTGCACACAAACAATAAATACAAGTCAGAAGATGATACATGCAAACACATACATGTCCGATTATGATATAGTTTGCATATACATGTATATACACACACACTCACATTTGCATTGGAACGGAAAGAATAAATTGTGTTTTATATCTACACACGGAGCGGGTACGCTTCCACGGGGGCCGCCATGTTGCACCGCCATGTTTTTACAGTTGCGCAGAACGGACAAACCAAACACTGGCGCTAGAGGGTGCCTTTCGCCTTTGTCGCGTTGATGCGCGACTCCTGAAAGCTTCGCCCACGTCAGCGGAAAGGGAGGGGTGAGGTGAGGTGAGGTGAGGTGAGGGGTGAGGTGAGGTGAGGTGAGGGGTGAGGTGAGGGGTGAGGTGAGGTGAGAGGTGAGGGGTGAGTGAGGGGTGAGGTGAGGTGAGGTGAGGGGTGAGTGAGGGGTGAGGTGAGGTGAGGTGAGGGGTGAGGTGAGGTGAGAGGTGAGGTGAGGGGTGAGGTGAGGTGAGGTGAGGGGTGAGGTGAGGGGTGAGTGAGGGGTGGGGCGGGGTCCTTCAGTTTGTTGCCATCTGGGGCCGCTAATGCCACACGCTGCACCTTGATCGGACGCGTCCCCACTTCCGTTTCATGATGCCTGGTCGGACCTCTGCGCTCATTCCGCTGAGTAACTCAAAAGCAGTAAATAGTGTAAATGATTAACGTATTAACTTACACAGAAAGCAATGCTGTCAAGTAACCCATTACTTTTCTCACGAAAGTAATGTGTAGTGGATTACATTATAAAACTAACTTGCCCAACTCTGCTCCTGTGTTAAGTGCCGTGTTGTACTTCCAATACGGTCTTTGCAATAAAATAAAATACAAATACAAACACAGCTGGAAAAAACCCAAAACAACTTAAAATAAGTACAAAAAGTGAAGTGTCGCGTGGAAATGACGTCACGCGCCGCGCCGTGCTAACAGGCTAACAAGCTAACGCGGCTAGCGGCCACACGGAGCTCTAAACTTTAAACCGTTTTTCCGTCTGTCGGTGAATGAAAACCCCGCCAGACAGCAGCGTTAAGAACGACTGACGGTGAATAATGACCGATGGACATTTATTATTACGCCATGATGTTTTGTGCGGCGCGCGTTGCTCGACACGGCAGCCGCAACGTCGTCACGCACACCGTGCGAGTAACGCGCTACATTACCGCGTTACCGTCAGAAAGCAACGCGCCAACACCGCAGTTGAGCTGGTACTACACTTTATGACGACATGTGATTACGGTACTTATTATTTAAATGACGTAATGTCATGTAAAATAACAACAAGAAGGAGGAGGAGGAGCCCACTTCTCTGTCCAAGTCATCTGCATTATGACATTCATGTCCTTTACGTGATATAATTTCATGGATCCATATCATTTATTGAAACAAATGGGCAAAGCGCCTTGGTAGAGCTCTCAACTTCACGTATTATTTTCTTATTCTATTTTACATTTCTGTTCCTTTTTGGTGGCGGTGCAACATGGCGGCCCCCGTGGAAGCAGTACCCGCTCCCCGTGTAGCTATAAAACACAATGTCTCCTTTTTGTCTTTTTTTTTTTAATCTCTCTCTCGCAGTGCTTGCATTTTAACTTCTCATCGTCGCTCACTACGCTCATTGATATTGTTGTAAAAGTAGTTGGCGAAGTTATTTTAAACGGATCAACAGTGATTGGGCATCGCCTTCCTCGCTCGTTGTAACCTCAACTCATTCTTGCTCAATTGGCCTCCTCCTCCAAATGTAAATACCCCTTTCTACATCCAAGTGCATTTAATTCGGGAAACGCGACGATGCCCACACATGGTGACATATTTCATTTGTTCGATTTTAGAAAAAAGTGTTTTAATGCCTAAAAAAAAAAAAAAAGCTTCGTAGTAAGTTCATCGTGTTACACCAAGAGTATTCCATTGATCGCCACTAGGTGTCACCGTTGCCTTTATCGTACATACCCAGTTGACCGGAGCAGCCTGAGCAGCCTGAGCAGCCTGAGCAGCCTGAGCAGCGCTCTCTGATGCCCCCGCTTGAGGTCAGCAGCAGACGGAGCAGCAAGCTCCACTACAAGAGACGCAAAGTTTATTCAAACTGAACTCGCAATGGCAAAAAATAAGCTCCCCGGGCTTCTCCTGAGTGACAAAAAAACCTATGAAAAGAACAAAAAAACAAAGAAACCCCTTGAAAACAGGAGCGCCAGACCCTCATCCCCAAATAGAGACAAATAAATAAGCGAACAAAGGGTGCGGTCAGTGTTTCCCTATAAACAGTGGTGGAAGAAGTACTCGGACCCCACTGTTAAATCGAAGTACAAGTACCCGTCCCCCGACACAAAATGACTCTAGTTAAAGTGAAAGTACAACATTGACATTTATACGTAAGTACCGAGTAAATAATAGTACATAAGTACTTACATGTACTTATTACATGTTTGATTAATCCAGTTCCTGTTCTTTTGTTTTGTTTTTTTGTTTTTTACCACGTCACACAGATCTAATCCAACATTTACCAAATGTTCCAAATTTCCTTTATTTTTATGAATGCAGACGAGTTGTTTTTCAACACCGAAGTAACACGACTGTGTCAGAAATGTAGTAAAGAGGGTTGCTTTGGAATGCAGTATAGTCCAAGTCTAAAGTGTCCCAAACTGAAGTCGGGAACTAAGTACTTTTGGTTTGTTGCTTTTCACCACTGCTTATACACTTAGACAGGGCCAGTCACCACCTTATTCAGGGTACCTGGGAGAAGGAGAAGGCTTGACTTTTTAAAAATGTCTTTATGAGAGAGGGAGAGAGAGAGAGAGAGAGAGGTGACTTTTAGTGACTCTTACTCTATCCTAGTATTAAAATGCTGAGTGCAGCATCCAGAGAGGCCGGGAGGGGGGAGGGAAGAGAGAGAGATCAAGTTAAAGGGAGTGGGAGGGAGAGGGGAAAAGAGAGCGAGAGGGGAGGAGGAGGAGGAGGAGGGAGATAAAAAAAAAAAAAAAAGGGGGGTTTCTGTCTGTGTCGGATGCCTCGCCGTGGGGCTTCGGCACTGCTCCTCTGTGAAGGTAGGTGGGCGGCTGCTTCTCTCTCTCTCTCTCTCGCTCGCTCTCTTACTTTGGGTGATACTGCCAGCATGGCGGGGTATGACCTCTTCTTTAATCTCTCACTCTAGGTTGTCAAGGGGGCTACATTGAATCGTGTGTGTGTGTGTGTGTGTGTGTGTGTGCGCGCGCCTTGGAGTGTAACTTGTACACATCAGTCCCAATCTGTGTGTTGTTGCAAAATAGGTGAGAAATCCAGAATTGGCCCGCGCCACATTTGCGCACGGAAGCTGGATGTTGTCCTCACCCCCTCGGGCTTAAATTTCCCCGATGCAATTTAGGAAATATTTGACGGAGCTGTTCCCCGCCGAGTGGCAGCCTTGACTTAGAAAATAGACTGTCACTCAAATAACGTTATTCGACTGGCATGTGCAGGGGTTAAGCCGCGTCGCTTTGCGGCTAATTCGTCACACGGGTCGGGGTTGGGGGGGGGGGGGCGGCGGGCAATTTTCGGGGGTTTGCAGAATCAGGACGAGTTAGTTTCAAGGGTAAGTGTCCAACCCCGGGACGATTTGGGACAATGTCTGACAAGGTCGGAGTCTCCCTGGCCGCTCTGTGGGGCAGGGAAGGACAATGGGGGTCCCCCACTCCCACCGGGGGGCGAGGCGTGGGCGTAGAGGCCTCTACGCTGTCAAAAAAAACCCCAGAAATGGCTCGGGGTCAGTGGATCAAAACACAGAACATTGTTTAATTTGCTCCGGGGGGGAGTTCCCAACTTAAAATGTGTATTTTCATTTCTCAGTGTCAGGTTGAGAACACCTAAGAGATATATCGATTTTAGAAATGTAAGCATTAAAATAAGAACAAGTTGATCCAATGCAGTTTGAAGACACGTTGGGATGAAGTGAGATTTAGGGAACATTAGGAAGCCTCTTATGATGAAACACACGCCACCTGTTAAACACACCTCAGGGAAATGTCTGTTTTATCGGACATTTCTACTCTTTTCGATGGCTTTTTGACTGTCTCCCCTCACACTATTTGTGGCTTTATTTGAGAGTAGTTTCGTTATTTTTTCCTCAGTTTAACCTCCTACTTTTTGGCCACTCCAGATTAAACGCGGCTTAAACTAACCGTGTTGTCCAGCGGCAGCCGGACTACTCGGCGAGTTGTTGGTAGCTCCTCAAAGCGAAGCTGCATCTCAGGGTGAAAGTGCAACCCAAGCCGAGGAAGATTTACACGGCTGGAAGTAGCTGACTTGTCAAGCTAAAATTAAGCTGGGGGGCTGATTTGGAATGTTACACTTGGGCAGTAAGACGTGGAGCAGGTGACCTGCAAATGGTGCAAAACCTCCCCAACCTGACGGGAGGGGGAGGAACGACCCCGGACCCCTCAGCACCAAAGATTACAGCGTGTTTGCATTTTTGGTATTTTTTTACCTGCATATTATAAGCATATAATAATTATGTAATCACTGTTTTATTGCCATTTAATAATAATAATAAATAATAGCACACAATCCTTTTTGAGTAGGTCTACATAGCCTTCCTTACATTCAACACTCAGTCATGTGATCAAAAAAGGCAATAACCTACAGTGTCACATTTAAAATTTGCATGTTAAATATTGGATGAAAGTTCATATTTTTTTTTGTAAATTTGCTGAAAATGGCACTTTTTTCCGAAAGCAATATTTTGGGGTTTTGGGGATTATTTTGGGATAGTTTGGATATAATTATTATTATAATGTCAATAACAAAAATAATGCAAATATTCCACCGACACCATCTGGATAATGTAGACATATACGGTGAATACTAGAGTCTAATCCCACAACACTTGTTCATTGAAAAAAAGGCCACAAGAAAAATAGAGGAAAACAATAATATTGTTATTATTATTAGTATTATTATTATTATTGTATTTTACTATAAGCCCAATACATGTGAAATAACAGACAGAAAACAAAAGACTAGATGATCTGTTGATGCCAGACTACGGAACATCTGAAAAATGTAATACGTAACTACCACGACTAAAATGGACCCTGTCTATTGTTGCCTGCAGCTATATTTGTTATTATTATTATTATTATTATTATTATTATTATTATTATTATCTGTAGTAGTAGTAGTAGCAGTAGTATTATTATCATCATGTTTTTGTTTTCAATATTCACTGACATTTTTAGAAACAACATTCATTTTGGCACATACAGACAGTGCACCTTAATTTGCAGAAATCCAAAGACTGATTCAAGATTCAAGATTTTTATTTGTCACATACATATACATACTTCCATACATATATGCAGTGAAATGTAATCAACCGGAGCGCCGGCGCAGGCGACCGCTAGGGGCGGCGCCACTATCGCCACTCTGACTGAATGCAGGCTTATAGTCGTATATTCATACATTTATCATTGGAATTGTGCTGTGAAGAGACCAAACTGACCACGCTGTACGTTATTAATATCAAACATTAAACACACTTTATGTGAATGGAACAAATCCTGAACTACATTAAAACAGACGTAAACGGTCTTTAACATTGAAATCACAATATACCACCGTGGAAATGAAACAAAGGCCCAGTGCCGTCTGGAGCTGGAGGTGGCAGGTGCAGATGCAGGTGGAGGCCACCACTTCCATTTTGGTTTTGGTTTCCATAGAAACAGATGTAAAGTCATAGATGTGGAGGAAAAATAAAAATTGTTGTTGTTGTTAATACAAAGCAGAACAGGGGTACCACCCGTCCATGCTGTCATTAAGGCTGGACGTCAGGCTGTTTGTCCGTATTTCACTGCAGATATGTCAAGATGCAATTGAGGAGTTTTGTTCCTCCCAGGGTGGTTTAGTTGGGTCTGTGTTTATGGGCGTGTATGAACATATTTATCATATACTTAGTGTAACTGACAGGCCGCCGGGGCTCAGTCGTGTCGTAAAACAGGAGGGAATTTATACAAACAAAAGCCGCGGCTCTGTGGCACTGCGGCTTGGCCTCGGTCCCGGTGGCGCTCCCATCTTCACCGAGGGCTGTTTGAAAGCCACGCCCACACATTAAAACTACTACTAACATACACAAGCACGACGGCAAAAAATACATTTTACTATTGGATCGGATTTGGCGGGAGATGGATAAATGGATGGATGGATATTATGCAAGAATAAAATTGAAAATATAGGATTATAAGGTGACAGTTGGTTAAAAAAAACATATGCACGATATTCACAACAAAAAGTAAATGTGAGCAAGTTCATAGAAATGAAAGAAAATGAAGTAAGTTAAAGTTAAATTATGTTAAATAAAGCTACAGTCATAAAATAAAGTTAAAAGTAAGCAGCTACACTTGGCAGCTATCGGGGGCTGACTAAATAACTTCCCGTCACATGAAAAAGCAATGTAACATTCAAATAACTAAATCACAGTGACAAACATCAGATTGATTCATTGCAGAATTAACATTTTGAGGTTTGTGTTTTTAAAGCAACAGAGTTCCAATGAGGCGAAATCTACGGAACCAGAGTTGAATATACATATATATATATCACTCAATCAGTCACTCAAGAACAGCACCGATTTTTGAAATAGAGTGGTGGTGGGTGAGCTGGGTTCGCTCCTTCCTCCTCCGCTCTGTGTGATGCTCTGTTTTTGTCGTTGGCTTTACGCATTAGAGCTTCAGGTCACTGGAAGAACAACACACACACACACACACACACACACACACACACACACACACACACACACACACACACACACACACACACACACACACACTGAGGCACTTTTCTTTCTTTTACCACACTTAGTTGTTGCTAATTGTAAGGCACGGCGAGATGTAGTTGTGGACGTAGGGATTCGTTGTCTTGCTCAAAGGCACTAAGTTTACACTTCCAAGTCACTGTCCCGCTCCTGCATTGCAAACGTATCAACAGATTAATGTCTCGATGCAGGAGTGATCTGGGCTGTGATGAGTGTGTACCTTTTTTTATTTATTTTATTTATTTTTTTAATAAAAAAAAAAAAAAATGTCATCACATTTTTTTATTTTTTAACCTGTTTCAGCATGTTGGACACACAGCACAGAGTATTTGCTCCATTGCATCTAGGACAGAGTTAGTCTGCAAGCGGAGCTCAAGTTCTCAACCTGCAATGAAACTCTTTATTCATTCTTTAATCATCAGGAAATGCTGCAATAACTGTCCTGTGGACGACCTGTGGGATGACAAGAGCACGGCTTTTTGTTCCACACAACCACCACCAAGGCCCCACTTTGGAGAACTGTTTTACCATGTTTGGGTCTTTAAACAACTAATCACTACTACTCCAAGAGGGCGGAATCACCACGGGTGAGACAAATAGACATAGATCCAAACAACATGTACACGGAAAAACATAAACATAGAAACAAACAACAATATGTACATGGAAAAACATAAAAATAGAACCAAGCAACCACATGTAAATTGAAAAACAAACATAGAAACAAACAACATGTACATGGAAAACATAAACATTGGACGACAACCTGTATCCACAGAACAGAGTTAATTAAGTCCAGGAAAACTGGAACAGCGATTGGGAACGTGGCCTCTTCCTGTCATAGTTATGGCAGAAAATGAGGAGGAAAAGCAGAAGGATGGAACCAGGAGGGTGTTGGGGTGTGATTGAAGCAGGTGCTGGTGCTGTGTGTGTGCCTGTGATGAGTCCAACGGTGTGTGTGTGTGTGTGTGTGTGTGTGTGTGTGTCTGTGTGTGTGTGTGAGTGTGTCTGTGTGTGTGTGTGAGTGTGTGTGTGTGTGTGTGTGTGTGTGTGTGTGGTTTCCACCGGTGATCGTACAGGACTTATTCCAGTTGGTTCTGGTGTGTAAGGTCAGCATTATGTTGTGGCTCCTCAAAGCAGCCGAAAGGGCCCGAGGCCCCCACAACCCTCCCCCCCCCCCCCCCTCCCGAGCCCCCCAGCTGCATGAGTGTGTTCCAATTTGTATAAAAAACAACAAAAACAAAAAAAAGATTTGTGTTGTCTATGTCTCGCTCTCATTTACTGTGTGTGTGTGTGTGTGTGTGTGTGTCTCTTAA
>NC_137195.1:6155003-6182503 GCF_960531495.2 Zeus faber
GTGCTCTACGAATTCATGCAGATAAATTGTGCACAACATAACCAAAGATAAATCTTTTTCTTTTTTACCAAACGTCTAGAGGATTAGCCTGCTTGTGTCATGTCACGGCAGAGCAGCCTTATAATTGGTCTCGCGGTAATTCCTTTTTTTTTTGGAGGGGGTGGGGTGCATAATAGCATTTGGGGCCAACTCGGCTCATGGAAGCCCGCTGCTGGAGTGGAGCAGTGACCTGAAAGTAAAGTTTTTCACCTGGGTGGTCAAACCGTTTTGACCGTTTTGTGTGTCCACCGTGTCGAGGCCTCTGCCGCCGCTGGCTTTAGAATCGGTTATGGACTGTTACCCAAAAAAAAACACATCTACGAAATGCAAATGGAGGACACTGCGGTTTGTTTTAACAACGAGGCCGAGGGGGAAAACAACCTATAAATGTTAAATTAAGATTGTGTTACAACATTATCACGCCACACATCGAGGGTTTATCTGCAATTTTTTAGTCGCTACACGTGGTTTGACGTGTACCCCTCTCTCTCTCTCTCTCTCTCTCTCTCTCCCTCTCCCCCTCCGTCCCAGAATGCCATGCTCCCGGCCGGATTTCGCCAGCGCGACCAGACCAAGAAGAGCCCGACGGGGCCGTACGACCGCGACGCTCTGATGGATCACCTGGAGAAGTCGGCGCTGGAGCACGAGGACCGGGAGGACCTGGTGCCCTTCACCGGGGAAAAGAAAGGTGGCGGGTCGGCACGATTCGACCTCAACTCCCGACAAAAATATAGTTCCGAAACAGCCGCTAAAACGGCGTTCATTATTTGGTTGGCGCACATTACTCCACGTGCACGTGTGAAATAGTAAATGCAATTTCTTATTAGTGCTCGTCTGGATGTCACAGGGTGTAACTATGGATATTAGCCCATGGCATTGAAATCTCTCGCCTCTTTCCATTCAGTTTCGGGAGCCTCTCAAGGATTTTTAAAGACTTCTGTTATAAAAATTAGTTCAGGATCATGTCCAGCCATGCCCATTATGTACAGTATGGAATAATTACTTTAGGCCTCCCAGTCTGACAGGCCCTCACACACCACCATGAACTGCCCCGTTCCCGTGCCCTCCAGGCATGTGAGCTGGGCTTTGCAGGATAGCTGCAGAGCACCGGGGCCGCGCGACGCCCCGCTGCACAGGATCCCTCGCCTCCACCTCCAGGTCTGTGTGCGATTTCCACGCCTCAGCGGTCTGCACCGTGTGGCACGGCGTCCTTTTCCATTACACTCCCCCGGGGCACACGCATGCCCGGAAACGAACCCAGGCGGGGGTGTCGATGGTTCTCCTAACGCGGTGGGGTTTTTTTTTTTGGCCGCCGTGCCGTGAAAAATTCTAATTCCACTCAAAAAAATAAATGAAAGGAAATAAAACGGTGGAAACTGGCTTTTGTGTTGCAAGGTCAAAATCGAAAGGCTGCACTCATTCATCAGTTTCAGCCGGAGTAGCAGCTCTGCGTTCACCAGGACAAGTTTCACTCTGAAAGCGGCGACTATTTGTAGTGATGAAAGGTTTGATTACTTTTTGAGATTCGGTCTTTGACGAGTCACTCAGTAAAAAGGGTGGTTCGATTTTCATATTCTTTGTTCATCTGGTTCGCTTGGTTTGATGCACCGCGAGCGAGGAAGGACTTCCAGTTTCCCTTCAGTCCTTTCTCCACTCTTTAGTCGGGAGTGACTCCCGACTCCCGACTCACTTAAAAGAGTTGTTTGTGACGAACAAACGGTTTGGGAGTCATGCACCGCTGTTAGTAGGCCCTAATAATAATCACATCTCAACGTGTTTCTGACGTTTCCAGTGGGACAGGATCGTGGTACGGTACCGTGGGATTATTTCATTGTAAAAAAAAAAAAGTCTGACGCGACGGAAGACGTTCCATCAGTAATCAGCACCAGACATTGGATGCTTTTTTCCCCCCTGAATTCTCGAGACCTAAAGTTGTGTTTTTATGGAGCTCCACAACAATACACAAAGGAGAGCAGCGCACCGTGGGCCACAGTGGAAAATGACCCTTAATAGAGTTAGCTCACAAATCCATGGTAAGGTCTGGTTTACTAGTGTTTTAGGAAATATGATATGAACAAAGCTTTTACCAGAACAGAGGCAAATGTGCTTCGGAGAACAGAGAATCAACATCATCTGGAGGAATACGACTCAGGCTGAAGAAAAATACTCATGGTCCTGTATATTTAATTTTGGTCATCTAAAAGTGCTCCATCCATCCTTCCCAGGGAAGACGTTTATTTCCAAGGCCACGGGGAAGATCCCGGAGACGGAGCAGATCACGCTGGAGCCGGAGCTGGAGGAGGCGCTGAAGAACGCCACCGACGCCGAGATGTGCGACATCGCAGGTGAGCGAGCGACGCAGGTGAGCGAGCGACGCAGGGGCGACGTTCCAGGCTTCTGATCACACCCAGCGAGGTGATCGATAACGGTGGTCATCGTTTAGTCACAAGTGCAAGGGATGAAAAGTAGGAAGAAAGAAAAATACAAAATAAAAATAAAAATATGACCAAAACCAGAAAAGAATATACACAAGAAAAATAAATAAATAAAAAACAAAAATAAAATATCTGCCAAAAAAAAAAAGGATAAATATATATATATACAGTGGGGCAAAAACGTATTTAGTCAGCCACCAATTGTACAAGTTCTCCCACTTAAAAAGAAGAGAGAGGCCTGTAATTTTCATCATAGGTACACTTCGACTATGAGAGACAGAATGGGGGAAGAATCCAGGAAATCACATTGAAGGATTTTTAATGAATTAATTGGTAAATTCCTCGGTAAAATAAGTATTTGGTCACCTACAAACAAGCAAGATTTCTGGCTTTCACAGACCTGTAACTTTTTCTTTAAGAGGCTCCTCTGTCCTCCACTCGTTACCTGTATTAATGACACCTGTTTGAACTCGTTATCAGTATAAAAGACACCTGTCCACAACCTCAAACAGTCACACTCCAAACTCTACTATGGCCAAGACCAAAGAGCTGTCAAAGGACACCAGAAACAAAATTGTAGACCTGCACCAGGCTGGGAAGACTGAATCTGCAATAAAATGGAAGACATACAAGACCACTGATAATCTCCCTCGATCTGGGGCTCCACGCAAGATCTCACCCCGTGGGGTCAAAATGATCACAAGAACGGTGAGCAAACATCCCAGAACCACACGGGGGGACCTAGTGAATGAGCTGCAGAGAGCTGGGACCAAAGTAACAAAGGCTACCATCAGTAACACACTACGCTGCCAGGGACTCAAATCCTGCAGTGCCAGACGTGTCCCCCTGCTTAAGCCAGTACATGTCCAGGCCCGTCTGAAGTTTGCTAGAGAGCATTTGGATGATCCAGAAGAGGATTGGGAGAATGTCATATGGTCAGATGAAACCAAAATAGAACTTTTTGGTAAAAACTCAACTGGTCGTGTTTGGAGGAGAAAGAAAACTGAATGGCATCCAAAGAACACCATACCTACTGTGAAGCATGGGGGTGGAAACATCATGCTTTGGGGCTGTTGTCTGCAAAGGGACCAGGACGACTGATCCGTGTAAAGGAAAGAATGAATGGGGCCATGTATCGTGAGATTTTGAGTGAAAATCTCCTTCCATCAGCAAGGGCATTGAAGATGAAACGTGGCTGGGTCTTTCAGCATGACAATGATCCCAAACACACCGCCCGGGCAACGAAGGAGTGGCTTCGTAAGAAGCATTTCAAGGTCCTGGAGTGGTCTAGCCAGTCTCCAGATCTCAACCCCATAGAAAATCTTTGGAGGGAGTTGAAAGTCCGTGTTGCCCAGCGACAGCCCCAAAACATCACTGCTCTAGAGGAGATCTGCATGGAGGAATGGGCCAAAATACCAGTAACAGTGTGTGAAAACCTTGTGAATACTTACAGAAAACGTTTGACCTCTGTCATTGCAAACAAAGGGTATATAACAAAGTATTGAGATGAACTTTTGTTATTGACCAAATACTTATTTTCCACCATAATTTGCAAATAAATTCTTTAAAAATCAGACAATGTGATTTTATGGATTTTTTTTTCTCATTTTGTCTCTCATAGTTGAGGTGAACCTATGATGAAAATAACAGGCCTCTCTCATCTTTTTAAGTGGGAGAACTTGCACAATTGGTGGCTGACTAAATACTTTTTTGCCCCACTGTATATACGTATATATATTTGTATATATGTGTGTATATATATGTATGTGGGTGTGTATGTTTATATATATGTGTGTGTGTGTGTGTGTATATATATAAATAAAATTAATATTACTATTAATTAATTATCAATAATATTAATATAAAGCAATAAAAATATACAGGCATGAATTTAAGCACATCTACTTATATGCATATTAAATATGCTGATCCGATGTCTGCTACTATTCGTGATTTTAGGACGGACAGAATAAATGCACAAATATCTATACTTGACTATGTTATAATTCTGACTTCATTCACACATTGTCTCAAGGATGTTTTCATTGTGATGAAGGGTGATGATGATGATGACGATGACGATGATAGTGATGATGATGATGATGATGATGACCACATCCGTCTAATACACCAGTAATACACTGGACACAGACAACAACACACAGCGAAGTAAACTGAAAGAAAACTCCTTAAACGACATTTAGTAAATGTATCTTAGTGCGCAGCCAGGGGCGACCTCCCCCGCGTCCGTTCCGTCATTAAAGCCGGGCTTGTTACCTCATGTTGTTATTGTGATGGAGACATGGTGATCCCGTGTTTCCACTTCCCATGATGTCAGCTGTAGTCGGCCCTCCGCGCTGTGAGCCAATCACGTCGCGGTGTTCTGGTCACGTGGCCCGAGCGGCGGATTCCAACGTTCCCATCGTGACGCGCTGACGTCTGGCAGAGCGCTGCGCCTCCCTGATGTATCACCGCCGCGGCGCCGACTGACCCACATCATACCATCATAATGAGGACCTAGTTCGTCTTACCCCACATTGTCGACTTCATATTGTTTTCTTTCATATCGCCCTCCACCCCACACCCACCCACCGCCCCCGCCCCAAATCTCACGCTAACAGACACGGCCAGGCATGCGATGTGGAGCATGGCATGGTGGGTTTCCAATTCCCCACGCTCAGCAGCAACGAAATACACAAGTCTGGACGCAGGCCACGAAAAAGAAGGGCGGGGGTCACTAGCGGGGGGAGATAGGAGGGGGGGTGAGGGTGAGCCGGGTGGAGGGAGACTTTATCCATTTAAGACGAACGACAGGAACCTCCTGTGTTTGCAGATAGACAGGTTTTGTTTTTTTTTGCGTGTGAAAATATGCTGGTTCTTAAAACACGGACCAAAGTGTTATTTGGAGGCGCTGGGAGGTGCAAGTGGAACGTAGAAGCTGTTTTAACGGATTTTAGTGTTTTGAAACCCGTTGTCGGAACGGTGAGGTGTGGTTAGGGACGGGACCCAAAAGGATTTATTTGTCACTTGACGCCATGTTTTCCATATATGAAGTCCCGGGCCTAAACTGGACTCAGTCAAAACAACCTTTATTATTTGGGACTTTTCCCGTATACAGGAGAACATAAGGATCAAATCAGGAAATGTGATAAAAAAAAAAAAAAAAGACAGTCAGAATGAGTCTTATTAGGAACTTATTTATCGAGCGTCAGTCCGTTGGTCCCACAGGGAGTTGGGGAGCGGCGCTCTGCGTGTCCCGACGAATCAACCTCCGTTTTAACCCTGGAGAGGGTCCAGGGTAGGATCAGACCTCGGTTAGCCACTGTCACTCTTTTGTTAGGGGGCATTTTGGCAAACATGCTAAGAAGAGGGGGGCGGCTGGGACGGGGCGGGCGAGTCCGTAATAATAGCCGCCGGTCGCCCGGCTCCGTGGGCCAAAGGGTTAGAGAGAGAGAGATTGAGGGTCACCGCGCAGGGACGTAGTTAGCTTCTGTTTTTATTTCATTATTATTATTCATTGCATTAATGCCCGAGCTATTTGTGGACGCTCGATTTCACTGGGAGTGTGCTTTGCACCGCGGGTTATTCTCAGGGCTGCGTGGGATGACGTTAGCATGTTTTGCAGGCAGCTGTCTCTCTCTCTCTCTCTCTCTCTCTCTCTCTCTCTCTCTCTCTCTCTCTCTCTCTCTCTCTTCCCGGCTTCCTCTCCGAGCCCCTCCCCCCGTCCACGGCTCCCCGCTCCGGGTCAGGGGACTGCTGCTGGGAAGCCGGGATGGAGGGGTTTGGGGCGGAGGGCGCGTGGGCGGGTGTCACAGCGCTGCAGTTGGTGTGTGACACGGTTTGGACGGGAGGGAGCTTGATCGGCCCTGGAACCGGACGCTGGAATGTCTGTCCCCTGCTGGACAGCGACGGGAGCAACAGCAACCAGTCGACCCTAAAAGGGCTTTAGTCTTCCAGTTATAATGTTGCTCCTCGTTCAATGAAGGATTATCTATCGAACGAGGTGAGATTTTTCCTTGGACTCTTTTTTTTTTTTTTCATCCAAGAATGAAAAAATATTTTTGAATCACTTTTTATTTTATTTTTATTTTTTTAATTGCAGGAAAGGTTTTACATTGAGCTTTTCAAGAAAATGTCAGCGTTGAATTTAACATTTTTATTTTTTAAGTAAAAAACATTTTCTTTCGCAGTTCTGAGAAACGTGATTGGCAGCAAAGTTGGTCGGGATTTAGAAAAAAAAAAAAAGACTTGGGATGCGGGTTTGTTAAATTCAGTATTCTTACTGAATTGATCAAAGACATAGATACAACAACTTTGATTGATGATTTCATGTCACAGGGACCAACATCTAAATAATAACAGTGTTTGATGCGCCTGGGTAACATTAGGGATAGGCCTGCTCAGCTGAGCTCACACACACACATAGTTTGGATTCAAGGCACCGCTCCCTGGGGCAGCAACAGGAAGAGGATGTGTCTTCCACGTCCAAAATATCCCACTGACCATCAAACACCGAATTATGAAGTTCTACCAGTTCTGTCCCACACAACGGCCCAGAGTAAATGAGGCAAAACGGACCTTTCACCTCTGGTCCTTTGACACAGCTCAGAAAAAACAACTTTCGATGACAAAAGCCCCTCACTGCTTTGAGGTGTGCGTCCCTTCTCACACACACACACACACACACACACACACACACACACACACACACACACACACACACACACACACACACACACACACACACACACACACACACACACACACACACACACACACACATACAGTATATATACAAACAAGTTAGACTGTAGATTGGGGTCTTTCTCTCCCTGGTTCTAAGGGGCGACAGCTTCCTTATCTGGACCGGCAGACTCACACATGTTTGTTTTCAAGGAACTGCAGAAGCACACTGCCAGCGGGTGGGGGTGGGGTTGGGGTGGCGGTTGTTTAAGCCTCTTTCATCAGAACCAGAACCAGGCTTGTTCTCCCTTTTACCGTCTGTCAAACGGTACAGAGGCATCAGGCCATCAGAAGTATGAGCTCCCACTCTCACTTTATTAGTTCATTTGTTTTTAATACATTTTTACATTTTTATATGTCCCATTTGTTTCACAAATCTTGCGTACCCATTTTCCCACCGACTGCAACCTTCTGATACTATTGATATATTTTTTCCCTTAACGACACTTACTTTAATGTCAAGCATATGACGATACAACTTTGAAAGTTGGTGAATTTACATTTGCAAACAACAATGTGCTGGAATGCTAATTTTGTGCATAATCTCCGGGTGCGTTGCAGTGACCTTTCACTGCATAAACTGTACGTATGATCGTATGTTTATGTATGTGACCAATAAACCTCTTGAATCTTGAAATGTTTCTCTGTCCCACTCCCGTGTCTGCAGCTATCCTAGGAATGTACACCCTGATGAGCAACAAGCAGTACTACGACGCCCTGGGCACCACGGGCACCATCGCCAACACGGAGGGCATCAACAGTACGTCTGCAACACTCGCACATAATAACAACAGCACCAAATCAAATGTTTATTTATGACGCCAAATATCAGCAAATGTCCAATCAGATATGAAGAAAATATATATATATAATAAAAAAAACAAGATAAACATGGGTACTCTGTAACGTGCAGAAGACAACATTTATTATTTTTTATTTTGGGCTTTCTTCAGACCTTATTGTCATTCTACAGTGATTACAATGATTCATTAATTATAATTATTATATCAATTATCAATAATCAAACATCCCAATAAATTAAGGATGTTATCACAAATTGGAATACACAGGAGTGGTGTGACGCCTATCTGGGAAATATTCATTCTTTAACTCTCCCTGGTTTTAACTGTATTTATTTAATGATTATAATCATGTGAAGATCTGAAACTGGACCTTTTTAGCTCTGACCCTGTGACTCCTGCAGGCGTCGTAAAAGCAGATCCGTTCAAGATCTTCCCGGAGGAACCTCCAAACACCACCAACGTGGAGGAGACGCTGGAGAGAATCCACAACAACGACAGCAGCCTGACCGAGGTCAACCTCAACAACATAAAGGTGACATGGATGTTATCAGGGTTACAGCAGCTCACATAAAAACAATAGGCAATAATAATAAAACAATTATAAAAATAAAGAATAAAAAAAAATGGCAATATATAATAAATGTAAAAATTACAAAAACCTATAACAAAATAAATCTAAGAATTAACAGAAAAATGGCAATTAACAATAAACATCTGTATCAAAAATTCACATTCTGGAGTAGGTAGAAACACCTGTCAAGGGGTGGGATATATTAGGCAGCACGTGAACAGTCAGTTGTTGAAGTTGATGTGTTGGAAGCAGGAAAAATGGTCAAGCGTAAGGATCTGAGCCACTTTGACAAGGAGCACATTGTGATGCCAGACGACTGGGTCAGAGCATTTCCAAAACGAAAGGTGTTGTGGGCTGTTCCTGTTATGCAGTGGTTAGTACCTACCAAAAGTGATACAAGAAAGGACAACCGGTGAACCGGCGACAGGGTCATGGACGCCCAAGGCTCATTGATGCACATGGGGAGCGAAGTCTAGCCCGTCTGGTTCGATCCCACAGAGGAACTACTGTAGCACAAATTGTTGAAACAGTTAATGCCGCTCTGATAGAAAGGTGTCAGAACACATAGTGCATCACAGCTTGATGTGTATGGGAGCGCTCAGAGTGTCCATGCTGACCCCTGTCCACCACCCAAAGCACCTACAATGGACACGTCAGCATCAGAACTGGACCATGGAGCAATGGAAGAAGGTGTTCTGGTCTGATGAATCATGTTTTCTTCTCCATCATGTGGATGGGCGGGTGCATGTGTGTTGTTTACCTGGGGAAGAGATGGCACCAGGATGCACTGTGGGAAGAAGGCAAGCTGGCGGAGGCAGCGTGATGTTCTGGGAAACCTTGGGTCCTGGCATTCATGTGGATGTTACTTTGACACGTAGACCAAGTTCACCCCTCCATGGCAACGGTATTCCCTGATGGCAGTGGCCTCTTTCAGCAGGATAATGGGTCCTGCCACACTACAAAATATGTTCAGGAATGGTTTGAGGAACATGACAAAGTGTTCAAGGTGTTGACTTGGCCTCCAAATTCCCGGGATCTCAATCCGATGGAGCATCTGTGGGATGTGCTGGAACATCAAACCCCACCTCATAACTTCCAGGACTTAAAGGATCTGCTGCTTAACGTCTTGGTGCAGATACCACAGGACACCTTCAGAGGTCTGGTGGAGTCCATGCCTCCACGGGTCAGAGCTGTTTTGACGGAACGAGCGGGAGCTACACAATACTAGTGGTTATAGTGGTGCTTTTAATATTGTGGCTGACCGCCGTATATATCAAATACATTTGCACAACTGTATAAAATATCTACATACGCTATTTGCAAAAGAAAAGAAAAAGTGCACCTCTTCCCTCTCACCTTACATCTCTACAAGTGAAGTTTGCAAAAGATGAACTGATGAGCGCTGTACTAGTGTGTGCTATGTCTATAACGCAGTCACTGTCTATCTTATTAAATTGGATAAACTAAATCCAGACTCAGATTGTCACAGACAATAATCACTTTTTTTCCCCCCACATTAGTCCTGGAAACTATACTCCAAGTTCAGATTCTTTGATATCGTTACGTTATTGACCGGTCGCCGTCCTTCTTGTTGCGGCGACAGGACATTCCCATCCCGACGCTAAAGGAGATCTTCGAGGCCATGAAGGGAAACTCTCACGTGGAGTTCCTGAGCATCGCCGCGACCCGGAGCAACGACCCCGTGGCCTACGTGAGTCGAAACACCTTCAGAATGAGAAATGACCACCGCCGCGTGGATATGTGAAGGGCAGACGGAGTGAATGTGTGTGCTCCACGTGCAGTCGTGCGCTGAGATGCTGCAGGAGAACACCAGCCTGCAGAGCCTCAACATCGAGTCCAACTTCATCACGGCCGAGGGCATGAAGGCCGTCGTCAAGGCCATGACCAGCAACGCAACCCTGGTGGAGCTCAAGATCGACAACCAGGTCAGATATTCTGCTGTTGTTCATTAACATTTGATATTTGTCATGATGGGGCTAAATATGGAAACACCACGGACTAGCTCTTACAAAACGGAGCGGCTTTGAGAGATAATGGGTGGAAGTTGTGTACAAACTTGACGTTCTTGTGTTGAGTAGGTTATGATAGACTATTGCTCCCTCTGGTGGTAGAAGAGTAAAATTGTCAATTTGATATTGAAGTAAATACGGTATTAAACAACGATACCGTGCAACAGTGGGTGTTTTATGATAAGAATAGCTAACAACAGAGTGTCTTTGTAGTTATACGTTGATCTTTGCGTATATTATACAAGACTTTTGCAAAGTGATACTGAAAAGTCCAGAAGGAGCAAAATGACGGATGATGCAACGGCCTCTTGCCTGCGTGCCGCGCTACAGAGGCAGAAGCTGGGAGACTCGGTGGAGATGGAGATCGCCAGCATGTTGGAGAACAACTCGAGCATCCTCAAGTTTGGCTACCACTTCACCCAGCAGGGGCCCCGCGCCCGCGCCGCCATGGCCGTCACCCGGAACAATGACATGCGTGAGTATCTGGAACGTGCTCCTCACTTAAACATGAGCCCCATTGTCAAAACTCTCAAATAGCATGCACAAAGTACTGTGGACAGATATAATACTTGTTTAATTTAGGGAAAATTACAAACCTTGGATGAAACCTTGCAAGGACTAAATCCATACACCATTCAAATCATTTGTCATTAGAATGCCACCCTGGGCCAGTTTGGGCTTCTTGGGATGTTCCACTTTATTAGGAACACCTCTCTATTAAAAAGTAGGATCCCATCGCTTCCAAAACCGTCTCGATTCTTCACAGACGTGCATGCAACCAGCGTGGCAACGTTCCTTTTGGGATCTTTGTCAATGCTGGTGCGATAGCGTCACTTTCCCATTCCCACTCCCATTCCGCCGCATCCCAGAGCCGCTCTCATTGTCTCTTTGCGGGAGTCGGAGTGAAGCCAGGTCCCTGTCCCCTGGTCAACGCACCCGTTCTTTCTTTGCTCCCGTGCAGTTCGTCAGCAGAGAATAAGATGAGCGCCGGGTGAGAACGTCCTCTCGCTCGTCGATCGGCTCTGGCCCCTGGAGCTTCCATCCGCAGAGCGACCGCCTCGTGCTTCAACAAACTCTTCTTAATTAAGAGCCGTGAATATTGTCGGATACGATTCTGGACGACTGTGCATGGTGAGAACGACATAACATCCGTGTTGGATCGTTTCATTTCATTTCATTAACCACAGCCAGCTTTTTGTAGACTGCAGAATCCATTATAAAGGCATGTGTAGGTCACAAGCAAAATGTGAGGTGTCTTTTTTCTGTTGTTGTTGTTGTTGTTGCTTCTAATGTGTGCATCGACAACATCTCCCCCAAACTAAACTCCTCATTCATGCCAAATTCAATGTGGTGCTATTCAAAGGATGATTTAAAAAAAAAATATTGTAAATACTTGAAATAAAAACATTGAAATATTTTTTTGCTTTACATGGTTGGCAAGTTCAATTTGTTTTGTTTCCACACCACAAATCAACATCTCATTTTTATTCCCCCCCCCCCCATCTTGAAATACTGATTTAATACAAAAGTTGACGAAGTCACTCCTGATTTGATGAAAACAAATCAGTTTACCTTTGTCGACTATTTGTTAACAGAACTCGGGGATTCTGTCTTCATAGATTCACTTCAAAATGTGATGTTCACAAACTAGATAAACACAAAAACAGAGCAGTAAGATGGAGCGATATAAAAATACTTGCCAAAGACAGCAGGTATGTGGACAAGCATTGCCACTGTTGTACAGAGTTTATAATTGAATACATTAAAGTGACTAACTTTAGGTGATGACTTTTCATTTCATACCCCATTGTAGCATAACTTTTTAATCCCTTATTAAGTCTTGCGCTGATTTCATGCGGACTATTTTTACCGCTCTGTCCACCCAGTCGCCGCTCCTCCTCGGTGCAGAATGTGACACGGTCTTCTGGGCTTGAGTTACGCCGCTCCAAATATACTGTACGTCCCCACTTCAAGAGGCTGGGGAAGAGCGGGAGGCGGCGGGAGTTGCACCCGCCGCCGGCAATGAGGTTCATGAAGCCTTTCGCAAACAGCTGCTCAACTCGAATGACTTTGAGTGGCCTCGCGACCGCGCGGCATCCAAACAAAACCATTTTACAACATTTGTTTTGGAAGCCCCCCCCCCGCCCCCGCGCGCACGCCCACCAGTGTTCAAACACAAGCACGGAGCTGAAGCTCATCTCATCTTAATGTCAACTTTGACACGACAGAGGTAATCAACCGGGGCTTTCTCAAAGGTCAGCTTTTTTTTAAGACATGTAGGCGACCGTGTCAGGCCCTTGGTGACATTTGCCGCGGTGAAGCGTGTTGTACTAATGTACTAATGATTTTAAGGGCCGGTGTCGCCGAGCTTCGATCGACTCCGGGACTTTCATTTCCCTTTGATCCGTCTTCCACGGTGAAACACGGGTGCATTTTTGGACTGGATTGGAATGCCGGAATGCTATGGATTTTGTGAACGGCATTTTTAGTTTGAGCTCGTATTGGGCCCCTCACTGCTCTGTTCCAGAAGGTGATGTGTGCGCCGGGTGACACTGCTACACGGATCCAGGAAAAAACAAAACACCTGCGTGGTGTCATGTTAGGGTCAAAGAATTGACCTTTAAAGCATTTTACAATTCTGAATCCAAACCAATTTTTTTTTTCCCCCCCTCGACCACACACATACTAAGAGCATTCATTGAAGAGCAAAAGCAAGGTGCAAATTTATGCGCTCCTCTAATTAAGCTGCCATTAGTGTCTTAAGATTCACTGGAGTCCCCGCTGCCTTCTCACTTACTATTATGATCTTGGAGGAATGAGCGTCTGGTGAGGAATGCAAACTGGTGGCTTCAGCACACAGATCAGCAACGATATCGCTCAATCTGCTGCTGATTCATGGCTAAGCGGACAGGGGCCCCCGGGGGCAGAGAAACAAAAGGGGAAAAAAAAAAAAGAAATGTATTTTATTTCAACGCACAGCGACAGCAACTCTCTGCTACAAAGTCAAGTGTCTGCAGTCCCCCTCCTTGAAAGAAATGAATTGCTGAAGCGTGTGCCACTTCGCCGGGACTCTACCGGTGCTCGGGAGGCGTATTGGATTGACGTTGTCGACGAATGTCCTTGTATCAAGTAATTCCAATTCTTGTCCTCGACACCGCACAAAACCACAGAAACCACAAAAAAAAATAAAAGTTTCCTATTCAGTCATATACAACCTGCCACCTCTAGTCTGCAGGTATAACAAAGTGGTTTTATACACAGAGTCTTTTAACAAGGTTGAAAAATGACATGGTGACCTTCCACGCTGAAGCCAAAGCCTGCCTCTAAGCCACCGCGGTGGAGTTGACGTTTCCACGGCCCTCAGTCCGCTCCGTCACCGGGCCGGAGGGCGGCCGGCGGCGGAGGAGGTTGGTCTTCGTCCGAGTCAAACTCTGCGTTCTCGTCCTTGACCCACTGGCCGCTCCTGTCCTGCAGCCACCCGTCACTGAGAAGGAACCAAAGCGCAGACTGAAGGGAGCACACAACAACCACACTGACACCTGGTGGCGGCGTGCACAGCTGCAGCCCCCGCGTTCCGCGTCCCACGGACGCCGCTACCTTTTCAGTTTGACGTAGTGCTCCAGCTCCCTCCTCCTCTCGGCCGTGAGAGGCTCCGACTCCTGGGACCGGGAACCTTTTTTACGTCTCGACGCTTTGGAGTCGCATTTGTCTGAAAAGGGCAAAACGGCGGGGCCGCAAAACCATTTCAGTATAAAGGCCATGACTCCATTCAAATGTGGTTCATGGACAGAAGGTTCTCTTCAAAGCAGCACCTGCTGAACTACCTGACGGTGTTTCCGCTGCCTCTGTCGTCCCTCCAAGCGCTGTCTTCTCTTCGGGTGATGAACTTCCATTTAGCGCCGAGCCACAACTCAATCGTTTTTCACATTTTGTGCTTAATAAATAAATAAATAAATAAATACATACATACATACATAAAGTTTAAAACCCATGTTACCAGTGGTGGAATGTAACAAACTGCGATTACTTTGTGAGACTCACTCCACTACATTTCTGAAGAAATATGTGAATTTTTTTGCTGTACATTTCTAGTAGTTGTGTTACTTCATTAACAAAAAAAAGTTGTGTTAAAAATGAAGAAATTTGGATTTACATTTATACATATTTGTAAATTCCTATGACACAACCCAGACCAATTGGTCAATTATAATCAGCATATGCACGAGCACTGATCTGCATAAAAAGGTAAAGTATGTACTTTCTGAAGTATTATGATCTGTGTTATGTTAACTTTTACTTTTAATAATTTAACAGAAAGTACTTATATAATTTTACTCAGGCAGAAATGTCAATGTGGTACTTTTACGAGAGTACATTTGAGTGAGGGTGTTTATAAGTAAGAGGTCAGAGTACCCCTTCCACCGCTGCATGTTACTAATCCAAGATGGACGCCAGGTGATTTTATTACTTTTATTTTATTTATTTATTTTTAATCACGGCCCAAACGCATCACTGACCTGGTCTTTCTGTGACAGCTGTCATAGGGCAGAGTCTTGAGTAAGGCGTGGTGCTTGAGCTTCTGTGTCTGTGCCAGTAAAGGTGCTGAACTGGAAGGCTCCTAAGAACAAAACAAAACAAAGGGTCAGCGAGACAACGGTGCCACACCTCAGCGGAGATGACGCCCCCCCCCCCCCGGGAGCTCACCAACCTGTCTGCCGTCTTCGGCTTTGACGTAGTTTTGGTGTTGCCTCTTGGTGACCTCGTTCTTCGTCTGGGTTTTCTTGCCGTAGAACCACTTTAACCCTTGCAGACGACGGAGCAAACAAAACAGAGCATGGCAATCAAAGAACAGGATGATGGCAGCTAAAATCCTCCGTCTTAAATCCCGCGTGTCCAGTGCAAACACTGGCGCTGGAGACGAGGCGTCAGGAGGTCCGGCAGCGCATGCGGGGGCAGATCCGGGTGCAGTGGAAACCTGCTTTTATTGATTCAGTCAAACGAACGACGAACCGCCGCGGCAGATTAACAGCCGCCCCGACAAAGGCACGCCGTCTCACCTTCCAGGTGTCTCTTTCCCCTTCTGTGTACTGACAGTACATCAACTGTGTCAAACACCGGGCGGCGGGCGCACACAAGGCAGGTGTACCTGGAAACCCAAACAAACAACACGCAACTCACAACGTCACAGCTGGAGATGGCAGCCAACAAAAAAACAAAAAACCTTCTAATTCACTTTGTGCGATTGTAAATTAGTACTGTAGTAGTATTTGGGCGGAATGAAACTGTAAAACTATAAATACTTGGACAGAGAGTAGTACTTGGGTGGAGTAAACCTTTACAACTACAACATAAAGTGGTATTTGGGTGGAGTAAACCCTTAAAACTACAACAAAGTATTATTTGGGTGGAATAAACCTGTAAAACTACAACAAAGTAGTATTTGGGTGGAGTAAACCTTTAAAACTACAACATACAGTAGTATTTGGGTGGAATAAAGCTTTAAAACTAAAACAGAAAGTAGTATTTGGGTGGAGCAAACCTTTACAACTACAACATAAAGTGGCATTTGGGTGGAGCAAACATTTAAAACTACAACATAAAGTATTATTTGGGTGGAATAAACTGTAAAACTACAACAAAGTTGTATTTGGGTGGAATAAACCTTAAACTATAATATAAAGTAGTATTTTGGTGGAGTAGACCTTTAAAACTACAACAGAAAGTAGTATTTGGGTGGAGTACACCTTTGGAACTACAACATACAGGAGTATTTGGTGGAATTAACCTTTAAAACTACAACAGAAAGTAGTGTTTGGGTGGAGTACACATCTTTGAAACTACAACACAAAGTATTATTTGGGTGGAATACACCTGTAAAACTACAACAAAGTTGTATTTGGGTGGAATAAACCTTAAACTACAACATAAAGTAGTATTTGGGTGGAGTAAACCTTTAAAACTACAACAGAAAGTAGTATTCCGGTGGAGTAGACCTTTAACACTACAACAGAAAGTAGTATTCCGGTGGAGTAGACCTTTAAAACTATAACAGAAAGTAGTATTCCGATGGAGTAGACCTTTTATAAACTACAACATAAAGTAGTATTTGGGTGGAGCAAACCTTTAAAACTACAGCATAAAGTATTATTTGGGTGGAGCAAACCTTTAAAACCACAACATAAAGTATTATTTGGGTGGAATAAACCTGTAAAACTACAACAAAGTAGAATTTGGGTGGAGTAAACCTTTGAAACTACAACATAAAGTAGTATTTGGGTGGAATAAACCTTTAAAACTACAACATAAAGTATTATTTGGGTGGAGCAAACCTTTAATACTACAACATAAAGTATTATTTGGGTGGAATAAACCTGTAAAACAACAACAAAGTAGAATTTGGGTGGAGTAAACCTTTGAAGCTACAACATAAAGTAGTATTTGGGTGGAGTAAACCTTTAAAACTACAACACAAAGTAGTATTTGGGTGGAATAAACCTTTAAAACTACAACACAAAGTAGTATTTGGGTGGAGTAAACCTTTGAAACTACAACACAAAGTAGTATTTGGGTGGAGTACACCTTTGCAACTACAACACAAAGTAGTATTTGGGTGGAGTAAACCTTTAAAACTACAACACAAAGTAGTATTTGGGTGGAGTACACCTTTGAAACTACAACACAAAGTAGTATTTGGGTGGAGTAAACCTTTAAAACTACAACACAAAGTCGTATTTGGGTGGAGTACACCTTTAAAACTACAACACAAAGTAGTATTTGGGTGGAGTGGACCTTTGAAACTACAACAGAAAGTAGTATTTGGGTGGAGTAAACCTTTAAAACTATAACAGAAAGTAGTATTTGGGTGGAGTAAACCTTTAAAACTACAACACAAAGTCGTATTTGGGTGGAGTACACCTTTAAAACTACAACACAAAGTAGTATTTGGGTGGAGTGGACCTTTGAAACTACAACAGAAAGTAGTATTTGGGTGGAGTGGACCTTTGAAACTACAACAGAAAGTAGTATTTGGGTGGAGTAAACCTTTAAAACTATAACAGAAAGTAGTATTTGGGTGGAGTAAACCTTTAAAACTACAGCATAAAGTATTATTTGGGTGGAGCAAACCTTTAAAACCACAACATAAAGTATTATTTGGGTGGAATAAACCTTTAAAACTACAACAGAAAGTAGTATTTGGGTGGAGTAAACCTTTAAAACTATAACAGAAAGTAGTATTTGGGTGGAGTAAACCTTTTATAAACTACAACATAAAGTAGTATTTGGGTGGAGTGGACCTTTGAAACTACAACATAAAGTAGTATTTGGGTGGAGTGGACCTTTAAAACTATCACAGAAAGTAGTATTTGGGTGGAGTGGACCTTTTATAAACTACAACATAAAGTAGTATTTGGGTGGAGTGGACCTTTGAAACTACAACATAAAGTAGTATTTGGGTGGAGTGGACCTTTTATAAACTACAACATGAAGTAGTATTTGGGTGGAGTGGACCTTTAAAACTATCACAGAAAGTAGTATTTGGGTGGAGTGGACCTTTTATAAACTACAACATAAAGTAGTATTTGGGTGGAGTGGACCTTTAAAACTATCACAGAAAGTAGTATTCCGGTGGAGTAGACCTTTCATAAACTACAACATAAAGCAGCGTGTATTTGGGTGGCGTAACCCCTTCAGCGGCACAGCCCGCCAGGGGGCGCCGTGCGCTAAGGCACCTTCCGTTCTTCAGCAGCGCGGCCTCGTCCTCCGGGATGAAGCGCGACAGCAGATCCGCGACCCTCCGTCTCTGCGGCGGCGACAACACAGCACAACACAACGTGACGCAGCCTGGAGCCACCCGGCGCGCTCGCTGCGGACCGAGCGCTCCTCCTGAACACAGCCCAACACGCAGCGCCGTACCTTGAGGACGCCGAGCTGGCTGCGGTCGTCGCCCTCCCGTTTGAAAGACATCTTTTCCCCGCGGGGAGACGGGGCGGTTGATGGCGGTTGATGGCGGCGCCCGGCGGAGCGACGGTGTTGTTGCGCTGCGTTCGCGTCCCGTAGAACGTGGGAACTACCGCCTCCCCATTTGTAAGCGCCGCGCACCACGGCCTCCAAATGTTACTTCATCCCGTTGGGTGGCGCTCTAACAACTAATGCCATCGTGTGAAATGGAGACCGGCGGATTATCCAGTATTTAATATTCAAGCAAATGTTCAAAAGTAGTCAACTTGTTCGCTGCAGTGTTCTATGGTCGTTGGGATTCTTTCCCAGTTGTGACATACGTTCATCCGCTTCGTTCTGTGTCCAGTTTACAGCGGCAGCGACCGCAGCGCTGCACGTTGTAACGCTGCGTCGCCTCGATGCAAAGGGTGTTCGCCTCACGAAGCAGAGAACAGCGGAACACAGCGTCGCTTGACTCGTTGCATGTCAAACGAAGGGCTCCGGGAAACGCCCACGTTGAGGTGAAGACCGGCTCGAGGGCGGCGGCGGAGCGCAACAAGTCCCACGCGACTCGAACGCAGCGAAGCGAGGCACCACGGGATACGGGAGACGCCGAACGGCAGCCATGGCAACGGGGGACCGCGTCCGACTCGACGGGGTTTCCGCAAAAACAAAGTGATTCCTGAAAACAGATCCAACTGGACCGTCGCCGTCGGTGCGGGGCCCGTGGGGGGGGGGGAAACACGGTAAACGTGAAGTAAAAGCACAACGACGGGATGTTCGCTCGTCGCCCCGCGGGAGCCGCCGTGTCCGCGCGGTAAACCCGCCGATCGCGTGATCGTGGAGGAATGTGACATGTTGACTTAGTAGCAGCGAGCCGAGCCGAGCCGCCCCGACACGAGCCGGGGCAAACACTCGCGATGTCGTCCGACGGACGAGCCGCTCTGCCGGTCGACGGCAACGGCCTGCTGCCCGGGAGCCGCGCCAGGTCCTACGGTAGTCTGGTCAACTCCTCGGTGTCCCCGACGCGGCACAGAGTTGTCCAACACCGAGTCCAGCCCGGGGAGACGCTGCAGGGCCTGGCCCTCAGATACGGAGTGTCCGTGAGTAGGGGCTTTATCAACCTTAAAACGTATTTATTTCTATTTTTTTTTTTATGTGTTTTTGATGGATGTGTTTATTCTGTAAAACGGGAAATACTGCAATACAGTCGACGATGAGAAATATCTATTTATTTACCAACATATGTTCACTCCCACTTCCCTTTCCCTCATCGGGTCCAACGAACAACGCAGTCGAGACTGTAAGAAAAACAAACATAATTTATTGAATGCATCACTTTATTTAAACAATTAAATAAAAACTGTGACAAACAACCTCTTGAACTTTGTGAACAACAAACAATAGCTTTTTAAAACGCCCGTACGCCTGCTCTTGCACTACGTAACATCTGTGTGCGGTTACGAAACCAGGGGAAAAGTGTGTTAGGCTTTACGTCACGTCATTGATGTTTGGCTCCGGTAGTTAACCTTTTTTTTTTTTTGCCTGGTAAATTGTATAAAAAAAAAACCACAACCCAATAAATGATAAAACTTCCCCTTTAAAATGTCCAATAATAATGCTTATACAAAACTCCCCGATGGTGTGGATGAGACGGTCCCGTGGTGCACCTCATTGCGCCACGGGGCTTGTTTCACCCTCTGACTTGTGCGTGCGAGCAGATCTGCCAGGTCGAGCAGATCTGCCAGGTCGAGCAGATCTGGTACCTATAGTAGCAGGGGGCTTGCCCCTCTCAACGGGGGAAGATGCCCTCCTCAGTCCATGTCTCCGGGAAGCAGCGAAGGCCGTGCAAGGGCCTCTGTAACCTAGGTGAACATTACATTTGCGTTTGTGACATAGACTTGTTGAAACGTGACCAAAAAGCTCCATATTTGTCCGGGTGAAATAAATCATTTTCGGACACCGGACAGAGTTTTGCAACAGTGGTGTAAAATATGCTATGTGCGTAATTGGAGAATCCACTCTAAAATAATTATCCTATGTGCTGATATTGATGCAAAGGCAACAGGCTTCGGTTTCTCTTTCCTCACTGCCTGATGGCCTGGCTTTACTCCAACAAAAAGGATACTTTAGCAGATGTTGTTCATTCAATGTTCAGATGTGTTTAAAATAATAGCAGTCCAACAAACTTTTTTATTTATATTTTTTTGAACTTTCCGTAACCTTTGCTGACATGTAAACACTTTTCAATTTAGATGGAGCAAATCAAGAGAGCAAACAGACTGTACACCAATGAGTCGATCTTCCTGAAGAAGTCCTTATCCATCCCCCTGCTGTCAGACCCCGGTGCCGGCAGCGTCAGGGAGGCTCCAGCGGAACAGGGCTCGGGTGACGGCTCCACCTGTGTTTTTACTTCCAACGAAAACTCAGCGAAGCCACTTCAAAGCAAGCAAGGCTGCCAGGATGAAGGGGAGTCGGAACTTTCTCCGATGGATTTCCTGAAAAGGATGGATTGTTTGATAGGACAATCAAAGAAAGCGGCTGTCAAGGGATGTCAGGATAGAGAGAAACGGTATGCATGTGAATTCCCCCCACAAAATGATTCTTTCTGTCCCCACAGACTCATCCATTCTCCATCCTGATAGGGTTTAATAGTTAAACAGTGCTTTATCGCGAGATGAATCCTGAAACTTTTTGGAGTTAGGAGTGAAACAAGACGAAGCATTTGTAACTACTCTGGTTTAAAATGCCCATATTACCCCCTTTCATGAAGTTGAAACTTTAAAGTATGGACCAAACTAGTGGAGAGATGGATAAATAGGTACTTTATCCATCCCTGGGGGAAATGTGGTGGTGTTACAGCAGCACATGTCAAAACAATAGTTAATAATAAAGTAATACAATAACAGCAACAATATTAATAAATATAAAAGAATGGCAATATACAATAATAATAATTCAATATACAATAAACCTAAACATTAGCCAAAAAATAGTAAATTGTGGTATCATACGCTTTACATATAAAACAAACCTCTGTATCAACATTTCACATTCTGACAAAAGTAGTTATTGTGCAAGTTTGCATAATATATATAGTGTGTGTGTGTGTGTGTGTGTGTGTGTGTGTGTGTGTGTGTGTGTGTGTGTGTGTGTGTGTGTGTGTGTGTGTGTGTGTGTGTGTGTGTGTGTGTGTGTGTTGGAGGGGGGCGCAGTGCTTTTCTCTCACTCCTGGGCGGGTGTGAGTATTTCTGTAGCTGCTGATCTCCTGGGATTTTACCGCACGACAGTGTCCAGAGTTTACACAGAATGGTGGGGAAAAACATCCAGTGAGCAGCGGTTCTACAGACTCTTTGGTGAGAGAGGTGGACGGAGAACGGGCAGACTGGTTGGAGCTGACGGAAAGGCTACGGTCACTCAGACAACCACTCTGGGAAAAACATCCCAGAATGCACAACGGGTGGAACCTTGAGGCGGACGGGCTACAACAGCAGAAGACCACGTCGGGTTCCACTTCTGTCAGACACGAACATAAAGCTGGGGCTGCAGTGGGCACAGGCTCACCAAAACTGGACAGTTTGGATAAATGTAGCCTGGTCTGATCAATCTCCATCTCTGCTGAGGCTCACAGATGGTACAGTAGGGTCAGAATTTTGTGCCAACAGCATGAATCCATGGACCCAACCTGCCTTGTGTCAACAGGCCAGGCCGGTGGCGGTAGCATTAAAAAAAATGTTTTAATCGAATTGTCACCTAAAAAATCGAAAGTCAAATCATGACTCGCCATGTGTGTGTTTAACTTGTCTCTATGTTGCAGGTTTGCGGCCATCGAAGCGGCGTGCAGCAGCAAGATGGCGGAGCGCTGCCGTCTCACCAGGTCACAGAGCGCTGTCTCTGCCGCAGGAATGCACCATCACACCTCACTGCTGGCCGTGCCACCCATCATTACCAAACGCACCAAAAAACTCAGAGAAAGAGAAGACGAGATCTTCGAGTTGTAATATTTTGTTCCTGCTATGCTGGTCAGATCATAACGCGCCTTACTTGAAATCAAAGCCGATGCATGGATTGACAACCATGATTATACCATATCACAGATTACTGAATATCTTCTCAAACAAATATTGTACTTATCAAGTCATTTTACTTTCCTCACCGGTTTCCTAGTTTCCACACAAGCACTTAGCCTGATGATAGGGTCACACCGCTTGCGCACACGGGCAGCAAAGCGAAAGGCTCCTAATGGAGTTCGGCTTCATCCAGCGGCAAGGGGCGGGGGAGGACCGGCGACGAGCCCACGGCTTCACAGCGCCACGGAAAGTGGAGCGGACTTCAACTGTATGCAAACGAGCAGCGGTGCGTTGTAGCCAAGGGGAGGGTGGATATGCCATTGCACGCTACTGGTGCAAGGGAAAATGGAGGAGAAGCTGATCGTAGCGGTGTGTGGGTTCCCCGTTTTTATATCGTGTCCAGGATGTGAGTAGTGGTATGCAGCCACGCCTTTTTTTTTTTTTTAAGTACACACAACACCAACGTTTGATACGTTTCGGACAACGACAGGGATTCGGCATGCCCACAACAGAGCTGACAGGCCCACTGGGGACAAGACGAGAGCGACTGGGCTGGGTGTGACCCTGCCATGACACTGTAAAAATGATGGTCGGCATGTAAAATGTGGTCATATGACTGCTCATTGGTGTGTTCAATCTAACTAGGAGTCTGAGTAATGTTACCTAAGGGTCTGATTATGCGGTGTTTGCGTCTTAACGTTTTTTCATATTTTAATATTTATTCTTTAACAAACGCCAGCTGTAATTTTGTGGAGCCTTATCCAAAAACTAAATTTAAATCCTTTTTTTAATGGATACTTTTAAACTAAATAAAAAAAACAAAACAAACAAAAAAAAACAACTGTATATTTGTTGGTCAATTTTGTATTTCTGTTTTTTTGCAAGAGTACTTACTGAATTAAAGTAAATTTGTTTTCCAATGTTTACATGTCTTGACACTTTACTAAAGCAAATAGCGTTCCCATGCTTTTCTTGCTTTATATTTAACTATAGTCATCTGACTTAACTGTCCCTACACCATGGCTTATGCACTATATATAAACACGTGAAATTAATTGCTTACCATATTGTATGAGGTGCAGCTGATAGTAAAGACATCGCTTTCTCTGCTCTGTTGGACATTTCACATATTTTATTGTAAATCCACAAAATATGGTCGTTTTACTGCGATTCATGTGGGGGAAACAGTGCTACACGTAAGAAAACACATTTACAGACGCTACATACAAACGGACAAAATTCATATTTCAGTATCATAAAATTGCATGAGGCCGAGTCCAAATCACAATTTAGTAAACAGGGCAACAGAGCGATGGAGGAAAACGAAATCCCGTTGTGTGACTAAAGGATATTTGCTCGTATGGTTCTTTGTTCGCCGAAGTAGATTTGCCCGTATGTGTGACACGCCCTTTCCATGTTGTCCACTAGATGGAAGTGTTCCACCATCTACTGTGTCGGTGCGCTGCGCCCGACTGCTGGGTTGGAAACCATTCCTCTTAATACTTTACATCAGTAGTTGTAAACGGTACATTTAAAAGATCTTAAATAGAAAAAAACAAAAAACATTGGACGGCAATACCAATGAAACATGCCATGTATTGCAAACCAGCCACACGCCGTGCCTGGTTTCAAATAACTCCGTATCCAAAATAAAACTTTGTAACCGCAGGTGAGTTTGACCTCTGAGCAACCCATACCGTGAAAATAAATCCACCAACTTTATTTTCTCCCTTTTGCTTTTTTTTTATTTTTATTTTTTAATTTGTCTGTCTGTTTTTATAACCCTTAACCGTTTTTGAACCGCAGGACATGGTTGTTTCTCACATACTGTACAACGCCAGTTCCTTATCAGCAATGAGTCCATCTATCCCACGTCGGTCAGACCTCTTCTGCTTTTTGGATCTCCCAGTGTTTGTCTAAACGGCGCTCTCCCTCTCATATTGTGCCGTCCTCCACCAGTTTGTTGAGTCCGGTGCAGATCTTGGTGAGGTTGCCTCGGAAGGATCCGTCCGGGTCGTAGAGCTGGGTCAGGAGCTGCGGGTCGGCGTAATGGTTGAACACGTGGGTGATGCGGTTGTGTGACTTGGGCGTCAGGTGGCTGTTGACCAGCCTCAGGAGCAGATCCCTGCAGGAGGTCAGCAGCTCTGACATCACAGCCTTGTCGAAGGTGAACTCCACCTGCGGGTCCACAAGGAAAAGGTCATTCGGCAATGAATTTGCTATCACATGTAATTCCTCGAGCAAATGAGTGCAAATGATTAGTGTGAATTTGGCTTTGTACGATCATTTATTTGGCAAGCCAATGCTGTACGCCCGGCACTTAACTTATAGAAGAGGATGACAATTTGGCAACCCTGTATCAGCTGTCGGTTGCCAAGACTAAAAAACAAGATTCCTGAATTGAAAGAAAATTGAGTGATAATGATCCTATATAATTGTAAACCATATCAATATCCTCTCTCACCAGGATCAGTAATTTCTCCTGGCCTTCCCACGTTTCTAAACATATTGAGGTCTTGCGTTCTTATTTTTAGTTATTATTTAAAAATATAAAAGAAAAGTGTTTGACAACGGGGGCAACCTGACCACGCAATTGGTTGACAATGGCCCAATTCTGGTTTCCTTGGGCCACTGGGCAATCGCTATTGTTGGGCCTTGCTATAGAACCACACACATTCTCAAAAGCTATGGTTCAAAAGTCACCCCGCGGTTCGGAGACCTCTCTCTTTATCCTCTGCCATATATTTGTTATCTTTTAAGGACAAATTTGAATTTTCCATATATGCTGTCTTGTCGTATGGTTTCCTCCTACACTTGTGGGATCATGGAAAGTCCATATCAGCGTGTTGTTGGGCTAACCTCATAGAAGCTGATGGCCGTCATGGCCCCGAAGTGCAGTTTCTTCTTGAAGTCCTGGGCCACGCCCAGCTCCTCCTTGCTGAAGCGGTTGTTTCTGAACAGCAGACCGATCTTCACCGCGATCTTGATCAGGTCTTTAATGACTTTCTGGGCCTCGCTTCGATTCCCAGAGTACTCTTTGGAGACTCGGTACAGTTCGTCCAGGATTTCACTGGTGGTGTCGTCGATGAACATCTGGACTGAGGATTTGGTGGCCATGCTGCTGAGAATCTTCTTCTGGGCCTTCAGGGCCATGTCCTTGGAACTGAAGTGCTCCATGTTACCTGGAGGGCCAAGACAGGCGAGAAGGTTAAAGATGTCCTGAAGTATACCGGACAAATCCTGTTCCTATGGTTCATGCGCAGCCTTTGATGGGTTAGCCTGATATTTATACAGTCCACGTTGATTTGAAACCTGGCTATAAACATGACACAGAACGTGAGTGATGCCGTACTCCGGTTGCCTTGAGAACTAGACCTATTGAACATATCACTCAAGCTCTGGCCACCTTGCGCCATCAGGTTTTAACCGGTTATTATTGGCTTGAACCCCGGATAGCATTTGTTCCCATAACACATTTTGACATGCAAAATCATGTCACTTTTTTGTGAGGGTGGTGAAGAAAGCAGCAGACAGTGCATAGCGTGGGACTACGACTATTCTATTTTGGTGGCTACTACACATATTTTGCCGTAGACTGCAGTTGGCCGCTCTTGGCAAAATCAAATATCACAATGTCTTTTGGATACCTCAATAACGATATTTTTGGCCTGTTGGTGCTTTCCCGAGATATTCACACACAAGAGAAACAAATGGATATGAAATAGCTTTACTCAAAGACCAAATTTGATGAAATCGTGATATTATCAACATATCCCGGATGATATCTCGTCCCATATGACAATATAGATATTATTTTGATGTATGGCCCAGCCCCATTGTAGACAGTAGCCCTGGTCCTCTGGAGCCTTGAATGTGCCCCAACGCCCAACGGTTAATTCCTGTTCCCGCTGTAGCTGTTTCATCCTAATTACTCTCCGTCTTGCCTCATCTCCCACTGTTAGAATAATGAAAGAACCCGAGAGGTGAATTTACCTGTATTGCTCCTTTAAGGAACAGAAACCCATCAAGGACACCGGATTTAGGGTCACAGGCTGGGAAAGTGGTTCTAAGGAGCAGGGGGGATTACGCCCATGGCCACCCTCCCACCTGTTCGCCCCTCGGAAGGACAATCTCGTATTGCCAGCCACTGAGCGGCTCCAGTGGAGGAGCTGGAGGTTAAGTGCCTCCTTCAAGGGCAAATCGACGGTAACTGTTGAGCCGAAAAAACGCGTGTCCCAGCTGGCCTGGGCAGTTGAACTGGCAACCCTCCCACTCATTACCTTCAGATCACCACCCGCCCTCGCACATCCAAACACTTATTATTTAAAAACATACTGATGGAAAAAACAAAAAAAGTCATGCATATTGTCTTCAGTCTCTTTTCAGTCTTTTCAGACTCTAAAGGTCTACTACTAAAGTAAAAATGAAAATAATAAGACATAGTGGTAAATTCACACCACAATGTACACAGAATGACGAAACCGCTCCCCTGAACCAAAGAGCCTGTGTGTTGTTTTTTTTGATGCTTAGTTTGTTTTTGTGTCTGAAACATAATATGCCAAAAGGGAAAAGCACCGTGGAAGATGCACTCCATGGAGGCTGCATTCCCTCCTGAGGGCCTCTGGCCACGCCTAGCATCATGTCAGTAAAGAAAAGAGCCCCAGAGAGACCACCACCAGCACCACCACCACCCTCGACTGGGAGTTCACCAGCTCCTGCATGCAGAATGACACAATGATGGCTCATCCAGTGTTTTGAAGGTTTAACCATGATTCCTTTCTGGAAACCCTTATATCCTCTTTCATTTTATTCATCACAAAAATAGTATCAACATTCAGGTGCGGGGGTTGAGGTCCTTACCACCCTGATAA
>NC_137195.1:6187503-6210003 GCF_960531495.2 Zeus faber
AATGGACTGACTGACTGACTGACTGACTGACTAACAACTATACGTAAACCTAGTGTTATGTAACCCATACCATTGTAGGAGACAGTGTTCTGAATGACTGAATGATCAAATAATATAAATAATATAAATACTCAATAAATATGCTCTCCTTTGGAACAATGTTACATAACAGGGTTCATTTATTGTTCATATTCAGCTGGAAAAGGTGTATTCTTTATCCCCTTTTTGATCCCCTTGACCCCCTTTGCGATTATTGAACCGCCTGAAAAAGGAAAAGGATCCCATGAAGATTTTCTTTTTTTTAAGCCTTTTTTTTCTCACATCATTTTATTATTGTAATATAATATAATAATGGACTATTTTACCTATCCTTTATTATCAGTTGTTCTTGCTGCAATTTCAGCGGTGAAGCACATAGAGTTGCTTCTTCCTGTATGGATTGTGCTTCACAAAAAACGTTTCTTATTATTTTTGTTATAATGAAGTAACTGATTAGTGAAGAGCGGCACACAGTCACTGCCACCGGTGAAATCCATGTTTGCACTCGTTGCCATAGAACTTATCGTCCGACGTCTAATGCCTTATCTTATTTGAGGGGGTGAAGTATAAATAGACAGATCAGGGCAATAACGGAATCGTTTTCCCAGCGCGTACTGATATTAAACCTCATTTCACCGAGGCGGGATTTCATTATTCTTCTTCCAACAAAATAAAAAATAAATAAGAAAGCTAAGACCGAAAAAAGAAAGGGACCTCTGATTGCCTCTCACTGACACGACGTGATTAGGGGGCACATTTGTTTGACGGCGACCAGAGCCACTTTGTTTACCTGCGGTTTTATCTGAATAGCAACCATCTGGGGCACAGAGACCGGGCTCTGTTCGGCGGAAGTCAAACCCCCCGCCCCAAAAAAAACAGCCCGAACTGTGCGGCGATAATTGCTGTCAGATGTCTTGGGTGAGAGGTCGAAGCCGGACCGGGAGGAGAGGAGGACACACACCTGCGTCTTTGTCCCGGCCGTGCGCGCTCCCCGCTCCCTCTGCAAGGGATCAGAACCGCGGCGACGGAGATACTATAAGTAGTAAACTGTGCAACCAGGCCTACTGTCACCGTGGCAACAGACAGGAAGTGGCGCTTAGGCGGTTTCCTGATGGCTTCCCCTTTATCGTGTAATGACATCTCAGAAGGAAATGTCTACGAGGAGAGTTGACTGTATGTGCCATGTTGTGTGTGTCTCTAGTATGTTCGGCTTAGGATGTGATAAGACTTCCAACTTTTCCTCCACTACATTTCTCGGCAAATATCCGTACTTTATACTCTCCTACAGCACAGTCGCGTTACTTTAGTTCCCTTATATTTACTGTAGATATTTGAAAATCAGGGACTGGATCTATCAAACTGCTTGTCAATGATTCACCAGCTCCATATCCTCATTTATTATAATAAATCATAACCAGGATCTGCACGAGCAGGGGTGCAAGCGGTAGAGTGAGTTCTGCAGTCACCACAATGTTCCTGGTTCGATGCCCGGCTCCTCCCCGGCAGCGCGCCGGAAGTGTCCTTGAGCGAGACACCGATCCCCTCGTTGCCCTGGATGAGTAGGTGCGCGCCCTGCACGGCTGCCACCAGCAATGTGTGTGTGTGTGTGAGGCATGTACTGTAAAGCGCTTTGAGTGGTCATTAGATTCATTTACTAGAGTAACTTTGTGTCATGGTATTTGTATTTTTACTTAAGTAGTAGGTCAGAGTACTTTTTCCACCGCTGCTGTGTGTGTGTGTGTGTGTGTGTGTGTGTGTGTGTGTGTGTGTTTTGTGTGTGTTTTTGTGTGTGTGTGCGTGTGTGTGTGTGTGTGTGTGTGTGTGCCTGAAATTAGGTGTTGCCTGCTTCACACTCGCTGGGTACACAGCTTTATGTACACGCCTATTTTGGTTATGAGATAATAAAAGCAGCCTCACTTATCGTCACTTATCTCCCATTAAGAGATCAGAGGGTTTTCCCAGCGCCGCGAGCCCGCACGCGGAACACCGCGGCGTGACGGAGGCTGAGGTCAAGAGGGTTTGGACCCCAAAACTGGACGTAGGCCAAGCGGCCGAAGCATTGGAAAAAAAAAAAAGAAAAGAAAAGGAGACGTCTATAAGAAGGGAGACGTCTAAATCTCATCTTTCTGCCGCTGACTCACCTGCCCCCTGTGCTATTAAAAACAAAAACACAAAACCCCCCCCCCAAAAAAACCCTTTTCTCGACTTTTTTATCTTCACCTTTCATCTGAACAAAGTCCACAGTCTTGGCGTGGTCGGTAGTTTCCCCGGTTGTTAGAAAAGAAAAAAAAACAACCCACGTCAATTTGTTTGAAAAGAAAAAGTCTCTTTTCGATTCCTTCCTCCAGCTTGATCCAGGCGACGCGAGCGTTTGTGTCTCTTGCAGAAAGGACAATAAAGCACAACAGCGACAAAAAGAACCAGAGGAGTTTATGGTGTGGCTGTACATAGTTTTATATAAATAGAGACTAGCCAACAGTGAAACAAAACAGTTATTCACATGCACCAATGCCAAACAGAACCCTTAATGATGATGAAGACAATGCCGTGATTCAAAATGTCAAGATACTATGAGGCCTAAATTACACAAAAAAAAAAAACCAAAAACAAAAAACAAACAAACAAAAAAAAACAATCAATATCTAATCTCAGTAATGGACTCAAACGAGGCACCCATAGAATAGAGAAAGAAACCTTTTCTTTTCCTGTTTCTGTGGAAGCTCCCTCTCCCAGTGAAGACCACGTCACAGAAAAGGACTTTGATTCCATCTCATTTCCGGGATCCCACCGTGACTCGCTTACGGTCCCACGTCCTCCTTCTGCGGCTTCGCACGCGGCTCATTAACATAACCATAACAAGAAAATGATCAAAATCATCATCATTACTGCCAGTGTTGGTCACTTTTTCGGCGTCTACGTGTGTTTTTAGAGGGGCTCGTGCCTCCTTTCACACGCTTGTTCAGCAGGTCGCCGCAGCACGCAGGGGAGTGACGTCGGGTAGGTCAATGCGGGAAAGCGAAATCCCTGCCAGAAGATGACAGCTTTTTCTCTTTTAGAGGGGCCTTAAACGTAATTCACTGTGTCGCCCGCTCCAGTATTGATGGGAATTAGAATGTGTTTAGTGTGTTAAATGGGTCTAATGAGGGATGTTCATCTGATATTCCCTGTCGGGTCAGTTTGCGGAGCATGGGTGTCCAACGCTGGCCTTGGACATCCATGCTCCATAACACAGTGTTGTGAAGGATCTCAATGACCTGGAGTGCACATTGCCTTTACATCCACCTTCAGGCCAGATGGTTATGATGATGATGATGATGATGATGGTGATGGCGATGATGATGATGATGATGATGGCAATCACCTCATGAGAAGGTGGCGAGTTCCTCTCACAGTATGGAGCAGGACGTGCTGCGCATGGGCAGGTTGGCGGGCAGTTTGACGTACTGCTGCCGGAAGCTGTTCCTCTTGTTGTTGAGCAGCGGCCCTGGGTTGGCCATGCTGTTGATGGGCGAGGCCCCCTCCAGCACCACGTTGCCCAGGGGCACCTCCAGCCTGGAGCCCTTGTTGTTCTTTTTGGCCTTTTCCCGCTCCTGGGGCTCCACCACGATGGTGGGCAGCTCGCTGGCGCCCTCCGACGACAGCATGACGTCCAAGGGGATGGGCGTGGGCTTCCCTTCCACCTGCTCCTCGGTGGGGATGTGGAGGTTGGAGGTGGAGCGCTTGGTGTTGGTGCAGGTGGAACTAGTGTAAATCAGTGAAAACAACACATTGAAAGGAGGAGCAGTAGCAATAGGAGAAATATTGTCTGAAAGGATGATGTGGCGAATAAGGCCCTTTGGCACGTCATGTCCCTCTACTTTTCATCAAACAGAACCTAGAAACAGAGACATGTCCCCGTCTGTGAGGATTAATGATGTTCGTCAAACAACAGGTGGCGCCCTGCATCCTCCCTTACTCACCTGGTGGAACTTCTGTCCTCCGAGTCCTTCTGCTCGCTGCTGTATCGCATCTCGGCCGGGGTCTTAAAGGACAGATCCTTCTTCCCTTTCAGCCAGTAGGTCTTCATGTAGCCCTTACCCTGCGAGGGGAATGGAGGACGGAGGAACCCTGTACGGTCATCATTTAGAAAACAACTCCATGACCGGGGAAAGAAAAATCCATCACAGAGAACATATCAAGACACAAGTCGGTTCCTGTTGCGGAATCCTTCCGCTCATTATTTCCGGGTACATTCCAGTAATGTGGATCAGACCCACTTTGTGTTCACACTTTGGAGAACAGCACCGAACATGTATGGATTAGCTGCTACATGAGCAAACTGCCGAGTGTTATTGTGCAGGTTCTAAGGCTGCTGTGCGAGAGGGGAGGGGGTTTGAGTGGAAAGACGCTGCCTCAGGACTTTTTTGTGCCGATTACGAATAAAAGAAAGCGTCTCGCCCGAGACACACGCACTCCTCCCCGCCACCGTGACCTTTTCACGGGCGCCGAGTAGTTTCTCTCCACCGCCGGCTCCCCTCCGTCGCTATTGGTCGACCAATTAAAAAGCCATTTGACGCCACATGAGGTTTTTCGGACAAAGTTGATTTTTTTTCTTTCTTTCTTTAATCTCCAGCTCCCGTAGGGTTCTTGGCAGAACGGGCAGCGGTGCTGGGGGGTGAATGCTGCGGCGGTTCCGCACCAGGCGACAGTGGCTCACCTCCGTTTTCCGACTCACCTTCACAAAGATCTTGCCCCTCTCCTCGATGATGTAGGGCTCGTGTTCCAGGTGGTCCTTGGTGGTCTGGCTGATGTGGATCTGCATCCCCTGCAGAGGCGGACGGAGAGAGGCATAATGTCACCACTTCTAATGAGGAGCAAATGAAGTGATCATCACGCTGCATGAAGGAAAAGGCAGGTCATAGAGTTTTTTTATTTTTTCAATTTGAGCGTCCTGCACTCACCACCCCGTTGCTCTCCATCCTGGAGGCCGTGTTGACCGTGTCTCCAAACAGACAGTAGCGAGGCATCTTCAGGCCCACCACGCCGGCGACCACCATCCCCGAGTGGATTCCTGAGGGTCCCAGCATTAGAACATCGCTCTCTCTCTCTCCCTCTCTAGTTCTTTATTTTAAAAGCACTCATGCCTGAAAAGCGGCGGCGGACGAGGAACTCAGAACCTTCCGCCGCAGTAACAACACACAAATATCACGACACAACAATACGTAAAAAAGCTCATTCACATTTCCACTTAAGTAAAAGCATATAGGCACTTGCTCCTAAATGCACTTCATGAAAAGTTAAAGTACTTGTCATATCCAGTATCCTGATATAATAGAGCCTATAATACTTCATAAAGTGCGACGGCACCTTTTTATCTTTTTTTTTTGCAAATCAGTGCTCATGCGGATCCTTCAGATTACAATTTACTGTGCAAGTGCCTATATGCTTTTACTTAAGTGGAAATGTGAATGAGTTTTGTGGCCCGGATCTTTTGGGCGGGGCTGAATCAGGGATCCGTGACGTAACGCCTTGCTACCTGGCGTGGCCCCTCCCCTAACACTATATAAACGGCAGGTCTGAAATAGCGCATCGGTGGTCAAATAAGCTCCGCTAACAGCCCGGATCTCCGTTCTGCTGCGTGTCCCTGTGCCCTGGAACAAAAAAGAACCGTCCCGTTGGTTTGACCGCGCAGGGTTTTGTTAAGTTAGCATTAGCTTGATGCTAGCAGGCCGCAGCCAGACAGCAGCGCTTTGAGGTGAGCGACTAGAGACACAGCACTGGTTTCAGCAGAACATTTAAACATGGAAGTTACTTACTCCAATGTATATGTTTAACACGATAGGACGAGGTTTCAGCATCTTCTGCGGAGACACGCCCCCAGCGTCTCAAGGAACTGCCTTTTTTTTCCCCCAGATCTTTGAAATCTCATTTTATATACTTGGAGATTTTTTCAATCATGCAAATTTGGCCGGGTGCTTAATAACACATTTTCTGTGGTGGGACAAACTCAGAACACATATTTATTTTTGCTTTACAGGGACTTTAGTATATTTATATAAATACAACCCCCTCCAACCCCAAAATAAAAAGTGAAGTAATGCAACCGTGTTGTAATAGAGTTAAAAGTACAGATATTTGCTTTGAAATTTAGGTAGAAAGTCTTTAAAACTGAATTTACTTCATTAAGTACAGATACTTGGAAAATCCACTTAAGTACACAAACAAACTACTTTTATTTTGTGACTTTCCACCTCTGAGTAAAAGTAAAAGTAATTGCTTTACATCATGACCTCGTATTTGGATTGAAAGACAACATTCCATCCTTAATGCATGACCCTGTATCGGTTAAACTTAGAGTTGACTAGTCGGCCTAATTGTGGGCAGGCTAAACTTTTTGCGTTTTAGCATACAAACTGATTGGAAGGATAGCTTGTTATGAAATAATATTGTTATTGAAATAAAATGCTCCTGTGTGCAGCTTCAAATCTGTATGACTAAACTCAAGTGTCCCAACACGGATTGGAATAGCTACCAACAGCTCGCTCATCTGAAGTCAGTTGTGTCTAATTCATCAGCTGGGCTAGATTGTTTTATATATATATATATATATATATATATATATATTTTTTTTTTAAGACCATATTTTACTGGAAGAGTGTTTTCTAATTTAAAAAAGATTCGTCATGGCTGGCACAACCTCTATTAGACTGCCTGACAGGCTTTGAAATTAGGTGAAATCATTTCAGTGAATATTTAACCCAGTGATTTCAATATGACAATTTTTAGAAGGTTGAATAGTAAAAAAACAAAACTCTGATAATTGTTACTTGGGAAGAACATTTCTTAAATAAATAAGTAAATGAAAAAGTTTTGAATGAAGAGCAATAAAACCTTAAAATAAATGTCACCATAGAGAGGTGGTGGTCATGGCATCGCGTCTGGAACAGAAGCTACGTGAACGCTCTCTAGCATTTTAAATACTGAGTGCTATTGGGCTAGAGGCTTCAGCTTCGATAGTGGTACAGTAGAGGGAGTTAGAGTAGAAGTAGATAGAGGTAGAGTAGGAGTATAGTAGGGGTATATTAGAGGTAGATAGAGGTAGAGTAGGGGTATAGTAGAGGGAGGTAGAGGTAGAGCAGAGTGAGGTGGAGGAGGTTCAATAGAGGTAGAAGGAGGTAGAGTAGAGGTGGAGTAGAGAGAGGTAGATGGGGGTAGAGAAGAGGGAGGTAGAATAGAAGAAGGTTGAGTCGAGTATAGTTAGATAGAGGTAGAGTAGGGGTATTGTAGAGGGAGGTAGAGCGGAGGTAGAGCTATATAGAGGTAGAGTAGGGTATAGTAGAGGGATGTATAGTGCAGGGGCGATAGAGCAGAATTTAGGTAGAGCAGGGGTAGAGTAGAGGTAGAATAGTGGGAGGTAGAGTAGAGGTAGAGCAGTATAGAGGGAGGTAGAGTAGAGGTAGATAGAAGTAGAGTCGGGGTATAGTAGAGGGATGTAGAGTACAGGGGAGGTAGAACAGAATAAAGCTAGAGCAGTATAGAGGGAGGTAGAGTAGAGGGAGGTAGAGTAAGGGTATAGTAAAGGGAGGTAGAGTACAGAGGAGGTAAAGCAGAATAGAGGTCGAGCAGTGGTGGAGTAGAGGGAGGTAGAGTAGAGGTATATAGAGGTAGAGTAGGGGCATAGTAGAGAGTGGTAGAGCAGAATAGAGGTAGAGCAGGGGTAGAGTAGAGGTAGAACAGTATAGAGGGAGGAAGAGCAGAGTATAGGTAGCGTTGAGGGGAGGTAGAGTAGAAGGAGGTAGAGGGTGCAGAATAGAGGTAGAGGGAAGTACAGGCAGAATAAAGGTAGAGTAGAGATAGAGTAGTCCCCCTCTTCTGGAATAACACCAGGTCTCTCACCGACTCTGATCTGGATGTTGTCGCCCGTGGACGGATCCTTGAGGTGGTCGATGGAGCTCAGCATGTCCAGGGCCATGTCGCAGATGTGATGGGCGTGGAAGGTGGTCTTGTTGGGCACGCCGGCCACCACCATGTAGGCATCGCGGATGGTCTCCACCTGGACACAGTGAGGTGGATGTCCTACCCTTTAGGCCTCTGTCACCATTTTGGTTAAACCCGGCTCACAGGTTTTCCTCTGGGTGACCGTCGCTTTAGACTCATTACAACTCAATGATCCGGGCTCACAAACACTTCAACTTTGTTTTTGCTCACTAGGTTTCCCAGGTGCCACTGCGATGTATTTCCCTGGAGGAAAACGTTTAAAAATTCTGTTCAGTCTAATGTAATTCATCCACCCTTTCCTCTGCCACTACTCCCTGAAGGACAGAACGTGCAGGATTGTGTTTCACTTCATTTGTGTTTTATAAACAAAATATAAGGAAAATAGAAAACCAGCAATGCATACATAATGCATTGGATGTACATAGTACTCTCATTAAAGTGTTGTAGATCTGGGGCTATTGCAGTTATTTTGTATTGTTCCATTCATTCACTTGGCCTTTTCACAATGTCTTAGGGTGAGAAACCAGTGTTGCGCCTTCAAGTCAGAGTCGGGAAATTCAACCTGAGCTGACCAGACAATGACAAACCCTACTCTGACAGCCAACTGACGACTGGACAAGTTGTGTTTTTTGGGAAGATAAAGTAGCAGCCCAGCCGGGCTAGTAGATGATGTTAGCTTCCTTCCATCACTTCACGCAGATATCTGCAGGAAACTCCGAATCACACAGAGACAAACATCGTCCCGCGCTGACCTTGTAGACGTTGTGCTTCTCGCTCAGCGTGTCAAACACAATGTAGATCTCGTTGAGCATGTCCACCACCTGCATGGGTGTGATGTGGATGCAGATCTCATTGAACTTCACCACGTCACTGAACAGGATGGTCACGTCCGGGAAGACCTGAAGGAACAGATAGACGGTAGCTGCATGGCCTCAGATTGTTCATTTTGCGCCCCTTATCCCGCCGTCCCCTGTACCTGGCATGTTTCCAGCGCGGTGATGCCCTTTCTCAGGCGGTCCGCCACGGCTTTGGGGATCATGGCGTACAGCAGGGAGTCTCCCCTCTTCTTCTCCTCGTCCAGCTTCTTAATGATTTCCTGCAGCTGGGCGTATTTTTGCTGTTCCTACAGTATCACACGACGCGACACAGGAGACCGACGTGACAAATGAGCTCCTTTTTTCACCCCTCCATAATCATACAACCAAGCAGGAGTAGCTCACTTAACATGTTGCTGCTGCTTTTGTACAATGAAAGTATTAACTGTCTCAAGCTTTAAAAAGTAGTACATAATTAAGTCTCACCAATATTCTTCATATTGACTTCTATGAAAACAACCAGATAAACATCAAACAATGGACAACATTTTGTTGTGTATTATATGATATGTATTGTTAAAACAAGATATTGATAACAATTTAAGTTGAGTGTGGGGAAGTAGAGCTAGAGTAGAAGTAGAGGTAGAGGTAGAGTGGAGATACTGTAGAGTAGAGGGAGGTAGAGGTAGAGTGGAGATACTGTAGAGTAGAGGGAGGTAGGGTAGAGGAGGTAGAGGTAGACTAATGGGAGGTAGAGGTAGAGTGGGGGTAGAGTAGAGGGAGAGGAGGTAGAGGTAGAGTGGAGATACTGTAGAGTAGAGGGAGGTAGAGGTAGAGTAGGGGTAGAGTAGAGGGAGAGGAGGTAGAGGTATAGTGGATGTAGAGGTAGAGTGGAGGTACTGTAGAGTAGAGGGAGGTAGAGGTAGAGTGGGGGTAGGGTAGAGGGAGAGGAGGTAGAGGTATAGTGGATGTAGAGGTAGAGTGGAGGTACTGTAGAGTAGAGGGAGGTAGAGGTAGAGTGGGGGTAGGGTAGAGGGAGAGGAGGTAGAGGTATAGTGGATGTAGAGGTAGAGTGGAGGTACTGTAGAGTAGAGGGAGGTCGGGTAGAGCAGGTGGAAGTAGACTAGAGGGAGGTGGAGAGTGGTGGAGAGTGGTGGAGAGTGGAGGTAGATGGGGTAGAGTAGAGTAGAAAGGGGGTGTAGTAGACGGAGATGGGGAAGAGGTAGAGTAAGGGTGGGGTAGAGGGGGGTAGACTCGAAGTAGAGTATTGGTAGAGTAGACCCCCTTGTCCACCTTTTCTGGAGGAGCAGCAGATATGGCCCGTTTCCTTTTGGGATAAATCTTTTACTTTCCCCGTTCAGGGATTTGATGTTCGATGTAGCGCCATCACGTACTCCCCATCACTTCCCTTGGCGATCGCCATGTTGACATAAGCGTCGTGTTTTGACCTGATTGGAGTCTTGAAGTCTGGTCTCGTCAGCAAAGCCTACTTTCTAATCTGGGGCTCGGTCCCTTCACCTGGTCCAGGGCCAGCTGCAGCTCGGCTGACTGCTGCGTCCCGGCCAGGATCAGCTCCCTGCTGGAGTCGTGCAGGTTCAGGTCGTTCACGTACACGCCCATCTTGATCATGTCCTCCACGGTCTCGATGCTGGAAGGACAAGGAGACACTGCTGAGCGCCCGGGAAGTGGAAGGTTTTACACTAATTCCATCAGTTGTCACATTCCCGCCTATGCTCTTGTTCCGGAATCACACCTTTTCAGGAAACCATTTCTGAGCAACACCTAATCAATAACGGCACAGAAATTATAAATAAAAGGATTTATTTTTATTTTTTTTATGCCTGTAATTAAACTAAGCACGGTGGAGGATCGGGCTGAGGCCTTACATTGGCGTCCCTAGGAAGATGAGGGAGTCCCACTGAGGGACATACTTCATCTGCCCCTTCAGGTGGAGAGGCTTCTTGGGGGGCTCCCGCATGTCCTCGAAGATGGTCTCGCTGCACTTCCCTGAGGGCGACCGACAAAGAGCCATTACTTTAATTGTGAAAGTTCCGCCCGTCGTCAATTAGACTTTTAAAAACTCTGCCAAATAGAAATCTGTCAGAGCCTATACACTTTTGAAGAATGGGCCAAAGGCAGTGTTGGCAGAATGTGATGGGATGGTTGTGCCAATGCCGGATGGTGGTTAAAGAGAGAGATATAGAACATCATAAAACGAAGAGCAGCCAGCATCCTTCATTCCTTCACCCTTCATTCCTCAGCGTGGCGCTTGCTGAGGTCAAGTCTGATTTGTGAACTCTGAATGCCCCTTTGCCCCTCGATGTCCGTGGTCCGCTTTTTAATCAGGCGCGGTTTCTTTTAGTTTTGTTTTGCGTTCGTTGGAAACAGCTGTATTATACATGGACTAAAAGAGGGGTCCCCAACCCCACAGACCCCTGCTTTAGTCAGATGGTTGGGAGGGGCGTGCTGATGGGGGACCGTTTCTCCCAGAGAGACACGCAAAGGTAGAGCGGAGCATTTTTGTTTGTTTGGGGGTTTTTTTGTTTTTTTTTCAAAATTTAAAATCATTTGTCACCTTTGGCTAAAATAGAATAATAATATAACCACTGTGTGGTTTTAATGGGTAATAAGAAGAAAATAATTCCTTTCCCGACATTATTTTATGTAATCATGGTGGGGGAATAACGTAACAACGATAGTGTTTTAATGAGTCACATAGTCCAGAATAAATGACTTTATTTTGCCGGTAGGAAAAAGGAGAAGAAAAAAGTCCAGGCGACAAGCAGGTGGCGGATTTATTTTCAGGGCAAGATATGAATTCATGAGGTATGCGTTGTGAACGCGTCCTCATTGGTCGAGTCCAAACGAGTCTTTATTGGTGGAATTGGTGTAGGGAAAAAAAACAATGGACAGAATGGATATATGGGCTGGCACTTCCTACAGTATAGCACCTGCTCTTAAGGTGTCTGCCTGGTCTCAGAACATTATTTCTTGTATCGCCGGCGACAGGCATTATTGGCAGCGGGTCCTATCATGCTGCCAATAGGGGAATATGAAGCCTGCGCAACGAGCGTTAACAAACAACCCTGAAAACTGTGTGCGACAAACCCAATGTTACTCACGAGGCGGTGGCAGTAAACCAAATGTTTGATTTGTTGCTAAACAAAGATTTCCCGCATTGGCTGGCATTGTGCCAGGGACAGTTAAGGTTTAGTTTTCTGACCGGTGACGGTCTGGAACGCCAGCAGCTCGATGTCTTCTCCTCCAGAGCTGAAGCAGTCCAAGCTGTTGTACTGGGCCAGAGCGCTGCTGTACTCCTGGTCCGTGTCCTTCATCTCCTCCACAGCCTCTGGTGGGATGGATGGGTGTGAGAAGGCACAGTCGATGTTAGTGATTATTAATAATCATGTCAAATGCATGGGCGTGTTTGAAGACACTGTGACATATCAAAAAGGCTAAAACAGACAGCCATTATTATTATTATTATTATTATTAATAATAATAAAGGATGGAAGCTCGGAGAATTTATGGCTATTAAATGAGATTCTAGTCGTTTCAAAAATACCGTAAAAATGGTTCGTTAATGACCTACTCTGTGAAATATAAGTTTGGAAATGGAACTATCATAGCTTCAAATTTATGTCTGTGTGTGCGTGTGTGTGTGTGTGCGCGCGCCGACTGGATCCTTGTGCAAGAGTTTATTTTTTTATTTTTTTGCAGTTGCTATATCAAAGATGCATTTTTATTTGACTTTTACGACCACCTCCTGAGATGGTTAAAACAAATGGAATCTTTTTAGCATTTTCTCTTCCCGTACCCATCCAATCATCCAGGACACATATTAATGTCAGCCGTAAATGTAGATTTCATTGCCTGCTTCGTAAATTATATGCATTAAAGTAAAAAAAAAAAATAAAATTTGGATTGAACTTGAGGGAATTGACTTTATTGTTTTCCGAGGGTCGCTACCTCGCTCTTCCTCTCTTTTGGGCTTCTCGTTCTCCTCCTTCTCCTCGGGCTCCTCCTTGTTCAGTTTGGGGATGTTGACCTTCTGCTTGCTCTCCACCACCGCTGTGGACAGGAGCTCAAACACATTGTTCAGGTGGGTGTAGATCTGATGGGGGACAGCGTTACGCAGTGTTACACAGTGAGCACGGGTTCTCCAAGCTTGCTTTCCTCCCAGGGCCCCCAAAATCCAATCTGATTCAGTTGGAGACCCCTTCATCTAAAATGCATGTAATCAATTTATTTGGGGTCGGCGGTCAGTTTCGTCTGAATTGCTTCTATTTTCATGGTGGAGGGACAAAGGTTTTTATGAACTACAAATAACAATTCCAATTTGAACTAACATTCATTTGGATTTCTGAAGCAATATTTGACTATTTGGAAACACATGCCTCAAATCATCCCAGGCAGGGGCCTCAAACTATAGGCCCAAGGGCCACATCTGGCCTGCAAGACAATTAAATGTGGTTTAACATGATATAATTGTTAAATCTGGCTCACAAATTAATTTTAAAATCACAATGCTTGATTAATCCATGCAGTTTCACTTGATGTTTTCAAAATATAAAACAGAACAAAATAAAATCAAACAAGGATATTTTTTTGTTATAAAAAAGATGTGAAGAAGATCTTCATATGACCTTATTTTATTCTCACTAGTATAACCAACCGATTATGGTTTTCCTCTGCGTATTTTCATATAATTAGTCGCTGCATTTTACCCATTCTGGTCACGCTATGTTTGTGTGTAGAGATAAGTTTCTCCCTGTGAAGGTCGTTTCATACTCCCTTTTCCTCCACAGTATTTTAATTGCGAAAAGCCAGGTGCGAGTGAGTTTCACTCCTTTCAGTTCCCAGTTACTGCTTATCTCCTCCCGGGCACCATTTCCCTGTTCCTTTATAACAAGATGACAGTCAGGCTATGTCTCCAGTCTTGCACCTGCACCAGGCTACTCATTATTTTTTTCTGTATTGTATTGTTATTGTGTTATTGTAGGGGCGTAGTTAGTAGGACAACACCCAAATCTGTAAGCACACCTTAATGTCTGGCCTATAGGTATTACTGATAATGGCACAACTAGGCACGTCTCCCGTGTACCCTGCGGGGTGCGCTTGGACAAAGTGCCCAGCTGCGAAGGTGCCCAGCTGTTATTCAGTTCACTCAAAGCTTTAAGAAGTAGAAGTTGGCTTACTTCTCTTCACTCATCCATGATCTCAGCCGATGAGCCTGAAGGCTCCGGAGGGGGCCTGACCCAGAGACTTTTAACCGTTGTTTTTGTTTGAATCACCTACATCAAATTAGTTACATACATGTGTAGTCATGGATTTTGTTGGAACTTGTGTTTGAACTGAACTTGGACCCGTGGGGATTTTTGAATCGATATCGGCCCATTAGGAGGTGCACGTATCCCCCTGTGAACTCTGGCGGAGTAATGACAAGTGGAGGGTGTCAGAAATGAGTGAGTGAATGAGAGCTACGCATTTAGCTTATCTCAGTTTAGATAAAAGTACGACCGTCCGTCGCTCATCAAGCCAAAAGCTCAAAATATCCCCAAATCCCCACCCCGACGCCACGCGACTCACGTTGTCCCAGCTGAACTCCAGCATGGGCCTGACCAAGGTGAACTCCTCGTTGACCTTCTTGCCCTGAAGGACGGAGAAGACCTCCTTGAGGCCGTCGCCGATGCGGTACATGGTCATGTCGCGGCGGAAGATGACGCTGAAGGGGAACATGTCGAAGAAGATCCCCCGCTTCATGGGCAGCTTCTCGTAGCCCGGCGCCGTCTTCTGCTGCGGCATGCGGTGCTTGAAGGCGGCGTTGTCGAAGTTCATCTTGTAGACCTGGACGGGGGCACGGAGAAACTCCTCTGACCTCTGACGTGGCGACCCCAGCACCCAAAAAATTGGCTGAGGATTTGTCCCTTTTTAAAGTTTTAATTCACATCGGTGTCTTCCCCTCCTTCATTTAACTTTATGTTGATGTGCAGTTGTCTACAAGTGGCCATTTGACATTTTCAATATCGGAGTTATTCAGATGTTCCCAGATAATTGTATATATTTGCATTTATCCGTCACCCACCAGGGAAATTCTTGCTAACAGGGGAAAATGTGCCGAGGTTGTTTTTTGGGAGTCGTGGTCTTGTTTTGTCGCTACCCAGCATTTCAATTACCGTGTTCTAATCTGCGCCATTTCCATTGTGTCTGTGCTCACGGCGACCGTACCTCCGGGTGCCAGTGTTTTGCTCAAGGTGGTTTCTGCCCACATTAGCAACGGCAGGGAAAAAAAAACAAACCGGTTGTGGTCTGATCTCTATTACCACCGGGGGTCAGTTTGAGGTTAAGTGACGGAAGGCCGCGACAAAGGGGCGGCGTCCCCGCAGCGGAGGGAAGCCAGGTTGAGGATTTTACATCCACTCAGCCCCCAAGCGCGAGTTTCGCCCCCCGGGCCCCATCCCAATAAACACTTATCTCCATCCAATAAACACTTTGGTGTCTGAGTGTAAACCGAACTGGCGCCGAAGCGACTCATCCGGGTCGGACGCAATTATAAACGTCCCGATTGAAGACTGCGGCCGGGTGAAGGTCACGGGGGCGTCCGCCGGGCGTACCACGTATGTCATCTTCTCCGTCTCCTCCTTGGACAGGATTTCCACCTCGATGTCCGTGTTGTAGAACTGCCGTCCCACTTGAGAGAGCTGGCCTGCGGGAGTCGACGGCACACAGCTTAATTGCTAATGAACGGCTTAATGGGGAACGGGGGGGGGCTCAATCAAAGAGGGATTATGTAAGCCTTTGAAATGATGAGGATACGGCCCAGGTTATAATACATGACCTTGGCTGGCAAACCCCAAACCGCCCACAGAGCTGACCTAGTTGCTGTCACAATTTGATATTGTTTCAATTGATTGGAATCAAATGATAGAATTCCTTCTATCCAGAGGAATGTCGACTTTCTGTCCAATCAAACATGCATTCATTTGCACGTACAGATGTTGTGCTTGTGAGCGGCGTGGAAGGGGAGTGACGGCCGGCATCTGAATGAAGCAGAGCCGCATTAAGCCAAATTCGAAGGAAATTACAACTGATTTATCTTCCAATAAAAGATTTCACATCTGCGGCCGGTGGCCTAGAAATGACAAAAAAAAAAGAGCGCAGGGTCGCAAGAGACAGTGAGAACGAATCCATTTGGAAACATTTGCATGAGCATAAGTAGGGGGTAATAACCCTCCATGTCTAGCGGGGAGAGCTTTAATGTTTCGGCCTTGTTTGCGCCACAAATCTTTATTTTTATTTTATTTTTTTCTTGGGGGGAAATTACAATGAAACTGTTTTCACCAGCCACTTGTTTACGCACACGTGGACTCCCCACCATTTTGAGCTATACAAATCGCCACACCATGGGCGTCTGAGCTGCTTTATGGTTTTATGGCAGGGGGAGAATAGCCAGGCAGCTCTTATGTAAGACGTATGTGTCTCGTCTATTTAGCGGAATGTGCCTTTAATCTCCCTCCTTCTGCTGACTTCACGGTTTTCTGAAATATTCACATATTGCACGAATAACAATCATCTCCTGAGTCCGCCCCAGCACGTAGCAAGCCTTAAGGAGTAAATGACAGCAGTGATCACCATGACGCCGCCGGTTTGATGGATAACTTCACCTTTGACGAACTGGGTAAAGCCCTTGCGGGTGCTGCGGTAGTGCAGCGTCAGGCTGGTCTCGCACTCCTCCTCCACGCAGAAGCTGGGCGGCTGCACTTTGGGGAAGGAGAAGCGGAAGTACTCGTGGAGGTTGTCGAGCTCATTGATGAAGTCACGCACGTTCCGCCCCAACACCTGGAACAGATGAATCACGGGCGTGTAATTATCAGCAGCGGCGGCGGCGGCAGGCTGGCAAAAAGCGTAAACACAGTGAGTTATGGGGACATAAATAATGCTTCCCAAACCGCCCCGGCGTGTAAGACGAGGAAAATCGCGCAAATTAAACATTATTGAACCCGGGACAGGGGTGGGGATTGGGGTGGGTGGGCAGGGGCGGGGGGGGGGGGGGGGGGGGGGGGTGGGACGGGCTGGGTGGCGGTAAATTTAATGAAAACGGTGCTTTGTAGGTTGTGCACAAAGATCCCACACCACCCTCCTTCCACTCGGCGTGTAACTCAAGTAAATCGTGCAAAAAAACAAAAAAAAAAATAGAATGGGAATTTTAATCAAAACATCAACGGTGCAGGATAAACACAGAGGTGAGGAGGATTATCATCACAACATCACATCTTGGCTGAGAGCGCAGCTTCAACTTCCTCCCAATTCCCTGTCACCTTCAAAGGAAACGGTGAAAAAAAATGGTGCTGGCGGTGGTGGTGCTGGCAGTGACGGAGGGTGTCTACAGCCAACCCGGGCTCATGCTTTTTCGTGCTCATAATCACCAAAATTGTTCTATTGAATCGTGTCCCGAAGTACCATAGTCGACTTTGTTCGTGCTACATAATAACAAAGATTAAACCAATTCATTTGAATGGGGAGATTTTCTTTGATTTAAGAAGCAGGGGGCATGGAAGGGGGGGCATGGATTTATTAACATTTTAAATGCATGGGTTTAAATTTAGTTCTGACTATCACAAAATAAAAGCGGGATACTGGTTGGTTTCGCTTTTTCTCTATTGAACGGTCAGTGCTGGGCGAAAATGGGGATATAGGGTCACAGCCTCAGCATGAATTTGATTCATAGATACAATTTAACTGGATTAAAATATCAATGTTTGCGCACCTTTGTACCCATCAGCCAGTGCGGTTAACATTTCCATGGTAACAGCGAGCTCTACTAGTCAGAGACATTGCTGTTACACTTAGGATTATGGTTAGTGTAGTCTCCATGACATTGTCAATAAAACATGTTTTTCTTAAAACAAGGTTTATATCGTACAGACTTGTGGCTTCTACAGGGGCAAAAGCAAATAATAATATCCATTGCATAATACTTACACAATTATTTCTAAACGTTTCAAAACGTAATGTTAACCCTTAACTTTAAAGACTACACAAACGACTAAATTCCACGACATTTTGTTATGCATCTTGATGTAATTGCCTCATGGGTAAAGTTGTTATATTATTATAAACCACCCTAGGTACGGGTGAAAAACTACATGCATGTGGTACTAAGGGTTTACTTGATCGGGGAATATACCTGCGTTGTCATAATTTACAAATGTCATTTGCAAAGCCAGAATTATATTGTTGACCATTTTAAGTGGCACCTCCTATTGACACTACCACCCCTCTAAAAGTGCATGTCAAGAGCTGTCCAAAGCAGCTGACTTTACTTTGGTGGCTCTTTTATTTGCTGAGATACAGGGCTTACAAAGTAAAAACAAATCCTACGCTGCCATTGCAGTGGGGTGCCAAGTGTAGCTTTCCAGACCATTCGCACTCTAAATGGAATAAAATCGGATTTCTTCTTTTTTTAAATTTATTTTTTTACTTTGTCGTAGAACAAAGCCAAACACATTTTCGGAAAGGTCTCATCTTGTAGGTTAACATAAGTTTGAGAGATTTTACCCTTAACGGATAAATTGACCTTTGAGCCCCGACCCGAGGTCACCTTTTTAGTGAAGCTCCCCATGTCCCCCCGCTTCGAAGTCGAATAAAATCTCCCCATTCAAATGAATTGGTTTAAATGTTGTCATGTACAGCATAAAAAGGTCAGACCATCGCACTCCGGGGCACGATTCATTAGATACATTTTCGTGACTATGAGCATGAAAAACCTTGAGACCGGGTTGGTACAGCGAGTGGGTGGGTAGGCGGGCGGGGGGGTGCATGGGGTCGCCAAGGGGTCACCTTTAAGATCCTCTCGTAGCCGTAGTTCCCGATCCTCTTGACCATGTAGACCCCGAAAGCGTACATCAGCTCGTCGTGGGTTTTTCCCAAAACCTCCCCCGCCGCCTTGGCCAACCGCAGGATCAGGTTGTCGCTGGAGGGGAGGGCGTGGCCGATCAATACCAGCAGCCGATCAATACCAGCATCCTAGTTTTCATTTCAGTTAGGAGATTGGAGGGGAAGAGTCTTGTGTCCCTACTTTTAATTGTATTGTGTTTTTGGGTGGTTGATGCATGGTATTGATACATTTTTACTTATTCTCTGTTCCTACATGTTAGTACTTATACTTTATGAGCTGTCACAATTGTGAAATAATCGCCTGATGGAAATGATTTGAGCCGATGGGAGTCATTCTGAAAAAACCTCACATTACAATCATCAATCATATGTTTCCCTCCAAATTCTCGCGGCGTGGAATTTCCTTTCATGGGAACATTAGAAGTGTCGCAATAAATACAATGTGAGTTTGATTTTTTTTTGTCAATTCGGTTGAGGCAAATTAACGACCCAGATTCTCGGTATGGTCAATATTCATGCCATTCCTGCCAAAGGTGGATCCGTGGATTAATACACCGTCATAGGCGTATACCATGATAGCGGCATAAAAAGAACATAAAAGATCACAATGCAATTTTTTTTTGTTGTTGTTAACCGCAATTACAATTAATCGGAGAGCAAAATTCTGTGATGGTGACACACCTACTTCTTATAGTCACCGATGATAAAGTGTGACATGGATAAAATAAATCAATCTATATCAATCAGTCATATTCTCCATGCTTTTCTGTAGAGGAACAACATATATGAAAATATTCCAGGACGCATTTATTTCAGATTAACAACACTAACGTACTCCACGTAGTGTTGTGAGACGTGAAGCTGTGAAAGTATGACTCTCATTCACTGGGTTCGTTCGTCTTCTTAACGCCCGGGGCCCAAATCCTCTCCCAAAAATGTATTCTACAGCTGTGAAGAGCAGACTCGGATTGGGGGGGGATTGAGGAATCAAACATCGTACTTGTACATCTGGTGTCTGACAAACTTGAGGTGTGGGATTTCGGCTCGCGCCTCGATCAGCCTCCACACGTCCTCGCCGTAGGATTCGTTGATGTAGTCATTCACCGCTTCCAAGTACAGGCCGTACATCTTGAGGGGGCTGGGGACCTCCATTTAACTGCTCACCCGAGGAGGGACCTTAACCTTTTGTCGAAACATTGCGAAGACAGAGTTGGGGCGGGGGAAGAAAAAAAAAAGGACAAGTTGGAATAGTGAGAAGCTCCACTCACAGAAAGGAGGATGGTCCACATTACATCTCCGTAGTCTTTGACAACCCGCTCCCCCGGAGTACCGTGGTGCTTTTACCGCACTGACTATTCTATCCGCCTGCTGAGCCAGGGAAGGGAGACGTCTTTTTTTTTTTTTTTTTTCCTTTTTACCCGAGCAACACACAGCCTCGTGAAACCTTGTATAACCTCCTCAGACACCGAATACATCTGTGACAGAACAGACGGAAATAATTCTACAGTTCAGGTCTCGGCGGCGTCATCGCGGGTGCACACGGTGCTACCGGCTCAACCTAATCCGATGCGATGTCATGCAAAGCTCGGCTCCTCGCAGCAGAGGGAGAGGGCTCGCACAATAACAGTGAATAACACGTTTTTAGTATCTCTCACGCCGCAGCACAGCAACAAATCACTTAAAGTCATTATGATTTTGGTTAAAACGCTGACAGTAAGCCAAGGCAAAATGGGTCTTACCTGCAGTCCTTCAGTACGGTGTTATTGTTCGGCTCCGACTGTGCCGGTCTAGTGGCGAAGCCCCGCTTCCCGCAGAGGGCCGCCACCTGCAGCTGACGGGCCCCTCTCCGTCGACACTTGGCTGTCAGGTCAATGGGGGGTCGGGGCCAATATAGCGGTGTGTTTCTGGCAGGTACCAAAGAAAAGATGGGACCAGTGGACTTGGAAACTGTCTTTCTATATATAAGTTGGGTATATAGGAGGACCAATTTGTTCTTTTTCCGTGTGGTGTGGGTGGTTGGTAAATAAGGGGGTCCCTTTTTATAGAGAAGTCTTCAGAAGTGATACATAATATTATTATTATTATGTATCACTTTATATAATATTATTAATATTATTAACTTTATCATCAAATGTCCCCGGATGCATCCCATTAAAAAGCAATCCAACATAATTATGATAATAATAATAATAATAATAATAATAATAATAATAATAATAATAATAAATAATAATAAAAACAACAATAATAATAATAATAATAAAAATAATTATTATTATTATTATAGCAACAATAATGTTATAATAATAATAATTTTGTTATTATTATTATTATTATTATTATTATTATTATTATTATTATTATTATTATTATTTTGCCATTTCCATGGGTTTTGTTTTATAGTTTATCATCTTCTATCAACGTGTTGCAAGCAGATGGGCCTCCTGTGAAGTCTGTCTCCGGCTTAAGCTGAGAAGCAATAATTGAAACACAATCACGGCAAAAATAGCTGCTTCTAACCGCAAAACAATTTACTAATGTTCCAGCTCTAGTACTGTTTTTGTTTTTTTTTGTCCTGCGGATTCTTCACAGTCACATTCTGTTCCAGCTTCCAAGCGTCGCAGCTTTTGGCGATCAACACCGTCTGTACAAGATGCGTTGTTTTTTTTTTGTTTTTTTTCCCCATTTTTTCTCCCTTCGGTCACAGCACCGTCGTCTCGGCCGCCGCGTCGTCACGCGAGAAACTAAGTTTGACTAGAGGAAAGAAGTTTCACAGGTAACAGCCATATCCATTAGCGGTGGCGGTGAGCCACTGGCAATTGGAAGGAAATGTGAGAAGAGGCGTGAGCGGCGAGCCGCCCGTCGCGGTGAGAAGCAGCAGAGCCAAGGTTACAGAGCTCCACTTTTCTATTAACGTCCACCAGGGAGCACTGTTATATAGCACTGCTGCTCTCCATACTATATTGGTGTACCAATTTGTCACCGGGGTGGGGGGTGGGGGGCTGAGTTTGACTTTGCACAAAGGGGTGCTACAGACAAAACCCTCTCTCTGGAAATGAATCACGCTGGGTCACTGATCAGACGTCGGGCGTTTGGCTTTAAATGTCCGTGCCGTGATGCGTCCACAAACACCACTAGGCTTGGCCTTAATCCTCCCGACCGCCTACCCAACCCCCCCCGCGCACAGAGAGAACGCTACGTAATAAATGAAAAGAGGCAGAGTGAAACGGCGTAAAAGCAATTCCATCCGACCCGGTCGGCGTGGGAGGGCCGTGGGCTCGCCTCTAGTCGTGTTCCGAGCGCTAACAAGCACTCTGTGTTCCGCTCCCTCCGTCGGAGCTTTGCTTCTCCCCCTTCCATTTCCTCCCTCTCCCTCGCTCTCTCCCTCCCTCGCTCCCTCGCTCTCCCCTGTTTGCCAGGTGCTGCTGTGCGGTTTAATGGCCTACGAGTGCAACTGTGCGGCTGAGGCGATCCGGGAGGTCCGCGGCCGCCTCTCAGCCGGGAAACGGAGAGGAAGATGACAATGTGCTGATGGCGCCCAGCACCGGTCCACGCGGACGCCTCGGGCTCTTTCATTAGAGACGACATGACTCATCCTCTTTCCCTCCACCTTTATTATACCCCTACCTACCTACCTTCCCTTCTTCCTACCTTCCCTTCTTCCGTCCTCCCTTCCTTCCTTCCTTCCTTCCTTCCTTCCTTCCAGACAGACAGACAGACGGGGAGAGAGAGAGAGAGAGAGAGAGAGAGAGAGAGAGAGAGAGAGAGAGAG
>NC_137195.1:6215003-6231502 GCF_960531495.2 Zeus faber
CTGACCGAGCAACATGGTGATTTCCCACCGATCGTGCTGCAGATGTCACGCTTTTATTCCACACATAGGCTCATCCCTGCACAATCAATAATAAATAACACGTCCAGGCACACACAGACGATACTACGACCCATATTTCCTCAAAAAAGATTCAAAGACACCCGCTCACACACACACACACACACACACACACACACACACACACACACACACACACACACACACACACACACACACACACACACACACACACACACACACGCACACACACACACACTGTGCACTTATCCCTCAGCTTCACTTTGGGGGAATGGCATTGTGTGTTTTCCGTTTAAGTGGAGTGTGTGTTTTTTTTCTGCACAGTGGGAGGCTCAGTCGCTCAGTGAGCTTCTGTGTGTAAGTTCTCCAGAGAAGATACCAGAAAAAAAAAATGGCAGTTGGTGTATTTGTTTTTAAGTCTTTCAGGGTTTTATTTGCACCTCTGCAAATCCCCTCTTCTGGCTACATGACATTGTTCATTACATCATCGTTTATCAGACGCTTCCGTCCAAAGTGACTTCCAATTACTCATACACCGATGGACCCAGCCACCGGGAGCAGTTATGGGTTAAGCGCCTTGCTCAAGGACACCACAGCTCACTAGCAGGAGCTGGGGATCGAACCGGCGACCGTCGGGTTACTGGCCGACCGGCTCTCCCTCCCGAGCCGCTGCGTACGTCCACGCAAACGCAAGAGACTAGAAACAGGAAGTTGCGTCGCTTCCTCGTGGCAACCCGCTGTAGCCAGAGTTATGCGTTGCTGGAGATGGGCCGAGGCTGAGAAACAGCGAACTGATCCTTTGAAAGCGCCGGTATTATAAACCAGTGGGTTCGGCGCCCGCATGTGAGCGAACACTCTGCGTGAGTGCTTTTCCCCGGGAACATATGGCCGCCTTAGCATGCAGGGCAGGACAACAATCCTATCGCTGATTCAGCTCAATCGGCATGGCGTGCCTGTGTGTGAGGGTGAAACGCGTGTGGCGCATATCTTCGGCCGCCTGCGATAAATCATTGATACGGGCCGCCGGCGTCCCCTCCTCAGATAGCGACTGAAGTGTTGTTTAGAGCGAGACAATCGCTGAACTTAATTCGCAAACTCCTCGCAGCCTGCGTCAGGTGACACCTGGAGCGGCGCGCCCTTCTCCGCGCATATCGGCCGTGCTTCGGCGAGGACGAGACGCTGGTTTTCAGTTTCACGTTTTGAGGGTTTGACGATGGAAGGATAAAAATTGTGAGCCCTCGGGGATATTCAGAGCAGGGGGTCCCGACCTGTCCCCCTGTTTAAAAGACACGGTGCTTTTTTTTTTTTTTTTTTTTTTTTTTTTATCAGCGGACGGAGGTCGTTTTTGCCTGAATTGGTTCTGTTTTCATCGCCGAGAGAGCGACACTTTAAGGTCATACATTAGAACAGTGAGTTTCACCGTGGGCTCTGGGGAACCCCAGGGGGTCCTTCAGGAGGCTCCAGGGGGGGTCCCTAGATAATTATTAACACTTAAACTTCACCGTTATTTTAATTCAAAAGAGGTTAGCGCCATTAGAGAAAGTAGAATAATTGAGAGTGTTTTCATCCTAGTTTCACTGTTATCTCCCTAACCATAGTATAGACACGAAATCAAGAAAACGTTTTTGTTGTGTCTTGGTTTCGTCCTATTTATATTTGATTTTGTAACTATTTATATTTTAATATTTGACCCCCCGTGTGAATTTCTGAACCGATATTTCACTATTAGGAAACAATGTCCTCGTCTCGCCCAAGCTCTCGCGTCCCTCTTGCGACCACTGGCTGCGACCCTGTGGGGGCCGCACAGCCCAGGTTGGGAATCACTGATTTACTGCGAAACGATAGAGGGAGCGATGGATACAGGCGGAAAAACAGGATTGTTAGGAATTTCAGAATCCAACGGGGCTTCGGGGCAGTTACTCAGGCTCCATATTTAGCCGTGGCACAGCTTGGTATCCAGGGCACCCGGCTCGTAATGAAAGCCAGAGCTGTCGAGCAATACTCCAGCCGCTCCAGCAGATGAAGGTCTTGAGTTGACGCAGCAGTAATATGGGATGTCCGGGATGGTCCTGTGCCATGATGTGTGGGACCGGCAGCATGGCTCGAGGTGTGAGCAGCTAATTAGACCCCTCTGCTGGAGGCGGCGCTGTACTGCCGCCTCCTGGAACCCTTCCTGAGCCTTCCAGCCAAAGGGCCCAGCTGTGACAACCCAGAAAACATGTGACGGGGATCTTAGGTTTACCACCCTCACATCTCCATGGAGACAGATCCACAAACAAGATGGACACCCTCAGTATTGCTTCACACTAAATATGATGTGATGGTGTCTCTGCTCTCTCTTCTATAGCATGATGACATTTCTTTTTAATTGATAGTGTAGTAGAGTTTTTGTCATGTTTTTGATATTCTATACAATATATTATTATTATGATTATTATGATTATTATGATTATGATTATGATTATGATTATTATTATTATTATTATTATTATTATTATTATTATTATTATGTTGTTGTTGTTGTTGTTATTATTAATACTATATTATTTTTTAGTGTGGTATAACTAAGTATAATAACAAAAACAACAACAACAATAATAATAATAATAATAATAATAATGATAATTATTATTATTATTATTATTATTATTATTATTATTATTATAAGAATTATTATTATTTTTGGTATGTAGGCTAAATGTGTAGCATTGTCTATATCCTGTGATTGTATGTTGCATATAAACTCACTGTCAGAATCATTTAGAACATGTTTCTACTGTAACATGAGCATTCCTAACAGTTGAGTCAGGCAGAAGAAAGCATCCATCATTTTTTTTATTAAATGGCTCTTCTTCATTAGATGGAGCTTATTGCGTATTATAAGCTTACATTGTATTAAAGCACTATAAGCTTATACCCTATTAGTGGCATAAAATGGATGAGGAAAGGGACAATTGAATTGTTAATCACAATAATGTGTATGACAGTTAATCGTCAACAAGAATTTCATGACTGTGACAGCCAGATTTGTAGTATAATATCAACACGTCATCCATGCAGGATGTTTTTTACGCCTTCATTTCCCTTTATTTGTTTTTGTGCCGTGTGGTGGCCACTGTGTGCCAAATGTTTAGGTCCTGACAGGATTTTTTCACATAGGGGGTGAAATGGAGACAGATTGTGGCTTTCATATAAAACCAGTTAATGAGACGAGCCAAAGTGCCAAACTGCTCGTCCATGTGAATGACACAATAAAACTAGCTCGGTCTATAGGAATTTTTGTTGCACACCTATCAGCCACAACATTAAAACCAGTCACAGGTGAAGTGAATAACATGGATCATCTCGTTCCAACGACACCTGTCAAGCGGTGGGATATATTAGGCAGCAAGTGAACAGTCAGTTCTTGAAGTTGATGTGTTGGAAGCAGGAAAAATGGACAAGCGTAAGGATCTGAGCCACTTAGAAGCACATTGTGATGCTAGACGACTGGGTCAGCACATCGCCAAAACCACAGGTCTTGTGTCTGTTCCCGGTATGCAGTGGTTACTACCTACCAAAAGTGGTCCAAGGAAGGACAACCGGTGAACTGGCGACAGGGTCATGGACGCCCAAGGCTCAATGATGCGTGTGGGGAGTGAAGTCCAGCCCGTCTGGCTCGATCCCACAGAAGAACTACTGTTGCACAAATTAGTGAAAAAGTTGCTGCTTGCTGCTGTCAGAGTGCCCATACTGACGCCTGTCCACCGCTGGATGCACCGACAATGGCAGAAGGTGGCCTGGTCTGATGAATCACATTTTCTTCTACATCATGTGGATGGGCGGGGTTGGGGTCTGATCCGATGGAGCATCTGTGGGATGTGCTGGAACAACAAGCCCGATCCATGGGGGCCCCACCTCCAACTTCCAGGACTTAAAGGATCTGCTGCTAACGTCTTGGTGCCAGACACCACACGACACCTTCATAGGTCATGACTCCATGGCTCAGAGCTGTTTTGGCGGCAAGAGGGGGAGATTCACAATATTAGTGGTTATTAGTGGTGCTTTTAATGTTGTGGCTGATACAACTGCGATACAATTGCTTAACTGGTCAAACATGATCAACTATTTCTTACAATTTTCAAAAATATAATAACATCATTGATGTTATTATATTAACAGAAAACTGTTAATGTTAATTAACATTAACAGAAAACACGACCGCATTAGCAGAAAACACAACGCATTAACAGAAAACACAACCGCATTAACAGAGAACACAACCGCATTAACAGAAAACACAACCGCATTAACAGAAAACACAACCACCTTAACAGTAAACACAACCGCATTGACAGAAAACACAAATGCATTAACAGAAAACACGAACACATTAACAGAAAACACAACTGCATTAACAGAAAACACAAACACATTAACAGAAAACACACACACATTGACAGAAAACACAACTGCATTAACAGAAAACACAAACAGATTAACAGAAAACACAACCACAGAGCCACATTATGGAATTGAGCCACACGATTACAGATAGGACTGAAGCCACACCGGATTCACTGATTTATCTGCAATAAAATATATTCAACTTAATTATTTTGTGTCTGGAATTATATATAAGAATTTATATAAGTAACAACCTGCAGCCGGAACTACCACAGACCAGTCGTGCCATGCAAGACCACCATTCCCAAATCCTCCATCTGCTTCCTCCATGCAATTAATAAATAGAAAAAACAACTTTTATATCAATCCACATTTTTTATTTAAATCATTAGGTGCAATGTTCCAGAAAAATCAGCTTCTACCGGCTCCGTGTTACTGTGGTTAAGTTCACGAACAATACAAATCTTTTGGGGGAAATTAATGAATCCCTGATTAGTTTGCAGAGATACAGTCACTGCGAACATGATTCTGAATCATGTTCGCTCTCAACTGACTCTGAGAGCTCAACTGAACTGACTGATGAACAGATCGTTTCAGGAAGTGATTCAGTTCAGTTCATTCACCCAAAGCATTCGAATCGTTCGCCAACTTCGCCACATTATCACACAGCTGGTAGCTGTCTGTTAATGCAGTCTTTTTCTGTTCACGCCTTTGTGTTTTCTGTTAATTCGATTGTGATTTCTGTTAATGCGATTGTGTTTTTTTGTTAATGCTGTCGTGTTTTCTGTTAATGCGGTTGTGTTTTCTGTTAATGTGTTTGTGTTTTCTGTTAATGCGGTTGTGTTTTCTGTTAATGTGTTTGTGTTTTCTGTAAATGTGGTTGTGTTGTCTGTTAATGTGTTTGTGTTTTCTGCAAATGTGTTTGTGTTTTCTGTTTGTGTTTTCTGTTGATGCAGTTGTGCTTTTCGTAATTTGCTTGTGTTTTGTCTATTTGCATGTGTTTTCTTAAGTTGCAGTGCGCTGAGCTCTCAGGGGCACCGTAGAAAGAAGAAATCAATAATCTACTGTATACTAATTCATTGATTTTAAAGGAAATTAAAAAAAAGAAAATCTTAAACGATCTATCTATCTATCTATCTATCTATCTATCTATCTATCTGTCTGTCTGTCTGTCTGTCTGTCTGTCTGTCGGTCTGTCTGTCAGGTTAAACATCATTATTACCACTCTGGTGGCAGTGGTCAGTTCCCCCTCACTTCCAGGCCATTGGATGGGTAATGGCCCCCAACAGCGCTGATAGGGCCTTTAGCTAATTTGCTCTCTGTGTTGCTTTGCCTTGGATACCAGTGCACAGGTGTCCTCTCAAGGCCCGTAATCGGAAAGCATCAAATGATTCCACAATGACCGTCATTATTCCCAAGGAGACCTCTGAGCTCCGGACCGCCGGCCGAACCTGAGCCAGATTGCGGGCATGGGGGTGGGGTCTGATTGCACACCGCGACGGAAGAACAACTCCATCGATTCAATTCACTTCGCTCCAGGAGCGCGGCGTCCGTTCCCAGGCAACACAACCCTCTCATTTTCAGCCGCTTTCCTCCTCTCTCTTGTCTTGTCTTTTCCCTCCATGCGCTCCTTCCTTTGTTCTTTCCGTGACCGGCCAGCCCCGTGTAATGCCGTCAGCCGCGCTGCGAGATTAAACACGGCTCCTCGACCCCCCCCCCCCCCAACCACGTCCTCCACGTCCTCCACGCCGATAAAGACCGCCTGCCGAGGAGGAAGGAGGCACAGAGGGCTGAGTGTTTACAGCTCATTGTGCTCCCCGGATGCTGGGCGGCGGGGGGGGGGGGATGGATGGGGTGGAACGCTGGCGGCATAGGTGACGGAGGCAGAGGTGGGGACGGGGGTGGAGGGGGGGTGGCGTCGGGGAGGGAGTGTCTCTCCTCGCCGGCCCGCCAGATGCTCGCCGCGTGCCGAAGGCGGCTCCACGCCGCCACCTCCCCACCGCCGGGTGCCAGCTTGACACGGCCATCTGCGTGTTTGCTCGGCAGCCTCCGCTTCCCAGTCAATTTACATCCTGCGACGTCGCATCACCCTCTTCCTCGCGTCCCCGTTCATCCCCCAGGAACGCGTCACGGTGCTGGAAGTCCGAGGAGTCCTCGCCCACCCCCCGCCCCCAAGGAACCGCTAAGAGGCTCTGCAAATTTGTGAGTCCTCAACTCAACCTCCGAGCGCTTTGCATTCTATTAACATTTGTTAAAGAGTATAAAAGAGGGCGAGCGCAATGACAGAGTACAAGCACGTTCTGGGTTCTTGGAGCATGGGCTACATCCCCCCCTACCCCCTGCGGAGTTAAAATTAAGGGTTGACTTAAGATTTTAGGTTTTTTTTTTGAAAGGTTGAAAACGAATTCATTCGATTCCATGCCGGGAGAAAATATATCTGTTGTCAGAACAAGGCTTTTTGTCCATTTCATTTTATTTATTTTTTTCTATCTCCGGAGAGACCGAGGTGTAGATACACAATCTCAGCTGCTACCAAAGTCAGGCGCTACAAGGGAGAGCAATTTAGAGTCGGGTCGAGAAAAAAAACAGAAAAAAACAGATGGTGAGACGTATGGGATGGGAGCAATGGGAGCTATGGCAGATTGTCATTAAAAAAAAAGGATCGCTCGTGATAAATAAGATATAATAAAGTTATCACCGATCGCACCACCACCTCCAATCCGTCCTTTTTTCTTCCCGGCCCTCAATCTGCTCCCATGTCTTGCCCCTGTGTCTCTATCTTCCGTCCCAGTTAATTGTGTTCCATATTGTTTAAGTGGTTTTTATTGCAAATCGCATAGCCGCCGGGCCCCGAAGGTCCCCGTTTAATATTTCATATAAAAGACGTGGGAATACCATCAGATGAGATTGCCCTGTTCTCCTCATTTGATTTTAAGCTTTCGTTTATATCGTAGTGCTCCGAGCAGAGGAATCAAAATCCCATTCTAAATAATGATGACATTTATATGACTAATTGATGCGGCGCTACCGACCCAGTGTGTTCTTTCCAAAACACAAATGATGGAAAGTGCTAATCCAGCCTAATGCAGGGATCAGAATCATGCAAATTTTGAAACCGTGATATTAAACCGGGGGAGGCTGGAACTCTGATGAGTCTTCTGGAGCGCAAGCCGCGGTCGGTCGCTCTATCCAATCAATATAACAAGCGGCCTGATTCCGTAAGAGCATTCTGCATGGGTTGAAAATCCAATTGTTTTACCTTCCAGTGCCTTTGAATGTTTGACGATTTCTCATATGCTGAGACCCGGAGAGAGAACCTCGTGAATGACTGCATCCCCGAAACCCTTAAAAGTTACTGCCCTGTCCCTCGCCTCTATAAATATTTGAGCGTGTTTTACGCCCTGTCCCGAGTGATTTGGAGACCAGGGAGGCGGGTTAACCCCGGGATTGAGGTAGTTCGGCGTAGGATACGACTGGATTCCCCCTGCTTGACGATCTTACCCGAGTCAAGCCTATCGAGGGCGCGATTTAGCGTGAAACGCTTAAAAATTTGGATGATACGCAAGCTGTTAGGATCGAGGCCCGGGTCCCGAGGCCAGTTCGGAGGCGCTTCAAGCCGCAGTTCAGCTCGCGGCCACTAGACGCTGCTCCAGAAAACCTCCGACCGGATGGAAGTCAATGGAAAATGAAAGACAAAGACTTTGTCTTTCTTGCACTCCTTTGAACGAGCGTCTTGGTGGGGGATTCAGAAAATGATTGTTCCACAAAGAAAAGACGCGCCTGGCCACCTCCTCTCGTGCACGTTTCAAGCGTCTGGCGATGTCGCTCGGTTGTGGTCGGTTGTGATGGCTTCTGCTTTGGTGAAGCCAAAGCAGCCGGGCTGTCTTAATTCCCCGCTTGCTCGCGGACGGACCCGTGTCGGTTGCTGCTGCGACCCGTGACCCTCCAAATATTGGCGGGCGACTGAAGCACTCGGTGCCGGTGACAAATCCCAACGCCGGCAAAGCCCTGACGGTCTCTCCCCTGAACAGCAAAGGTTTGATGCCGCACGCCGTTTGGCCGCATTCATTCATGCGCCGCTGCCTTGCCGCTGCGGCTCCATTTCTCGGAGGAATTGCTCTGAATAAAAGCCTTTTGTTCCCTTCTCACCCGTCAATAGTCTGCGGACGACCGGGTGAAACGGGATCTGATCCCCATCGCCGGTTTCGGGTGCAATTTCTCGCCGCTTTGAACGGTTGACTCAAGGCGGCTACGGATGCTCGTCAACGGGAATGGACGCGTGCCCCGGAACTGGGTGGATGAGCGGCCGGCGGTTTGTTGTGGTCAGCGCTTCCAGGGTGTAAAAAATGTCCGTCCTTATAGGTCATAAGGTCTCAGGCGTATTTCCCTGTTTTTCTTTTGCATCGAATGCCACTTGAAAAATCTGGCAACCCAGGAGAGGGGAGTGAGTGATGGACATGTTTTCCACCCAGTCTGCCTTCCTTCCAGGGAGCGTCGGGCGTCTGTTTTTCTAAACATAAAGTGTCACCGCTCGTAGAACGAGGTTAATATGCGGCGAGGCGTATTTTAACATCATTAGTGGAGGCTAAATGTGCTCGGATTTTTTTTTAACCTCAAAGTGTGTCTTAACATGAACGCGTGCCTCTGTATGAACGGGATTCAGATCTGAGGAGCTCTTTGTTCCCGACAACCACTGCTTGGGCAAATAAAAGCAAGGGAGCAGACGACATGTCATTTCCTTTTCCTCCCTGGACGACAGTGCACTAAAAGGCGTCGTTCCATAGAGTTATTAGCCCATTTTCTAAGACCAGCGGAGGCTGTTGTTGATGCCTTTTTGGCACCTAATTAAGGTATAAGTTGATGTCACACCTGAATTCCAACAATAAAAGAAGTTGACGGCCTGTGTTCGCATAAAGCTGTCTCGCAACGCCGTATCCTTTGCATTACCTTTGTCTTTCTCCCCGACGCACTCCGTCATGCCGGTGCTCGCCGGGCGCTGGGCTCGGCCTTATGGGTTTTTTAGGGGTACCGTAAATCACATCGCAGGTTATTTACACTAGCAAAGTGCACCGCCAATCCTCTCCTCCAGTCATATACGCCACCACCTCCGCGCGGTCTCTCTTCTTCCTCTCTCTTTCTCTCTGTCTCTCTCTCTCTCTCTCTCTCTCTCGCCCCATCTCGCCGCCTCCATCGCCCCCCTGTACCTGTACCTCCGCCCCCCCCCCCCCCCCCCCCCCCCTCTCGCTCTCTCTCTCTCTCTCTTTCTCTCTCTCTCTCTCTCTCTCGTACACCCGGTGTGACCATCTTCCATCCTCCCCCCTCCGTCCAGGCGCCTCCATCCCTCCTCCTTTGCCGGGGCCGACCTGGACATTTCTCACTATTTAGACTTGTAACGCCATCGATTGCCGTGTAAACAGGACGTGGCTTCTCCTTTCCCTCGGTGCAATTTCAGCTTAACTCATTCATCAATACAGCGCTGGTGCCCTCGCCGGCCATGCGGGAACACACACATTGATATCCGTGGGGGGGGTGTAGTTGTAGAAGTAGTAGTAGTAGGCTACACACACACACACACACGTACAAATAGAAATAACGGCAACAGACGTGGTCTCTGTTTCTCCCCGCTCTGGGAGAAACAGAAATAGAATAGTCGTTCCAATTCAAGCCCGTCCCTTCAAAGCCTTTTCTTTTTATGACAACCCGACTGTTTACAGTGGTTCATGTAGGTCAACACGCTCCTGCAAGCTCTTTGCGGTGTATGCACCCCCCCGACACACACGCACCACACACCCCCCACGCCCACCCGGTTCCCCCAATACACAGAATGTGCTTGACACGGTGTTTTTTGGGCTTCCAGCCCCGTGCAACTCCATGACGGAGAAGCGCACAGAGCTCGCAGCTGTTCCTGGCGCTTATTGACAAACGTGTCCTTATTTCCTCAGAGAATGGGAAGATTACATGCATTATTCACACGCTAATATCACGCTGCTCTAAAAGAGTTTGTGCATGGAAATTTGTTGCAACCCCCCCCCACACACACACACACACACGTTAAATCTCCCAGTGGCTGCCACCACCGGTTTCCCTGTTTGAACCTCCTCTTCTTCCTCCTGCTCTTCCTCGCCGGGGCTGCGTTAAATACAGGAGAAGCTAAAACAGAGGCTTCGAGCAGGAAAGCTCCACTGAGCAAAGAGAGGAGCGGCGCGGCGGGCGGGCAGCGGGGGCCTTGGAGGGCCCGTAAAGCCCCGAGGAAGGAGCAGAGAGCTGACCACTATCTATTATTAACTACCTAATCACAGCGGCGTAAGAAGGTGGGGTCGTCTCGGGGATTGAGCGGAGGATGGGGAGGGGAGAAAATGTTCTAGTTATTATGTTGGAATTTTTCTTCAGTGGGTTGAATGCTGGGGGCGTTTTTTTCTTCTTCTTTTAAAACTACTCGTTTGAACGGCCCTTTCAAACTGGATTCACCGTGCCTGTGCATTCCCCCCCCCCCCCCCCCCCTAAAAACAAACAAACAAATAAATAAATAAATAAATCAATCTCCGTCCACACGAGAACATGACAACGATTTAAAACACGTAAGTATTCCAAGCCAGTAGGGGGCAGTACTATCTGATAAAACGTGATATCGAACGCCAGCAACACGCGAAGAACATGAGCAACACGCGCGTTGAGCTCCTTCTTGAGCGTCGGGATCGTGATGATCATGAAAAAATCTCCGTATACCGTGCGTGTGAATGGGGCCTCGATACTGCGATTCCAGTCTGAGGGCTCTGTGCACGCCGCAGGTGAAGTTCACAGGAGAGGCGTCGAGTCACTTCGGCAGAAAATCCATTTCCTGTTTCTTATTGGAACGCGTCGTGTCTGGAAGGGTTCGCTGTTTTTCTAGCCAAGCCTAAAATTCAGACTTAATAAAACATGAAATCTCCTTTTCCAATCTGATATTGATATATTACTAGTATTTTCAACCTACTGCACTGCCGACACGTGGAAATAGTGGGTTGCCATTGGACTGATCCGTTAAAGCAGGAGGAGTAATTATCATGAACGTTGTGCCGCTGAGCTGCTTTGACAAGACAATCACGGTAAATATTTTATGAGCATTTATCCCCTGAAACAGGGCAATAACCAAACAACCAAAGTGGTACTTATTCACTTAATAAATGACCTGGTATTTTTTTTTACCGTAATTTTGAGGTTTTGCGGCTGATTAGCGCGCCGAACATTGGATTGATCCGACGGCGGTCGCCGAGTCGAGCTTCCATCCGTCAACCGTCAGACTTAGTGCCGATGTGCCGTAATTAAAACGAGCGGCTTCACCTCACGCGCGCCACCCATTCGCCGGCTCTCCGTAAAACGCTTTGCTTTCGGTCCTTTTTTCACGCCCGCAGCCGAGGGTCTTTGCCGAGCTCCCCGCTCCTTTTTCAGAGAGACCTTTAGGTTATCGCTATAAATGTGCCGCGGGAGTGTAAATGATCTGTGCTTATCCCTCCAAGCCAGAGTGGGGAGAGACGGCATTCCGCCGCTCACTCCATCAGTACCGGGCCTTCACATCCGCCCCCCTGTAGCCCCCCAATGTGGCATTTCACCGAGCGCTGGCCCCCCGGTCCCAAGCCGCTATGAGTTGAAAGTCACTTTGGAAGGTGGTGAACAGCCGCGTGGCCCTTACTGCGCAAAGATTGATTCCTCGCTCTGATCTTTTATTACAATGTTCGGCATTCCGGCACCTCTCCGAGGGAAAATACCCGTTGTCGGAGCGAGGCGGGGAAAATAGACGCACCTCACGAGAATATTACTTTGACGATTGCTGCCAATATCCCATTACAGGGAAAGAACACCGCGGAGCTCATTTATGGACGTTTCTCCTCGTGGCATATTAGTTTTGGCTCATTTGAAAGCCGGGCCCTAATATCACGCCTCATGGCTAATAATGCCCGCGCTCGCCTGCAACCTTTCCACTCGCCTTGTCAACAGATCGATAAGTTAATACCAGGCATCGGAAAAACATAAGGGCAAGAAGTCACAGTCCACCTGCCTGTGACCTTTTCCGAAAAGAACATATATGCAGGAATGTCGGGGGCCGGGCAAACATGTCCGCCCTGCCCCGCATCACAATGCCTCGCGAGAGCGACGCACCGTGTCGGAATACAAGAGGATGAATCAGCCCCGCGCGGAACGGCAACACTGCACCGGGGGGGGTCGGGGATCAGGGGGGGGTCCAGTGTCATTAATATTTGATGGAGTACGATGGAGGTAACCTTTAAGGCTTCCTACTGCTGAGTACTCCCATGCAACCTTTTCTTTTCATCTGGACTGCTCCCTTCCGCCCGCCAACTCAGCCATCTTGATTCCGGGTGGACCTGGACGTATGCGCCATAACAATCACAAAAATGGACCTTTTTAATTCAAAGGTCTAGTCCATACGTTACGCTTATTGGGACACCGTGTCCGGACGTCGTTGTTGCGGCTGTTGTCGTTGGCCTCTGACCTTTAGAAATTTGGATGCTCTGTCAGTGATAAGGGATGTGCACAGCAGCACCAATCTATCAGGGGCGTTCTGGCACTTCCTGTCAGACACCACCACCACCGCTGCCTGGACGAGTCACCTACAAGGAAGATTCCTCTGTTTTGGTGCCGGGGGATGTGATGTTAACATACACGGCTACACCTGTACGAATGACCTACACTCTACGAAATGCGGCGATATGCGCTCACATCATTTTAAGACGTTAAAGCGTCCGGCCAAAAAGTGCTTGAGCGGAATCGGAATTCCATTCAAAACGGCGACGATCTTTATCAATATCTGTAAAAAAAAACAAAAAACAGCATTATTTTCTCAAAGTTTCCCTTTTTCTGTTCAAACGACGAGTTTAAAAACATTTTTTATTTATTTTTTGCTCACTTGAGGTGATGGGGATGCTTTTTCGTTCTTTGTTGTGAAAGTTCATCCGGACAGTTTACAGATCAGGTCGGACAGACAGGGACGGGGTGAAGCACGTGGGCTAAACCTCGGCACCACGAGGCCCGACAACCCGTTCATCTGCAGCGGGAGAGCCTCTTTGTTTGAACGGAGATTGAAATTGTAAAAGCTTTCGCCGTTTTTTCCCGATGCCTAATTGACGCCGTAGATGTCAAATTTCCCCCCCGTGATCCACACAGACGTGTGTGTGTGTGTGTGTGTGTGTGTGTGTGCGCGTGCGCGCTCACACCGAGTTATTGACAGGTTTGATTTGTGTAGTTGTTTTCCGGTTTCTCTACTTAGTTGAACATGGACGTCAAAGGCTGCGGTTGAAGCCGTCGATGGTTTTGATTGTTGGGTGTCCGGGTTGTGCCCTGTGAGGATGTCGGAGGGCTCCGTTCTACGCCAGCACCACCGGCAAACTCTCATTTGAATGTTTGCACCGGTTTTCCCACGGCGTCCACAAGGATATTGGTCGTTTAAAGGAGGTTCAGTAGCGGTTCCTCTGTGCTCTACCGTAGATTTAGCAGAAGAATAGGTAGAAAATAGTTTGTGGGAGACCCTGGATAATGATTGTTTTTTTTTTTTTTTTGTATTTCCTTTTCAGTGTCTAGCATTTTTCTGGGAAATTGTTTGCCCGGTTGAATGTGTTTGTGCCATTGATCTTTGCCATCTGATAAGGAGGCCCGGCGACAGGCTGTTAACCTCAAACAGAGGGGGCATTAATCCATTTCAACCATCTTGCCGCTCTTCATGCGGAGCGCCGAGGACGGCACTATCCTGCTGCGCAAGCCAATAAAACCTCAGAACTCACGACTTTCAAATTCTCCTTTTTTTTTTTTTAACCGTGAATTTAAGGTCAGTGTGGCCCTTGAAATCGTTTTTTATTTTTTTTTAAGTCTTTGATTAAATTCCCCAGAATGCTTGGTCATCGGTTTGGAAACAAGACTGTGACGTGGTTTTCCTCCGACTGTGGCTGTGCACCGCGTAGGAGATTTGGTACAGCCAGTCATGTACGCCCAAAGCGGTTTATTGGCTTATGGGTTGACAGGTCCTACTGTTTGAAATGTTTACTGTCGTGATGAGAAATGTCCTTTCAGAGGAACCTAAGGTTTCGGGGCGTGCCTCAGGAAATATACTGTGGCCACTAATGGATTTTGTAATTGGAAGTTGCATGGGGGTGGGGGGGGGTTGTATCATTTAAAGGTCTGTTTCAAAAAAGACCTGGAGTTTAATAGAGAGTGCCTTCAGGCAACATCTTGCGCTGTTTAACCCTGAGCGATGGCCTGCTAATGGATTTTTCGACTGACGGCTGCATTAAAGCAATGACTGCATTTCACATGTCAGTATTTGTCCGCTCGACATTCACTAATATGCTCTGTCTTTTGATTAAATTAAAACTGGTTCAGTTTTGGCATCAAACGTTCACTTAAATGCTGGATATTTCGCTGAGAAAGTCACTTTTTTTTTAGAATAGATTTTCCAATTGAAAGCTTAGACACGGCAACATGAAGAAACCCGCATTTGGTATCAGAAGCTAAATTAAATTCCAGTTGGGAAAATAATTGAATAGTGATTTTTTTTTTCGACTAATATTATGATTGCGGTTTTGTATACCATTTTTTTTTTACTTCCTTATCTTCTGTATAATACAGAGCATTGTGTCACGAAATACAAGCAACAAAACATTCTATCGTGTGACCAACACAACAATGAACACAGTTAACATATAAACCGCTCTTTCCTGTCGGCCAGGCCTGCGTGTTATGATGAAATGAGATGAATTGATGCATGAACTGATATGAATAACACATCTTTATTGAACTACTGAATTGTGAAAATAAAAACCTTCAATCACAGTAGAACACTGACTGATTGGTTTAACTTCAAGCCTCGTATTAGTTTGAATCGATAAATGAACTGAATGAAATGAATGAAATAAATCGCAGGCTTTGTGCTTTGAAAATTGCATTCTGTTAAATTGCGATGTCGGTTTGAATTTCATTAATCGTTCAGTCCTATTATATAGTGTAACAACATTTGTAACGGATGCTCCCACGGCCGCACATATAAAGTTGAAGCTTTATCATAGCTTCCTTAGTTCTGTAATTATCTTTTCAAACACGACATCAACGATGCACACACAAAGCTACAACACATCATAACAACCCATTGTTTCAGAGAACAATACATATTTTATCGATGGGATTTTGGTCGCATGCCGAGAAAAGGACACAAGCTCCACGGCTGCGGCGGTTAAGTACCGGCCTCGAGGAGCTGTGGAGTAATCCGTTGCGGTCTACCTCATGGGGTGAGGCGTCACTTCTTTAAAATCACTTTCATGCGTTTAATCATTCTGTTGCTGGCGTTTGTCTCACCCCTCTTGTCTCTTTTTTTGTTTGGCTCTGCTCCGATTCCTTCCCTCCTGTTTCATTCGGCGAGGTGTGTTTGCCGTCAAGTCGTCTTTATGTTCCTTTTCAAGTTCTTTTGACCTCATTATTATTGTCTTTCTTTTGTCAGACTCGACTTCATTTGTTAGTGTTGCACTTGCTTTACGACGATCACAGTCGATTCCGTTTTCGGCCCGTTTACCCTCACCTTGGCTTCGATCCGCAGCACCTGCGACCCCCGTGTCCCGGTGGGTCGGCCCCTCACCACATTATTCAAACATGCGCGCGTCACTTTCGTGAACCTTGAAGGCACAGAACGTGCATCCGTCACGAGTACAGACGCTCAGCCTCAACCTCACACGTCTATGCGCCGATAGTATCATCCAATCGGCCGCGGGGCAGGATCCACGAGAAAAGTGTTTATGTGCGGACAAACAAAATGCTTTCTGCAGATTGAAAACAGGGTTCAAACAAACAGAGCCGCCGACCATCGCACAACAAGGAATCTCGGGATCTCAGAAACAGCCGCACCTACTGTTTGCGGAACGTCAAACAAATCCCCGTCTTTGGCTTGACACACCATGTCCTTCCGAAGACCTTGTGATAGTTAAAACCGTCCAAATGTTCTCCTAGAGTACAGCTCGTTATTTATCTAAAACCCCCTACAATGTTCCCCCTGGATCAACTGCCAAAAGCTGATTCACTTTTTTTTACTACATGTCGTA
>NC_137195.1:6231702-6316702 GCF_960531495.2 Zeus faber
CGCTTGGCCGTGACGATAGCGCCGTCTGAGTGTAATTCAATTTGACCCGTTGCTAATAATGTCCTGAGCCTTATTTAGCAGAGCTCTACGGTTAGATTGCCGCCACTTAATTGAGAGTGACACGATAGCACCGGCAGCTGGCGTGGCACGTCGTCCACCGGGAGAATGTTATGGCAGAGGTGTGTTGAAGAGCGATCCGTGTGTTTAATGTGTCTAACCGCTGATTGTCTTAAGAAATTATTCTGGACGTACCCTTCAGAGACGCGTGTTTTACAGCTGACACTTTAGAGGTGACCCAGGTTATCTGCTATCGGCCAAGGAACGGCTCTAACGGTTAAAGGGGACCTATTTATTTTCCCTCAAACATAATATTATTATACTTCTTGCCTCAAATTTGTTCAGAAGCAGATTTTGGTGAACCGACGAGGTGAAATCAGTGAAAGTTTACGGATTAAATACAACGGAAACCGGAATTTCTGCTCAAACCGATCGAAACTAGGGGCCTCAGGAGGGTGGTGCCACCCACTACCCTCACGAAAATTAACCATGGTTTTAACATGGTAAGCAGACGCATGGTCAACTATGTTTTTTTGCCAGAGAGAATAACTGTGGTTTATGACTTATACTATGGTTTAACCATGGTGTGGTGTGGGGATGGGGGATTTACCTGTTGCTCGTTCGACCAATCAACAAGCAACAGGCATACAGCCACACTGATCCTGGGCCCCAATTTCACAGACCCAGGACAGGTGTGGCTGCAAAAACCACACCATCCCCACATCACACATGGTTTTACCAGGGTTTACAAAAGTATCTCAGCCAAGGTTTCATGGTGAAATGAAAAACCATGGTTTGTGAACCACGTTTATTCTATGGTTTAATCACACTATACAATGATTCTCCTACAGTATTACCACCGTATCACCACCATGGTTTTACTACTATGCTCCATAGTTTACCATGGTTGAACATGTGGTTATCCCATTACCATTGATTTACTCAAATTTCATCAGGTTTAACAAAGGGTCATTTATGGTGTTGCCTTTGTAGTATTAGTATTGTAGTATTGTATTGTATTGTAGTATCGATTTGTATTTGGATTACAGTAAGCCATGAGCATACCATTGTGAAAAAAAAAAAGCTAAAACTGGTTCCTCTCCCAGCCATAACAAACAATCATTGATAAGGCGACAATAAGCATAGTTACCATAAAGTACCATAGTAAACCAAGAGACTAAACCCCTAACCGCCTCTGATGGCTGCGTCCATTTGTGGATAAATAATTGTAAGTGGCTTTGGAAGAAATCGTGGGCGAAACAGTGATGTAATGTCATAACACCCCAATGTTTAACCTGTGGGACCCTAGTAGTCCATGGAAGCGCTGCAGGCGCTAACCCTAACCCTAACCCTAACCCTAACCCTAACCCTACCCTAGCCCTAACCCTAACTGTACCTTAACCCTAACCCTAAACCAAACCCTAACCCTAACCTTAACCCAAACCCAAACCCTAACCCTAACCCTAACCCTGTCCACACCCTAACCCTAACCCTGACCCTAACCCTAACCATACCCTGACCCTAACCCTAATCCTACCCTAACCCTAACCCTAACCTAAAACTTAACCCTAAGCCTAAGCCTAACCCTTAGCCCAAACCCTAACCCTAACCCTAACCCTAACCTAACCTAACCCTTACCCTAACCCTAACCCCTAACCCCTAACCCTAACCTTAACACTAAACCCTAACCCTAACCCTAACTTATGCTAACCCTAACCCCTACCCCTACCCCTAACCCTAACCCTAACCCTAAGAAAAACAGCAAACCATGTTTTTATGGATTACTTTTTATATAAATAAAAAACACAGGTACTCCTCACTTTACGACCGAGTTCCTACAACCAGGTCATTAAGTGAATTGGTCGATAAGTGAGGACCCATGTTATTTCACAGTAAGGGGGCGGGGCTGGTATATATAGTGTATGAAGTATATATAGTGTATATAGTATATATAGTGTATGAAGTATATATAGTGTATATAGTATATATAGTGTATGAAGTATATATAGTGTATATAGTATATATAGTGTATATGGTGTTATTTCATGGTAAGGGGTCGTGGCCATTGAGAACGCTAGTGTACTGAATACTGACAGACTGCAGGAACAAGACTGGTGATGAGAAGAGATGTATACAGTGTATATAGTATATATAGTGAATATAGTATATATAGTGTATAGTGTATATAGTATATATAGTATTTAGAGTAGATATAGTATATATAGTATATATAGTGTATATATAGTATATATAGTGTATATAGTATATAAAGGGTGATGCGTGATGAGATGCTTGACGCTGAGACGTCGTGGTATTGTACACAGTGTACTACACAGACTGGTCAGAGAGCTTGTAGTTAAACAGATTGTTCTTTCAGTGAGTAGTACCAGTATGATAATTGTAATAATCTCGTGGTATTTTTCCAAATGTAGAGCGTTGAATCCAACGGCGATTTTCTTTAAAAAAGTGCACCAAACACATCAGCAGTGCGACAAACCCATTAACGGAAAGCAGCGCGGCAGTGAGAACAAACGCCTCTCACGTGTCGTATGTGGTGGTCGTATGTGGGACGCAGACGTCTTTTAGGGATTCTTCGCCGAAAAGGTTCGACTCGAGCAGCTAAACAGTGATTTTGATTCGGGCGGGGGTGAGGGCGGGGGGGCGGTTGGGTGGTGGGGGTGCCGTTCCATCCTGTGAACCCACAGCGTTGATGTCGTCTTCTCAGTGACAGCGCTCCGCTCCGTGGCCTACTTTAAAACCGGGCTCAAAGCGACACCGCGGCAAGCCCCCGTACCGCGCCGCCAAAGCGACTCCGCCTCAGAAAGTCGACGGCGTTCGTCGGCACAGCCACCGCCATGTCCCCCCCCCACCCCCCCAAAAAAAAAACCGAGATGGATGGAAGCAGATGAAATCCGACAAAGACGCGGCGGCCCGAAAAGTCAGCGAGGGAAAGCGAGGCGGCACGCGCTCCGGTGGACGGCCTTCCTCCATCAATAACACCAATAAACCGGTTGAAGGCGCTTTAGACACAGTTGTCCGTCAGCGCCGGTGATGGCACCATTAAATATTTCTCCATTTGGGGGAAACTTCACTTTCGCTCGCTTTTAACCGCACCTTCATAAAGAACTCAATTTTTTCTTTTTTTTTTGTTCCGTCTCTTTATCGCCCGGGTGCAGGCATCTCAAGGAGCTGAGCGGGAAAAGAAAAGGCCCCATATTTTTCCTTATCCTCATTAGGCGCCACAAAGGGCCCCCCCGCCTGCTTTTGTCTCTTAAATCTGTCTCCTGACCAGCCGACGGGGGCCATGATGGAGCTGGTGCCACGCGGGCTGTGATCGTCTCCGGTGATACCGGAGCCCTGAAAAGAAGTGCTTCGCAAGGAGCCCGGCTAAATGACTTTTTTTTCTTTTTTCCCCGCTCCTCCCCGTCCCGTCCCCCCCCGCCCCGTCCCCGCGGCGTTGCCTCTTCCCTGTCGCGATGATCTCGATCTCGCGGCGGAATGTTCCCAAAATCAAAGTTGCGGACGCACACGTGTTGCTTTTGGACGTCTTAAGCTCGTTTTACGCACTATCGGGTCCAGCTCAGGTTGGCTGTACCGCCGGGGTTTGAAATTTTAGAGAAATGACCCAATTTCCCTTCTTTTTTTTTTTTTTTCTTTTTCCCCTTAACTTTCATGGACTTTAGAATTGTGTTTCTTCCTTTGAAACGCTCTTTTCTCCAGAGACCATTTTTCTGGAGGAGGCATAAAATACGTTTAATCCACACTTGCACTACCCGGCAACAAGAGCATAAACTCAGACAAAAATAAACATTAGGTAACAGCAGAACATTAGGTCATTTCCAAAGTGTCAAATATCGGAGAGTTGCAAGGAGCTGCAGTACGCTTTGTTAAATGGTAATAAGGTGGCGGTATACTTCATTTGTGGTAAATGGGATAAAACATGGTTTGGTCAGTTAATGACTTATGACATCCACGTCTTTTGTCTCTTATATACTGTAAGTATTACTTTGAAATCCCGTGGTCAGTCAAGTCACACACTGATTTATTTATCAGTGATTGTTGTTGGTGTCTGGCTTTGCTCTGTCACACTGGCGACACGCACGCACGCACGCACGCAGGCACGCACGCTCGCGTGTTATTTTGAGGCGGAGTGGGTGTAGAGAAGGGATCCGCCATGTTTGTTAAAGGTCAACCTTCAAGGTGTCATTAGCATGGGGCGGGCCGTGGATTGCGTGTTTCCACCTCTTTCTGTATCGCATGCAGGAACGCATCGTCTCTAATTAAACACTGGAATCTCTCGGACGTCTCATGTAATAATGATACAGTTGGGAAGTGGTTTGTTTACAAGCGATTAACACAACAGACACAAGGTGCTTTACAATTTGCCTGCAGGGTCATTATGTTATGTTGGGGCTGCCAATGTCAACACTAGATTATGCATTGATACAATAAGTGTGTGTGTGTGTGTGTGTGTGTGTGTGTGTGTGTGTGTGCGTGCGTGCGTGCGTGCGTGCGCGCGCCGTGCCACTGCCACTACGCCGTAGATAGGACCATCCATCAGTTCAAAGAGCAGAATAACCAAGAGTGACATTCAATTACACTATGCTAATTTGTATTTATTTATTTATTTATCGGGCTTTTTCGCCATTCATTTGCTTAATTAACTGTTCTGGACACAAGCTATCATGAGCAGATTGCAATATTCCTTCCAATAACAAACCGTAATGAAATATATTATTAGCAATAACGTTAATGGAACGAGTGGAGTGCGACTCGTCACGCCGGCAGGATGGATGGCGTCTTCAGGACAATGAGAGCGACCGGCGCGGGGATTTGGAAACAGGCCCCCCCTGCGTATGAACCCCGACACGCCTGGAAACTTGTTTTGGACGGGTGTTGAAATGTGCACTCCTGCTTTTTATTTTAATGCGTCATTTGTGTCATATTGTCTGCCAGTCACGAGAAGGCAAGTGTTATTATATAAGTATATATTCCCAACAGTATTTCATAACTGTTGACAAATTCCCGTCAACTGGTCCGTATATATGTATAAATTTGGGGTTTTATTTTCTTCTTTTTTTTTACCCTGACTGTTATTGCAAATGGGACCTTATTCTCAATTAAAATGCAATTAAGATTTTAATTAATGTGGCTAAAAGAAAGTGCTGCCTGCTTTGACAGGAACCACTGAACCCAAGGCATGTGAAGGTAATTACAGTTTTTTGTTTTTTTTTGCTGTGCCGTGCAGCCTCTTTGGCGAGGGGTTCGGGGGATTCTCATTAAAGCTTCATTTTAATTTTATTTTTTTATTTTTTGTTTCGCAATCTGGCCTTTATGTGGCGCTTTAAAGTTGATAAACCTCCACAGGTGATATTACTTTTACCACCTGTGATTACTTGTATGTAAGTACAGTATTCATCATTTTTCGATACTTTTACGCAGGATTTTTCTTTTTGCTAACCCTAACCCTAACCCTAACCCTGCAGCAGTTTTCTGCAGCAGGGGTGGCGTATTATTATTCCACCGTTATGATGCTCTGTGTATTACTGTATTATTATTTATGACCCGTGTGCAGAGGGAGCTTTGTGGGCGTGGTGCCCGTTCCTCCATCACGCGTCACCAACCTGACATGACGTCCCTCTAATTGGACGGAGAGAAAAACAGAGCGCTGTTCTTCCTCACCTCGGCGGCCGACGCGATCAAAAAGGTGAAGGAGCGTCCCCGTCGGGGAATCAGGAGGGTCCGACCAGGAGGATGTTGGGTCGGAGCCCGGGGCCCTGTTCACCGCTGGGAGGACACACCCACTGTGTGAATATAAAATACACTGTTATAGTACAAAATACACAGTTTTAGTGCTAAATACACAGTTTTAATACAAAATACACTATTGTGGTACTAAATACACTGTTTGCATATAAAATACACTGTTTTAATGCAGAATAAACTGTTGTCGTACTAAATACACTGTTTTAATATAAAATACACTGTTTTAATACAAAATACACTGTTGTAGTATAAGTTCACTCTATAAATACAAAATACATTGTTGTGGTACAAGTACACTGTTTTAGTGCTAAATATACAGTTTTAATACAAAACACACTGTTGTAGTACAAAATACACTGTTTTAGTGCTAATTTTACAGTTTTGATACAAAATACACTGTTATAGTTCAAAATACACTGTTTGAGTACAAAATACACTGTTTGAGGGCTTAATACACTGTTTAAATACAAAATACACTATTTTGGTACAAAATACACTGTTTTAGTGCTTAATACACAGTTTTAATACAAAATACTGTGTTGTAGTACTGAATACACTGTTTTGGTACAAAAAACACATGTTGTAGTCCTAAATACACAGTTTTAATACAAAATACACTGTTGTAATACTAAATACACTGTTTTGGTTGGTACAAAATACACTGTTTTAATACCAAATACACTGTTGTAGTACTAAATACGCTGTTTTAATATGAAAAGACAAGTTCCTTCATTAGCTGCACACAATATATTTTGAATAGTGAGTGGATTTTTTTGCAAAAAACACCCGATACTGTTCCTGATTATTATAATTATTTTACTATTATTTCAATGTTTTAACACAAATTCATTTTGATGTTTTGAACAAGACCAGAACAATTCATGTTTTAATTCTTTCGTTTTCTATTTTCGTTTATAATGTTTTCAGCTGAGATTACAAAATACAGCTCAAAATACAGTTTTCCTATTCAGTCACAGAGGGTACTTTGAAGTAACATTATGGGTGTGAATATGTTGACGCTGAATAAATGTCAAAATGACTGAATGATATTCAGATAATTTGATTGACAAACAGCTTTTCCTTTTTTTTTTTTTTTTTAAATCCTGTTTTTTTTTGTTTCGTTTTTTTGCGTGTCAGCCGTCGTCGCTCCTCTTCGCCGCCGTATGAATAAAGAATTAAGTCCATCCGCCGCCGCTGACTTTGATCCCGTTCGCCTTCAAGTAGCGGCTCCATTAAAGGATGAAAAGGCAAAGATCTGGCCATTGTTGAAGAAGAACCCCATCAAATGACACGGGGGAGGTGACTCCTGCTTTCGGCCGCCATGACACGCGCTGGCAGGTGAGGGATGGGAGAGATGGGGGACGTCCGGCCGGGTATTGATTGACTGAGCCCGGCACCGGCTCCTTCCTCCCACTGTCAATCACCCCCGTCCCCCGCCCGACTGCCCTCCTCCCCCACGGCTCCCCCTCCCGGCTCCTGCCCTCATTTAACTTCATTACCGCCGGGCTGACAGCCAGCGAGGGGCCGACAGCAACCTGCGACCCTCTCCTGTAACTTCCCTCTCACACTTCCTTCCTCTTCCTCTTCTCCCGCCTGGTTGTTCCTGATTGAAAAACGGGAGGAATCATGGCCCCCGCCCCCACCCCCACCCCCACCGCGCCCCACTGCCGCCCTCCCACCAGTCGAGCTCGGTGGCATTGATAACGGTCTGACACGCCGCAGCGGAGAGCGCTGGCATCGATTCTCCCCTCCTCCCACCCTCTTGTACTTCACTGTTTCTTTCTCATCCTTAGGTTCATCTTTCTGCTCGTTGTTTTTTCGGGGCGTCATTTCTATTTTTATTTTGTATTCATTGTTTTTTTTTTTTTTGGGGCTTAAGAGGTATCTGAAACGGCAGAACGCGCAGTCGTGGTTGAGGTCTCGTTACAACCGGGACGTTTCAGACGCCTTGTCATTCCAGTTTGATCGATACCCATCTACATTTGGAGCAGAAATTTGGCGAAAAACGGTCGTAACTTCCTTAGTTTCAGAGCGGGTCACAGAGCGACCCCCTTGGTGACATCGTCAGACGAAGTTATGCAAGTCCAGGCTTCGCCATTCGGAACTCATTCCCCTCCAGCCACTGGCGAGTATGGCACCGAGGGTGAAGAAGGGTCATTTACCTTTGCAGATCTGGGTGCCTAGCTACTTCGTACTCCCGGGTGGTGTGGTTTAAGTGGCCACACCTGGACATATGGACCATAAGGATTCGGCCAGGGATTAATCAGCGAGCAACAGGTAAAACCCCCTTTTCCACACACACACACACAGCAGAGGAGCCCTTGTCATGACACGTTTTCCATCTGCTCCGGGCTTGTTCCACCTTGCCCTCTCGCTACAGTTAAACCGGTACGTTCAACCCTGTCGCCGTTTTGATGACTCGCAACTTGACAGTAAATAAACGGCGTGGGACTCGACGTGGAAGTTGAAGACTTGACTTGACTTGAGTCATGATGACTCGAATGACTGGTTTGTGTTCTTTGTAATTCACTGAAATACTGAACAAAAACGCAATCGGCAAACAAAAAGGTACTCTGGTTGGGCTCTCGGAGAGTCCCCCTCACCTCATGTTGTCGCGGCTCGGTAGCAGATGGTCAAATGTTGCAGTAATACATGAACGGTGCCATCGTGCAGTTTGAGATTTCCTCATCAAACAGGAGTTGGTGTTCAGAAAGGTGTAAGATGTAAACAAGGGACGGTGTTTTTTTCTCTTCCGTGTTAAGCTCCGTGCCCCGTGTTTGGCCCGTGAAGCGCCTCGCTCCTCCATGTTTGTTTACGTTCGCTCCCACGTGCAGATGACGTAGAGCACGGTGACTCCGAACGGCGTCACGTGTTGCCGTAAAGCAGTTCTGCTGCTGATTCGCGACATAGTGATAGAAACGGTATAAAAGACCCACCGAAGTCTTTTTTTTACTATTTTGACCACATCGGATCCACACTAATGCCGCTGGTCTGTCCCGATTTTTTTAAATAAGTAAAATCAACGAAAACATTGATTATTTAGTCTGTACTTATCTGTTTTACACTACTTTTAAGTTACTCACAAAAATGAGCGCAGAGGTCCGACTAGGCATTATAAATCCATCCATGCTTGTCTACACTACACGGACATGGCTCTCCAAGCAGGAAATGATGCTGCGTTCATGGGAAACTCTGAAAACTAATTTGTTTCGGAAGTGATGATGGGTTCACTGGAACTCTGAAAAAAAATATATACATATACATTTAATTTAATAACATCTATTTTCATTTTTATTTATCAAAAAGTTCTTTGTGTGTTTATTTTTATTTATTTATTTGGTTATAAGTTAAATGTTCTCAAATATAGATACTTAAATAAAAGTGCATTGCACTGCTGCCTCACAGCAAGAAGGTCCTGGGTTTGATTCCCGCCTGGGGCGCTGTTGGCACCGTGCTCCGGCGGTTAAGTGAAGCGGTGGACGGACCAATCAGAGGCTGCGCTTCAGGACGCTCTGACTGACGTAGACTGGGACATGTTCCAAACAAGTTCAAGTGACGTCAGCGAGTTTACGGAGGTTGTAGTAAGTTTTGTGGCTACGCTCGCGGATGAAATCGTTCCCACGGTGAAAGTTCGGATATTTCCAAACCAGAAACCATGGGTTGATAAATCCATCCTTGGCGCTCTGAATGCTCGCACGGCCGCTTACAACGACGGACTTGTATCTGGTAACATGGACAATTACAAAGCGGCGTCGTACAATCTGCTGAGGGCGGTGAGGGACGCTAAACGGACGCACAGAGAGACCGTGGAGCTGCAGATGGAGCGGGGGGACACAAGACGCTTGTGGGAGGGGCTGCGAACAATCACAAACTTCAAGAGCAGCTCCTCCCCAGCCACGAGTGTGGACGCCTCCCTGGCCAACCAACTGAACTCCTTTTATGCGCGGTTCGAGTCTGGCAGCAGCACCGCTAGCTCGCCGGGTAATTGGAGTTACACCGCTGGGGACGAGCGCGCACTCTCAGTGTCCGTGCACGAGGTCAGGAGGGCTCTGATGCGGGTGAACACCAGGAAAGCTGCGGGCCCAGATGGCATATCTGGACGAGTACTGAAGACCTGTGCTAACCAGCTAGCTCCGGTGTTCACCACAATATTCAACATCTCCCCGGCTGAATCAGTGGTCCCATCCTGCTTCAAGAGGTCCACCGTCGTTCCTGTCCCGAAGATCGCCTCTCCAACCTGCCTGAATGACTACCGTCCGGTGGCCCTCACCTCGGTGGTCATGAAGTGGTTCGAGAGGCTGATTAAGGATTACATCTGCGCCACCCTCCCCCGCACCTTGGACCCGTTGCAGTTCGCGTACCGGCAGAACAGATCCACGGATGACGCGGCCTCCCAGGTACTGCACACCACGCTCACGCACCTGGATGGCCAGAAGGGGGCCTTTGTGAGAATGCTGTTCATCGATTATAGTTCAGCTTTCAACACCATAGTCCCCACCAGACTGGCTGTCAAGCTGTTGGAGCTCGGATTGAATGGTCCGCTGTGCACCTGGATCCTGGACTTCCTCACAGGCCGCCCCCAGGTGGTCATGGTGGGGAAGTACATGTCAAGCTCCCTCACCCTGAATACAGGATCCCCCCAGGGCTGCGTCCTCCGCCCCCTACTGTACTCCCTGTACACACATGACTGTGTGGCCAGGTCCAGCTCCAACACCATCATCAAGTTTGCTGACGACACCGTGGTCGTGGGCCTGATCACCGACTGCGATGAGAAGGCCTACCGCGAGGAGGTGGCTGACCTGTCACTCTGGTGCCAGGACAACAGCCTCCACCTGAACGTCAGCAAAACCAAGGAGCTGATTGTGGACTTTAGGCGTGGATCACAATCGAGGACGCACGCGCCCTTGTGGATTAATGGGACTTCTGTCGATAGGGTGAGCAGCTTCAGATATCTGGGAGTCCACATCACAGAGGACTTAACATGGACTGTTCACACAGACACTCTGGTGAGAAAGGCGAGGCAGCGTCTCTACCACCTCAGGCAGCTGAGGAAATTCCGGGTCTCGGTGAGGATCCTCAAGTCCTTCTACTCTGGAGCAGTGGAGAGCATCCTGACAGGCAACATCACTGCCTGGTTTGGGAACTGTACTGCCCAGGACAGGCGGGCCCTGCAGAGGGTGGTGCGTTCAGCTGAACGTACCACTGGAACTACCCTCCCCCCCTTGCAGGAGTTATACACCAGGAGGTGTAGTAGCAGAGCTGCAGGATCATGAAGGATCCTCATCACCCCAACAACGGACTGTTTCAGCTGCTGCGGTCAGGCAAGCGCCTCCGCAGCCACACAGCGAGAACAGAGAGACTGAGACAGTTTTTTCCCGCACGCCATTAGAACTGTCAACGCTGACCTCACCAGGGGTCCTAACCGAGCCATGCACTAGGCTCCACTACCTACTGTACTGTATGTAGCATACTGTACCGCATACTGTGTCACTGTTCAGGGTTGTTCGTGATGCCGTATTGCTGCGCCGTACTGTTGTATACTGTGCTGTATTATCCCAAACACTACTCCCTCTATTCACATTCACATGCCACTTTAATTCACATGCCACTTTAAATGCACATATCTGTATATACATAGGCATATTCCTTCTATCTATTCCATTTTATTTCAATTCATTTTTATTGTATTTTATTCTATATATTTTTATCTTATTCTATAAGTATTCCACTTACTGTATTACGTTTTAGGAGTCAGTTAGTCGGTCTATTAGAAAGGAATTTTCTACTTTTTATTTTGTTTTCTATTTTTTCCTAGGACATATTGTGTGCTATCACCGGGTGCGTTGCATTACATTTCACTGCATATATGTATGGAAGTATGTATATGTATGTGACAAATAAAAAATCTTGAATCTTGAATCTCTTGAATCAAAAGCATGCACACATCACCATCTGACCAGCGATGGACGCACGTCCACGAATGCTGCCCACTGCTCCTGGCTGCGCCCCCAGAGGAAGGACAAGCCAGGATGGATTAAATGCAGAGGCCTCATTTCACCGGCCACCATCCAAAGCGTGTGTGTGTGTGTGTGTGTGTGTGCATGCTGTGTGACAATTAAAGATTCTTCTGCTGAAAGCAGCTCTAGACCAACCATTTATTTTGTGTCCACACTGCTTCATCCAGGAACAATCGTAGTTCTTAAAACAGCGTTCTTCAGGGAAATCGAAACTGAACGCCAGCAGAGTAACATGCAGTGACATAAGTGCCCGTTGGTTGATTAGTCCGGACATAAATCCACAGTGTTTGTAACTACAGTGTTGTAAATTGTGCTGTGTTTCACAGAACCTGAAAAACTGTAATACATGCCTAAAACGACTGCAGCTATATTTATTTATTGTTTTTTATTTTGGTTTTTTTTTAAGATTATATTTGCTATTTCGTCTTTTTGTTTCTGTATATTTTCACATGTTTAAATATATTGCAATTTTCTTTTTTATATTTTTCATTCCATTGCTTTATTATTATATCTATCTATCTATCTATCTATCCATCTATCTATCTATCTGTCTATCTATTTTCCGTTCTTCCTTCCTTCCTTCCTTCCCCCTACTGTGTCCTGTTCTTGTTCCCATCAAGGTCACCTGCCACACTCCTCATCCGCCCCGTCCATGGCCCGTCCCCTGAGAGGCCGGACGTCAAGCTGTCGTCTGGAGGCGTTTGTCTCTCTCTACCTGTTTCCTTTCACACTTTCTTTTTTTTTTTTTTTCTCAAAACCAGAAATGATTTTTACATGGCGCTGCACAGCGGTCGTGGGGGCAAATCTCTAATAACATCGGCTGTCTGCGGTGTCTGGCTTTTTTCCAACACTCGGAAGCAGAGGAGCAAAGTAAGCAAAATGCATGCTAAGGAATTTTTTTTTTTAAGTGAAACAAAACGTACGTTGATCTTTATCATTTTGCAATCGCTTGCTTGGCCGCTAGATTCAAGTACTCGTTCAATTGACAAGATTCAAGATTCAAGAGGTTTATTCGTCACATACATATACATACTTTCATACATATACGCAGTGAAATGTCAATGCAACGCACCCGGTGATAACACACAATATGTCCTAGGGAAAATTTATTTCTAATAGACGAGCTAACTGACTCCTAAAACGTAATACAGTAAGTTGAATACTTATAGAATAAAATAAAAATATATAGAATAAAATAAAATACAATAAAATAAAATGAGATAAAATGGAATAGATAGAGGGAATATGCTTATGTATATGGAATAGCCAATTATGTATATACAGATATGTGCATTAAAGTGGCATGTGAATTAAAGTGTCATGTGAATGTGAATAGAGTGAGGTAGTGTTTGGGATAATACAGCACAATATACAACTGTACAGCGCAGCAATACGGCATCACGAACAACCCTGAACAGTGACACAGTATGCGGTACAGTATGCTACATACAGTACAGTGAGGTAGTGGAGCCTATGTGTGAGGCTCAGTGAGGACCCCTGGTGAGGTCAGCATTGACAGTTCTTATGGCTTGCAGGAAGAAACTCTGTCTCAGTCTCTGTGTTCTCGCTGTGTGGCTGTGGAGGCGCTTGCCTGACCGCAGCAGCTGGAACAGTCCGTTGTTGGGGTGATGAGGATCCTTCATGATCCTGCAGGCTCTGCTACTACACCTCCTGGTGTATAAGTCCTGACAATTCATAATCTTTGAGAATATCAAATGAACAATTTAATATAGATCCCCAGATACAATGGAAGCATTTAGTAATGGAATGGGTCCATGCAAACATATGTGTGCATATATTTGCATGGACCCATTCCAATACAAGATCATTTCCCATCTATATTGTGTGTTCAAACACTGATTAACACTGATCATAGAGTATATTATAATTACTCCTCCTGTAAGTCTCCTATAGAAGTGTTCTTGAATATACACTCACATGGCATTTTGTGGAAATGTGTATACAGATATATATATATATATATATATATATATATATACACATACAATATGTAGTGTATATATTGTTCTATAAATTGCTCTTTGCAAATTCACATCTAACTTGTGAATTCATGATTAGAGAGTATATTAAACACAGTTATACTATAGAAGTCTCTTACTGTATACAACTGTTATAATGTGTGTGTGTGTGTGTGTGTTTATGTGTGCGCGCGCGTGTTTGTATGTGTGTGTGTGTTCTCTCAGCATATCCCATATACACTCGAGGTATTTCGTATTGAAATTGCTCTATGCAAATGCCTATTTCCCCAATCTTAACGTGAGAAATATCACCGCGGCTGAGCTTCTGGAGTGCGGCCGCAGAAGCACTTCATATGGAAATGACATGAGCCGCTGTACCTGTCATTTAAAATGGAGACGCTGTTTAAATGCATCAGTGTCTTGAATGAACGACATCAGCACATTCGAGGCGTCAGGTTTCTCATGAGCAGGATTTCAATTGAAAAGTTAAATTAGACTTTGTCTTCGCTGAAACTTAAGGAGGAGGTGACTACGTGTTGGGCGACAATGATAATCTGAACCGTAGCTCGACAGTACGTCCTCCATATCTCCATGATACAAAGGCGTCCATCAGAGGGAGATGAAAGCGAGAGGAGAGAGTTTTTACCGGCAAAGTTTTTCTCCTTTTTTGTCACTTTGCCTTTGTCCTCAGACGGCGCTGGGAGAACTATCCCCTGGAAAAAAAAAAAAAAGAAAAAAAAGGAGGTCAAGCTTTCAGGACGACGCATCTGCTTTGTGAATTACTCTCTCAAAGTGGATCGGGTGCAAATAGGACGTGACAGATGACAGGGCCCCTTTTTGTTCGTCGCCATGGTAATGAAGATTGAACAACGGTGTGCCAGGTTCACCACCGTGGAGACATTTTTTTTGGGGGGGGGGGGGGGGGGGGGGGCAATACCTTGATCACCGTTAATCCAATGAACGGTCCTTGTTTTTCTTTTTTTTGTCTTTTTGTGGAATTCGTTTGTTTCAAATAAGAGGATGATTCACTGCTGCATCATCGCACTCGTCGAGCATCTGTTGCACCGAACAATGCAAAGTAACAGCTTGTGTCCTTGTAAACTGCAGTTTGGACATTTTTGAAATGGCTGATAATGCATAGTTTGTGTACAAATTATAATATATATTGTCTAGCAACCCCTTCTTCTTTGACAAAATACGGTCGGTTTACGCTTCATGTTTAATGCTAATTCTCTGCACCGTAATAGCAGTTGTTTCTGCAGCCTCTTATTATTTTAGGATTTATAGTTTATTTCGGTTTTTCCACTTTCAATGCAAAGACACAAAGGAGACGGGGAATAAAAGAGAGGCAAGACAGCGACAACGGGACAACATAACCGCAACATGGGGGGAAAAAACGGTCGGAAAAAAAAAAATAACAACATGGATCAAAAAAAAACCCCAAAAAAACACCAAAATTGTCCCGAGGTGGGCAACAAAAAGCGGCGCGTCACCCTGTCACCTGTCACTCAGTCTGCAGCTGCAGCTCCTCCCGCGTTGGACACGCCCACCTGTGACCCGCCCATTACACCGGCCACGTCTTTCCCCCCGATGTAGGCGGATGTTTCTCAGCTTCACCGGCGGCTCTGCGAGATGGCGGCTCTGCGAGATGTCTGCTCTGCGCGCTGCTTCCCCGGCTTCACCGTCCGTCGTCGAACGTCTCCGTCTGAAGGAGCGGGGCGAGAGAGCCCTTGTTGCCGAAGTTATTTCAGCAAAAACAAAACAAAAGAAAAAAAAAACAAAAAAACACAACCCCTCCCACCCCGGCCGCCCCCCCGCAGTACTCGAGCGTGATTAAAGAATGGGTTAGTCAGCAGAGGAGTGAACCTTTCCTCCCTCCAGACGTCCTCCGCTCCCGCTCCGCTCTTCCTCTTTGTCCCCCCCCCCCCCGGTGACGTTTGGGTCCTCCATGCGTCAGCGCCATGATTCTCATTCATGTGTTAATGTGTTCCCGAGCGGGCCCCCACCTCCAGCACCGCCCCGCTGCTGCCGACCCCCACCCACCCCCCGTAGTAACTCCTCTCCTCCTTCCTTTCCACGGCTGCCGAACGCACCGTGAAACCGGGTTTTATCGCTCCTCCCGCCCAGCGGAATGTTTCCCGACGCGTCCTGTTTATTTCCGAGGGTTGGGTGGAGGTGGGGGGACGGGGGTGGGGAGCGTTTCGGGGATAAACAATTTATTGAAATGTCACCGGATTCCGCGCGGCCCCCGAGAACTCTGGGCCGGCGCCAGAGGGACGGCAGGGCTGACATTAGACACGAAGCGGCGTTCGGCGCGGCTGACATGCACAGGCGCGCCGAACGCTGCCGTTCTGCGCCGACGGCGATTCCCAGAGGGGGCCACGCCCGACTATTGGGATGAAATGTCTCACAGCCCGGCTCAGGGGCCGAGCCCCCGTCGCCGGCGCGGGGGCTGGGATCATGGCGGAACTCGGACTCGGAGGGAGCGGCTGCGACGGGCGTCAGGGACTCCTCGTGTGGTGACGTGGGCGCGTTTCATCCTCCTCCCCAAACAGGAAGCAGCTCAGTGCAGCGTGACGGAGGACGAGGCCACGGCCTGCGTCCAGCACAAACACATCCTCCACATTCCAGGCAAGGCAGGGCAACAACACCACCACAACACCACCACAACACCACCACACCACCGCAACACCACCACAACACCACCACCACAACACCACACCACCACCACAACACCACCACGACACCACATCAACACAATACAACAACACCACAATACAACTCAACAACACACAACAAAACAACACACCCACTCTGCAAATTTGGAATGTTATTTTAAAAAGTATTGTTTGGTTTTATTACTTTATCTATCTATCTATCTATCTATCTATCTATCTATCTATCTATCTATCTATCTATCTATCTATCTATCTATCTATCTATCTATCTATCTGTCTGTCTGTCTGTCTGTCTATCTATCTATCTATCTATCTATCTATCTATCTATCTATCTATCTATCTATCTATCTATCTATCTATCTATCTATCTATCTATCTATCTATCTATCTGTCTATCTATCTATCTATCTATCTATCTATCTATCTATCTATCTATCTATCTATCTATCTATCTATCTATCTATCTATCTATCTATCTATCTATCTATCTATCTATCTATCTATCTATCTGTCTGTCTGTCTGTCTGTCTGTCTGTCCATCTATATGATCAGTGAACACAAAGATCAGGAGTCTTTATCTCGCCACAGAAAGTAAAGTAACTGACACACTGTTTGTTTACGTGGTCCATGCACTCATCTAAAAGCAGCTGTTATCTCAAAGCCGTTCATCTTCAGTGTCGTGCACTTCTGCAGGTTGCTCATTTGGCACAGTGGTGGAATTAGCGCCGGCCAACACAGAATTAAGCAAGAAAACCAACAACAACAACAACAACAACTAAGCGAGAAGAAAACAGGGATGAGACCGAGGCGCCCGTCTCACCCATCGAGCTCAACACTTATTTATTATTATTATTTTTTTGCTTCCCACACATTTTCGGAAACCGTGCATGAGAACATTCCTGATTTACGTTGTAAATTATGTTGTGGTTTCTATAGCGCTCGGTGCCGCTTCGCAGGATGATCTGAGCTCGAGGTGCCCAGCAGAATTTCCGACGTGGAGCGTTTCAAAATGAGAAGGGAATTATATTTCCCGAAAACAAATCTGTACTAAAAGTTTGTTGAGAGGTGACTTTTTTTCATTTTTTTTTTAGTTTTGAAGGGTTTTATTATTTCATTCTGACATTATTCATTCAGACAACTTGAGAGTCTCTCAGGGCAAATCAATCTCCAGTAACCTGTGGTATCCACTTTTAAAATATTCTGTAATGGGCATCTGTGCCTTGAAGGTGAAGCAAATCTGCATTCACAACATTTTTTAAGCAAATTGGATATTCCGGCTATTTGGCTTAAATCCTTATTTACGGATAACGTTTTGAAAAAAAAAAAAAAAAAAGAGTTCCCGTTGAGTGGCGACTGTGTGTGGCGAGAACAGATAGGACGAGCAATTCTCAGGAGTTTTTAAAAACTGGCATTTAAGTTGGTCCTTTGAACGCAGGGGTAATTAGGAAATCAAATGAAGCAAACGCATTATCATATGCCAATCGCCCGAGCGCAGCCCGAAAAAAAAAAAAAAGTGCTGTGGGATTTCACAGAAATATACCGTGCGCAGTAAATGATTCATACCCTATCACGATGGCGGGGGAGAGCGCGGCACAATGTTTGTGATGCAGACCGTGCGCGCTTCACAATTTACATGTTAAGTATTAGCTGACACTCGGCCGGGACGGGGTGCATTCCTAATCGCTGCGACAGTGGAATCATTTCAAGTATTTGGATTGCCGGCGCCACAAACTGCCGCCAGCGAGGGGCGGGGGGCGAGGAGCGGTGGCGACGGCCCCGGCCGGCCGTGTAGGGCCACGTTACCTCTAACCCCCAAATGATCACGTACAAGCAGGTCAGAGTGGGAGCGAGAGGGTGGGGCGGGGGGCTGCGGTGAATATTTAAAGAGAATGTTATCGTATCCATGCAGGTGGAGGAGGCAGGAGGTGACGGGATTGTGAGGAGCGGAAGCTCCTGTTTGAGGGGACCAGGGGTCGAAGGAAGGAAGAAGGAGGTGACTGAAGGCACATTCATGCCAACACTGTGGAGCAGAGAGAGGCGCTGCGGGGAACGTCCCTCTTAAAAAAAAAAATATATATATATATATATATATATATATATATATATATATACAGTGGTACTTCGACTTATGACTGCATCTACATACGACTAATCCAAGATACCAGTAGCGATATTCGCGAAAATTTGTATCGACTTGCGACCGACTGCTCCAGGATACAATCGTGGAAATTTGCAGTTGGCGCGTTGGCGGCCAGTCAGCAGTCAGTTAGCAGCCAGTAAGCAGTCACTCAGCAGTCAGTCAGCAGCCAGTCAGCAGTCAGTCTGCAGCCAGTCAGCAGTCAGTCAGCAGTCAGTCAGCAGTCAGTCAGCAGCCAGTCAGCAGTCAGTCAGCAGCCAGTCAGCAGTCAGTCAGCAGTCAGTCAGCAGTCAGTCAGCGGGCGACCTACATGGTGTGTGCACGTAGTTCGTGGCTTATCGATATTTCTTTCATATTTACTGTGTTTGTTCTGTGTATTTTGTTTATTTTCACCCTTCATGATTTCATAATTTCTGTGAAAAAAATTGCTTGGAGATACGACTGTTTTAACATACGACCGTTCATATAGAAGGAATTACAGTCGTAAGTCGAGGTACCACTGTATATATATATATATGTAATTCCTTCTATTCCTTCTATATATATATATATATATATATATATATATATATATATATATTTTTTTTTTTTTTTTAATTTTTTTTTTTTTGCTCAAAATTGGAGAGGGAAATGGAGTAGACAAGTGCCCTCGGCTTTAAGTTTTTCCCATTGGTTGTTCATTTTGTTTTTACCTGTAGAGAGAGCAAGGGCACTATCTATCTATCTATCTATCTATCTGTCTATCTGTCTGTCTGCCTGCCTGCCTGCCTGCCTGCCTGCCTGCCTGCATGCCTGTCTATCTTGAGCAGTGGCTCAGGAGGTAGAGCGGGTCGTCTAGTCCGTTACTAGGATGTAAAATGCAAAGAAATGCGTTTGGTTGCCTCGGTACTCGGACAATTAATCTGTCTAGACAGAACAGTACGTAGGCAGGTTTCAGCGTTTTTTCCATGCTGTACGTGTGGCTCCATCCCTCCATCAGGAGTTCAACTGCAAGTAATGGAGGAGAAATCCACAACCTGCGTTCAGTGGAAATACCCCACATCTCAGGCAAAGCCAAGGCGATGCCACGGCGGCCTGGCTTTGCGAAGTCGAGTGAGTCTGAGGTGTGGAGTGGAGGATTTATTTGTTCCCTTCCACGCAGGTTGTGGATCTGTCCCCCGTGACCTGCGCTGAACCCCTCGATGGGGGGGGGGGGTGAAGCCACGGGGTCCGGTTTGGAGAAAAAGGCTGAAACCCGCGTACAGCTCTGCATGATCAGTGAGTTGATCAACGTCAAATAATCCAAAGCTATTACTCAGCCATAATAAGTCTTCATAACATTGTAAAAACTGATGCTTGGCACATTCCGTTTTGGGCTCCTCGAGGTTCAAGACGTCTGGTATTTGTGCCATGCTGCAGATAACGTTTGTGTGAGGGTCGTGCTGTCGTTGGCAACGTGTCGCGGCTGAGCCGTCCAAGAGAAACCGACATTAAAAGAAGGTATGACTTCGGTTTGGGGTTTTTTTTGTTTTATTTTCTTAAATAGCGGGAACGTTCTCAGTGTGTTTGTTCAGCGCGTTTCAGCGCCGATAGTTCCCTCGACCGGGGCCCGACACCCAGCGGCTTTTCCTAGAGGAGGGGACAGAGTTGTTTGGTGTGTCTTGTTTCTCTCCAAACAACGAGAAGGTCCCGGCAGAGGTTCGCCGGCGTCCGGACATCGAGGGGCCGCAGAGGCGGGACCTCGTCCAGGCCGGGGGGCGGGGGGAGGGGGGGGGGGGGGGCGCTGGGAAACGAACACGCGGGGATGGATTAAAACGAAAACCGCACCGACGTGTTGTTTTGGTTTTTTTTCATGGACCCCCGGGAAGAAAAGTGAAATACTGGGAAAGTGCAAAAACATGAGGCACGAGGAACTTCCTGGAAGGTATTTGTTTGCCTTGGAAGTGCTCTCATTTCTCCCCTATTGGTGGGCTTTGGGTTTGTTTTTGCATGGCAGACCATCGTGTGTTTCCACAGGGAGCTTTAGCTTTGCAGCTACAGAGTTTGCAGGGAGGACAGGACCAGGCTTCTGCTTTTACTGCATGAAGCTTTCCACTATTTCTGGCCCAACAATTCCACAGGCTTCTTTTCAGCACACTAGACTTTTTGCATCTGTTTATCCTCAAGCACGTTCTCCAAAGTTAATTGGTCATGTCAATTATTATCACATAGACAGATCGATAGATAGATACTTTATTCACATCTGGAGGGAAATTGCAGGGTCACAGCAGCTCTCATCAAAATAGGCAACAATAATAAAGAAATTGAACAAAATATATAAAACAAAATAAATGTCAATATATTGAAAAACGATACAATTAAACCTGACAGTTAACCGTGCACAATAAATATGTCAATATGCACTAAAATGAATGATAAAACAACAAATATAACCAAAAAACATACAATTCAACATGACAAATCAACAGGAAATACAGTTGTACCTCGACCTACAACTGTAATTCCTTCTAAACAGTCGTATGTCGAAGCAATTTTTCCCACATAAATTATGAAATCATGAAGGGTGAAAATAAACAAAATACACAGAACAAACACAGTAAATATGAAAGAAATATCGATAAGCCACGAACTACGTGCACACACCATGTAGGTCGCCCGCTGACTGACTGCTGACTGACTGCTGACTGACTGCTGACTGGCTGCTGACTGACTGCTGACTGGCTGCTGACTGGCTGCTGACTTACTGCTGACTGGCTGCTGACTGGCTGCTGACTGGCCGCCGACGCGCCAACTGCAAATTTCCACGATCGTATCCTGGAGCAGCCGGTCTCAAGTCGATACAAATTTTCGCGAATATTGCTACTGGTATCTTGGATTAGTCGTAAGTAGATGCAGTCGTAAGTCGAGGTACCACTGTAAAAAGAAAATAAACCTTCGAATTCGGTTTAGGTTAGAAGCCGAAGTACTCAGCCTCTGACCTTTACTGAATTTGTAGTTTATTTTCTATTTATCTATATTTGCTGCTACTCGCTCTGACTCGGTGCACTTTATGAGCGCTGATTGTCCTTGAAGTTCGCTCTCTCTCAACCAAACAACCAGGCTGCACCATCCTTGCCTCTGGGGCTCGGGGTTAGTGTGTGTGTGTGTGTCTGTGTGTGTGTGTGTGTGTGTGTGTGTGTGTGTGTGTGTGTGTGTGTGTGTGTGTGTGTGTGTGTGTGTGTGTGTGTGTGTGTGTGTGTGTGTGTGTGCGTGCGCGCGTGTGTGCGCGTGTGTGCGTGTGTGAGATAGTGGGGTGGGTGGGGGCGACTTGTTTCATCTAAGGTCACCTCGCCTCCAACCGTCCCAGACTGCCGTTCCTCGGAGGAGCCTCCGGATCCTCTGCCCCGCAGTTCTGATCAGCGGCGGGTTCCTCCTCCTCCTCCACCTCCTCCTCCACCTCCTCCTCAGCAGCAGCAGCAGCAGCAGCAGCAGCAGCAGCAGCAGGGGTCTCACAAGAAGAGGAACAGAACAGACCAGACCGTCAGAAGAACAAAAGTCCCGCCATGCAATGCTGCCAACGATGAATATGATCAGAGGAGGAGGAGGGAAGGGCAACAGAGGAACAGTGGAGGAATCAGAGAGAGAGAGAGAGAGAGAGAGAGAGAGAGAGAGAGAGAGGGAGAGGGAGAGGGGGAGGGAGAGGGAGAGAGAGGGGGAGGGAGAGGGCGAGAGAGAGAAGACGGTGACCTTAAACAGAGCAGAAACACAGTGAGTCTTCTTCTGCTGCAGGACTATTATTTTACATTTCTCACCAAAGTAGTAATCCCACCTTCACACCCTCACTCCTCCATACCTTTAACTCTTTACAGTCCATCAGTTTGCTGCTCGCAGGTGGTTGATGTCTTTTCCCGGCCTCATCGTTTCATGAATTATTACTGAGGATTAAATTAAACGTCAAAAAAGTGGTTGGGGTGAAGGCATTTGGTGTGATCCATATTGAATGTGACAATGTCAATGAATCAAACAAATGAAAAGTCAGAATAATTCACCCCGGCTACCTTTCACTAGCTTGCGTGTGTGGCGGACCCGCCACCACTGATGGGAACATAGTCAAGAGGAGCACATGCATAACACAAATACATGGAATGGCTGTTTCTCATAATGTGGCAGCTATAATAAAGTATCAGTAATGAGATTTTTTTTTTTTACAAATTAATCTTTAATTACCGGATTACCGCTTTAACGCAGCCAACCGATCCCTTATGTGATACTGTGGATGTTACTTGTTACTCACCCACCGATGCAGTAAGGAGTCCTGGGAACAGCGGCTCAGTAGGTAGACATCTAAAAATATATATTTTTTTGGTCATGATATTGTTTTTGATTTCATTTGATTTCATTGTTTTGCTCCGGTATTTCATCATTCTGAAAAAGAAAAAAAATCGAGGTAAACTCAACGACGAGAGGAAGCATTAATAAATAAATAAATATATGAATTGTAATTTATCCTATTTTATTCATTTCCTCCCCCTTTGGAGTGTCTTGAGGACGAGCGGTGGGTGTTGCAGAAAGGGTTGATAGGTTTACAGGTCTACAGATTTAGCGTATTTTATCTAGACTCCATCTCCCTTGTTTAATAACGGTAGGATCATACCAGGAGAAGCCACGTCTGGTCCTGTCTGAGGCTGCAGGTCATAGCTGAGGCTCTCCTGGTGTGGGTCTCTCTCTCTCTCTCTCGCTCTCTCTCTCTCTCTCTCTCCCGCGCTCTCTAAATATTCATGGCATTTACAGGGTATTGACAGCTTGGGAGCTCAGGGGGCTTTCTTTTTCATTTGAGAGGTTGAGAGGTCTCGCGGAGGAGATTTATTTTAATGATACGGTGCCTTCTTCTGGGGGGGGGGGATGAAAATAAAAATAAGAAGACCCGTAGTAAGGAAAGAGAGGGCGGTATCAGCACAACCCGGTGTAAGGGCTCGATCCCTCCAATTCTCAATCCAGGTTAAAATGTGTGAAATACACCTAATGATACACAATTATGCAATAGTGCGCTGATGGAGCAGCTAGGTGTGGTCAGAAAACTCAGAAATCTATCTCTGGATCTAGATGTATTACCGATAGATGGACAGACCGATAGATATAAACCTCTCAACCTGCAATGCAAGTCTTTATTCATTCTTTTATCATCAAGAACTGCTGCAACAACTCTGTCCTGTGGACGACCTGTGGGATGATAAGAGCACAGCTTTTTGTTACACAGAACCACCACTCCACAAGACCTCTGAAGGTGTCCTGTGGTATCTGGCACCGAGACGTTAGGAGCAGATCCGTTAAGTCCTGGAAGTTGTGAGGTGGGGCCCCCACGGATGGGGCTTGTTGTTCCAGCACACCCCACAGATGCTCCATCGGATCGGACCCTGACCCCGCCCATCCACATGATGTAGAAGAAAACGTGATTCATCAGACCAGGCCACCTTCTTCCATTGCTCCATGGTCCAGTTCTGACGCTCACGTGTTCTAAGTAGGTGCTTTCAGAGGTGGACAGGGTTCAGCATGGACACTCTGACTGGTCTGCCCCATACGCAGCAAGCTGTGATGCACTGTGTGTTCTGACACCTTTTTATCATAGCAGCATTAACTGTTTCAACAATTTGTGCGACAGCAGCTCTGCTGTGAGATCAAACCAGACGGGCTAGACTTCCCTCCCCACGCGCATCAATGAGCCTTGGGCACCGGTTGTCCTTCCTTGGAGCACTTTTGGTAGGTACTATCCACTCCATAGCGGGAACACCCCGAAAGACCTGTGGTTTTGGAGATGCTCTGACCCAGTCGTCTGGCATCACAATGTGGTCCTTGTCAAAGTGGCTCAGATCCTTACGCTTGCCCTTCCAACACATCAAGTTCAACAACTGACTGTTTACTTGCTGCCTAATATATCCCACCCCTTGACAGGTGCCATTGGAACCAGATGATCAATGTTATTCACTTCACCTGTCACTGGTTTTAATGTTGTGGCTGATCGGTGTGCATAATTTTTTTATGATGTATTTCTTTATTCCTTGTGCAACTGATTGATTTAGTAGGATTCAGCTTTTCTCAAACAGCGCAATTGACGCGTCTCAACTTTTCTGTTTTTTTGGAGGTTTTTTTTGTAGTAGCTCGAGACGTCAGATCATCAACACGTCTAAATATGCCTCGACCCATTCCCGTTCGCTGACGGTTTCTGCCGCGTCGTCTCTTCTCTGCAGAGTTTTGTTCTGCTCGTCACCCGTCGCCGCTTGGATCTTTTTTCGGGGGGTGGGCGCGACGCAATTACAAGTCGTGGCGTCTCCCAGGCGATCCGGCTCCGCGGTGAAGCGTCAGCCCCTTTTTAATCCCAGCTTCTTCCCAGAGTGTATTGTACTGTACGTTTGGAGCTAATCTATTAAGTAAATTAGATGCCAATGGTAAATAGTTTTAGCGTGCGAATGACGAATGAGCGGAGCGCGCGGGATAACGCTCCGTGATAAAGTGCTCTGTTGTTGAACAGCGCCCGGCTTCTAAATGGCCGCCCTGGTCGAGTGCATCATGCCCGTGTCAGGGAACAAACAAATAAGATGAAGTGCTCGCTCAAAGTCAGCGGAAAGGACGCAGACAAACCGTGATAGATGAGCGAGGCATGACGGCGTGGGCAGGGGGGAAGAAGAGGGTGCGGGTTCAATTAGTACAAGGAGAAACGGCACTTTAAGCGAGGAGAGAAAGATGCTGCCAGGCATTATGGGGACGGGGGATTGAAAAGGCATTATTCATCTCGGGCGCCCTGACGGTCCCCATTGCCGCTTGAATGAGAGGAGGGAAAAAAATGTGTATGAGTGGTTTTTGTTTTTTTTCTTCGCAGGTGGTTAAACGGGAGGGTCTTCTTACTCCAGAGGCTTAAACGGGCGAATTCCTCCGACCGCCGTCCTCTTCCTCTTCCTCTTCGGGGTTTGTGATACATGGGTGGCGTTGTGCCAGTTCCATTGTGAAGAGTTACGCCTCTGAAAAGCACTCGCAGCCGGACCCATGAATATTTATTTGCTGATTAGCGGCCTGATATATCAGGCTGCGACAGGAGGGAATGATCTGCAGGTGTAAAGGGGACCTATTATGCTCCATTTCAACAGGTCAATATAGGTCCCTGAGGGCCCCAAAACAAGTCTTTGAAGTGGGCATTTGGTCTTTTGCTGGAAGTGCCCCTCAGATGATGCATTCTAGTCATTCTAACATGCCTCAAAACCCCTCCCATTCCTGACACCCTGTTTCAGTGTGCGTCTCTTTTAATGAAAATGCTGCTGCTCGCCACGCCCGCTCTGGAACCACTCTGTAAGTATGAAGTATGACCTTCACTGATTTCACCTTCTCAGTTCACAAAAGTCTGTTTCTGAACAAATTTGAGGCGATAGTTAAGCAACCTAGGTGCACCCATCTGAGATCTACAAGGCCTAGTTTAAGAGTTTGTTCCGACTTTCTTGTTTATATTGGTTTCATTTGGAGCAACGCGCATCGGATCGTGCGCTGCAGCCTACAGTCGATATACCGCATACCTTTTATTTAGAAAGAAATACACAGCAGAATACATTTTAAAATACTTACATTTCCCTTGTCTGCAGTTTTGTCTTGAACAGTTGGTATTAATTCCTCTTTCTTTTAAAAGATGTGTGCTGCCCTGTGCAGCCAACAGTGCAGTTGCCATGGTGAGGGGGCCCCGGCGGCACTTTTTATTTCTCCAGCTGTGGGTGGAGTTACTCAGACAGGGCGGCTCTTATTCTAATGAGGCCCCACGTGACGTAGCAAGGAGAGGCAAATCTGTACGGCTTGTCGAAACGCACGTTTTCTGAAACAGAGTTGTCTTACTTCACAGTGTGTGTGTGTTCGTAGACCCACCAGAGACCCACATGCATGTGCACAAGCACTGAAAAAGTGACTTTTTCTTAATAGGTCCCCTTTAAGGAGACACGCCCAGGGATTGGTCGTCCATTTTTTCTTATTTGATGGTTGTTATTTCGTCATTCTGGTGGTCATTCTTAATGCATCGACAGATTTTATAAGTTGGAATTGATATTTTATTGAAATGTTTTATTATATTAAGTTATGCCACCGACAAACGTGTGAGTGGGTTATGCATGGCACAAATAATATATAATAGAAAGTAGACAGGAGTACAAGCTGATGCGGCACAAGGCGAAGAGAGAAGTGGCAAAGGAAAAGCTATATGACGAGTTGGATGAGAGGTTGGACAGTGAGGAAGGAGAAAACGACTTGTACTGATTGCCAAGACAAAGGGATCAAGCTGGGAAGGATGTACAGCAGGTTTAGGGTGATGAAGGATAATGATGGGAATGTGCTGACTAGTGAGGAGAGTGTTGAGAAGGTGGAAGGAGTACTTTGAGGAGTTGATGAATGAAGAAAATGAGAGGGAGAGAAGAGTGGATGATGTGGGGATAGTGGATCAAGAAGTGCAGCAAATTAGCAAGGATGAGGTGAGAACAGCATTAAAGAAGATGAAGAGTGGAAAGGCAGTTGGACCCGATGACATGCCTGGGGAAGCATGGAAATGTCTCTGTGAGATGTTAGTGACGTTCCAAACGAGACTGTTTAGCACAATCCTGGAAAGGGAGAGGATGCTAGAGGAGTGGAGAAGAAGTGTACAGGTACCCATCTTCAAGAACAAGGGAGACGTACAGAGCTGTAGTAAATACAGGGGAATAAGTTCATCAGCCACAGCTTGAAGCTATGGGAAAGGGTAGTGGAGGCTAAGGTAAGAGGAGAGGTGGGGATCAGCGAGCGGCAGTATGGTTTCATGCCAGGAAAGAGTACTAGAGATGCAATGTTTACTTTAAGAATGCTGATTGAAAAGTACAGGGAAGGCCAGAGGGAGTTGCACTGCGTCTTTGTGGATTTAGAGAGAGCGTATGATAGGGTGCCGAGAGAGGAAGTGTGGTTTTGCATGAGGAAGTCAGGAGTGGCAGAGAAGTACGTAAGAGTGGTACAGGATATGTATGACGGCAGTCAGACAGTAAGCGTGCAGTAGGTGTGACGAAAGCATTCAAAGTGGAGGTGGCATTGCATCAAGGGTCAGCTCTGAGCCCTTTCTTGGTTGCAATGGTGATGGACAGGTTAACAGATAAAATCAGGCAGGAGTCTCCGTGGACTATGATGTTCGCGGATGATATTGTGATCTGTAGCGAGAGTAGAGAGCAGGTTGAGGAGAGCCTGGAGAAGTGGAGGCAGCATTAGAGAGATGAGGAATGAAAGTCAGCAGGAGTAAGACAGAATGTGCCTGAATGGGAGGGAGGGCGGCCAAAAGCTGAGAATGCAAGGAGTGGAGGTGAAGGCGGATGAGTTCAAGTACTTGGGGTCAACCATCCAAAGCAGCGGAGAGTGCGGGTAAGAGGTGAAGAAGAGAGTACAGGCAGGGTGGAGTGGGTGGAGAAGAGTGTCCGGAGTGATCTGTGACAGAAGGGTTCCAGCAAGAGTGGGAAGGTCTACAGGACGGTAGTGAGAGCAGCCATGTTGCAGCCGGTTTAGAGGCAGTGGCACTGATAAAAGGCAGGTGGCTGAACTGGAGGTGGCAGAGTTTAGGATGTTGATATTTTCATTGGGAGCGACAAGGATGGACAGGATTAAGAAGGAGTACATTAGAGGGACAGCTCAGGTTGGACAGTTTGGTGGAAAAGTGAGAGAGGCCAGATTGAGATGGTTTGGACACGTGTGTAGGAGGGATGAGAGTTACGTTGGGAGAAGGAGGCTGAGGATGGAGCTGCCAGGCAAGAGGAAAAGAGGAAGCCAAAGAGAAGCTTTATGGATGTGGTGAGGGAGGACATGCAGGCGGTTGGTGTAAGGGAGGAAGATGCGCAGAACAGAAGGTGTTGGAGGCAGATGATCTGCTGTGGCGACCCCTAACGGGAGCAGCCCAAAGACAAAGAAGTTGAAGATTTATAGACAGATTTCTTGGACTTCAACACCATTATGGATATTTTGGTTGCATGGATATGACACCTCACATTGTCTTTGTGTGTTATAGGTTTACCTTTTTACATTTATTTGTTTTATCTTTGTTTTAAGTCCATTTTATTTAAAAATATTTATTTTTGGTTTTATTTCGGGTATTTGATAGGCAAAAATGTATTTGGAAAATCTTTCATTTTTTATATTCTTAAATCTAAAATATATTCCCTGTTTTGTGCCTATTTTGTATATATATATATATATATATATATATATATATATATATATATATATATATATATATATATATGTGAGATTTTATGGCATTTGTATTTTCAAAGTGCCAAAGTGCTTCTAAAGTGTTATTTCATCCCCTGACACAAAATTTCTCTGCACTGTCATTTTTTGCTCTTAAGTGTACCCAAAGTAAAAAGTTTTAAAACTAAAATTGTCATATCCAGTGTCTCTGACATATCCCATCATACTTTTTTTGCAGATGATGCTCATGCTTGTCCTTACAATTTACAAAAAAAGTAATTTATAGTCATTTAAAAAGATATACCAATATAAATATGAATCCTCATTAAAAAAAAAAAAGAAACTAAGTCAACCGTGTTTGAAATGTATTAAAAGTTGAAAGTCTCAAAAAAATGAATATATTTAATTTAAGTAAATACAGGTGCTTGGATTTTTTTTTTTTACTTAAATACACCAAATGAAGTACATTCCCCACTGAGGAACCCCACGGATCAGAGCCTCACCTTGCTCTTTTGGCTCGCCCTCCATTTTGTTCTTCGCTCACGCCCCCCCCCCCTCCTCTTCCTAGCCCCGGCCCCCTCCTCTCCCCCCGCCCTCCTCCTCCAACCCTCCAACCCACCCCTCCACCCCACCCCTCCCCCTGAGTGGCAGGTGAGATTAGGAAGTCTTTGAACTCCATCTAGTTACCCGAGACGTCGTCCAAATTTAGGCGGTATTATTTCGGGCGTGTGTGCTGAGTCAGGGAGAACGCAGCGGGGGCAGAGGAAGGTGTGGAGCCGCGTCCCCAAAAATGCATTATACCACGATAATGAGAAGTGTAAAGGAATGGTGGGGGTGGTGGGCGGGGGCCGGGGGATTACATTAAACATGTTTCCAACAGCAATGCCATTTCCATTTAATGAAAAGGGATTTATTTTCTTTTCTTTTTTGCCGGGGGGGAAGAATTGCATTTAATAATAACAATAATAATAATAATAATAATAATAATAATAATAATAATAATAATAATAAATAAGAAAGACGACATAAATCAATTGTTTTTCTCCGTTCATAATTAAATCACGCAAAAAGGCCTGAAGTCTCGGCGGTTGAAGATAACACCTTTGAATTCTGACTGACGCTGAAGGACGTCTTAATATTTTAATATTTCAAGTTGGCGGCTGGGTTCTGATCAATATTCAGGCGGAGGGATGCGATGCGGAGGATGTTGGGTCGGAATACCAACCGCTGTTTTAAGCAGGAGGGTTAGAGAGGAGGAATTAGGGAGCGTCGGCAAGAGTCTGGCCCGTTGTTTGATTTGGGCTTTCCTTGTGTTTTAATTGCGTGTTTGTCGAGGAGGATTTTGTTTTGTTCAGTGTGTCCATCAGTATGCAAAGTGGGCGCCGTCGTCCTTGATACATTTCCTCCAGGAATGATCTCATCCTATTTATTTTTTTATTTTTTATGTTAAATCTTTGAAGGAGGAAAATGATTGTTTGCTTTACTTCACTCCACTTTGTCTGTGAAATCGAATTAAAATAACCATTCCACAAGACGTCTCCTCGGCGGTGGAATTAATTTGACGAAATACAGATGAAGGTGCGCTTTGCTTTGCCAGTCGCTGGGGATGATAGTGTGTGTGTGAGTGTGTGTGTGTGTGTGTGAGAGAGAGAGAGGTGAGGCTCCAGGGGGTCCCCAGCATAATTGTTATTCGTTGAACTTCGCCGTTATTCCAATCACAAGACGGGAATGATGCGCAATAATCACAGTTTCGATCATAGTTTGATGTTTTTTTCTGTAACTTTAGTACAGACTGTTGTGGAGGTTTGGACTAAATCATATTTAACAATAAATATGTTCTGACAAAGGGCTCCCAGACACTAAATTGTTGTCAAATGGGGTCTCATGTCGAGGGTCCTTGATGTGAAAAAGGAATAGGAAACTGAAGAAAATGGACAGATGCTTTTTTTTTTTTTTCTGTATTTTGCTTTTCAGGTGCCAGAGCTGCTTCTTTGCTAAATATTCTGATATGTGTTCTGATATATGCACAGGCATACACACACACACACACACGCAAACACACACACACACACACACGCAAACACACACACACACACACACACACACACACACACACACACACACACACACACAGACTCACAGTTGGACTGAATACCAGTGTGTTAGGAAAAGGAGGGTTTTCGAGTGAGGTTGAAGGTCATCGGTGCGTTTGCTTCGACGCATCTGGAGAATAACCTGGATCCTTCGTCAGTTGTTGGAATTGAAAGGATGACTTTTGGCCGCAGGCTGCCTTTTACAGCTCCCGCTCTCAAGCATTTTTATTTTGATGTTTTTCTTTCATTGCGCCAACCTGTTTTCACTCTGTAGCCTTCATGCCAAATGTCACCGGCACTCGGGAGGGGGGGATCACTTATACCATTAATTGAACAGTTTCTATTTTTATTTTTTTACCTGCCGCTGGGTACGGCAGTACAGTAGACTCACACATCAGGTCGGACGTTGCGCTGCTGCGGTTACAGCGGCTCCCCCTTCTCAGACTCAGAATCAGAATATTCAGCTAAGTACGTTTTCCCATACGTGTGGTAAAGATTGGTGCATTGCCGTACAAACAAATGGAAGTCTGTCAAAAAATTAATTAAAAAATGCCAAATAGAAACAGAAAAAGCCCAATATAAAAAATATAACAAATAATAGCCAAATAACAAACTATACAAAATTAAGCCATATACACAACATATACATATACATATACATATACATATATATATACACAACCAAAATACCCAAACTAAGCAAAACTAACCAAATATGTGACCCACCGAATACTTTAGAGTCATTTGGCGGCTTTCGAGATATTTTTTTATCGCATCATTTGAAAGTGGAGAATCAGAGCAAGGTGTGTAAATCAAGCAAATATTTTTAAAGCTATGACTTGTTAAGGTGTGGCAAAACGTGTTTCTGAGATAATCACCTCCAAAGTTCTACTCCCACTTAGTTCATTCACCTCCCAGAATGCAAATGAGTTGGCGGACAAACAAAGCCTCATGGCTACTTAACATAATACTGAATGGGCGAATCACGAACAGCGTTGAACAGCTCAACAACACACAACTTATTTTGTTTTTAAAAAAGCTGTTATTTAACAGTAAAATATACATGTTTTATAAAAGTGGAATTATTTTGGAGTTCAAAAGTGACGCGAAGGGTTTTTCTTCTTCGACGTTTCACAACAGTGGCTCTGTGTGTATGTAAAAGTAGTACGATTTAAAGGTTGAATTCTATCAAAATGGTTTCACATTGTGATTTCACATCACATGGAATATGGATGAATGATCTTCACCTGGACGGTCGCTTTAAAGGAAACGATCGATCGGCGTTTTTTAGCGTCTCGGTAAGTGAACTGCGTTTCGCCATGTAATGTAACGGGAATAGTAAACTGCACGGTTTACCATTTTTCTACTATTTATAAATCAAACTCGGTTTTGAAAATACGTTGAGAGATAACCAAAAAACACAAAGGAACACGAATCTGGAAAAATCGAATTTTCCTTCAAGAAAGGTTTTTTCAACTTATTTGGCTGCTCCTGGCGATTTCAGAAATGTGCGAGATGACAGCTTTTGCTGCGATGGGTCACAAATACGAAACAAATTCCCAAATAAAGACAAAAAAATAGCAGAATATATGAAAAAAATAAATCAACTGAGTAAAAAAAAAAAAGCCAAATAATAAAAAACGAAAGAAAAAAAAAATATATATATGAAAATATATATATATGTGTGAACAACCAAAGGGGGACAAAAGCTGCTTCTTGTAAAAGGTCATTGAAGGAAAGGGAATTACGTGCGTCACAGCAATTTTGGCTTAAAACGTTCAAGGAGGAACAGAGGGTGGATGACATGCACTGCCATAGGTTCCATGCAGAGCACCCCTGCTTTCCTTTCCATCCTCAAACGCAGAGGGTTTTGTTTTTTTTAGCCCCTGGGAGCTAAAAGCGAAAAAGGCACAGCGGTGACATATGTTTCTGTCAGATGCTGTTAGGTTTGATTCCCGCAGAAGGAGGACGCCATTACAGGTGTGTGTCATAACATTCGTGGATGAATCGGCCGAGGCTTCTCCAATCTGCTGACGTCCATTCATCACTGCCGCTGTATGGATACACACTGTTTGCCTCACTCCCTTCCTCCAGGCGACTCGGGCTTCAATCAAAAATCTAAAATAAATGCTCCCAAAGTTATTTGTGAGTGCACATGTCAAACGTGGCTTCATTTGAGACATACAGTATGTATCAGGATGTATCATCAGGATGAGAGGGTGGAGAGCAGGTTCCAGAAATGTGAGGATCTGACAATTTTTTATCAGCCTTCATTATCAGAAATGGAAGCCTATTATTTGAACACTTTCACATTCAAGGAATTTGTCTCGGTATGGCTTTGGTTTAGGGTTTATAAAAGGTTACTGGATTAGGATAAGTAACATAATAATAGCTCATGAAAAAAAATCCAAATGTACATTGTGCAAGATACATATAATATTGGGAGAGGTGTGTGTGTGTGTGTGTGTGTGTGTGTGAGAGAGAGAGAGAGAGAGAGAGTTGGGGTATAAAGATGGCATACATAGATACAGTATATTCGATATTTAGTTTGGATATGTAATTATTAATGGTTTGGATATATACAGTTACTATATAGTTGGGACACATATGTTGATACATAGTTATGATTTCATGTTAGCATACATGGGATATACAGTATCGTTGTGATATAAATATAGTATATAGCTAGCATATGTCATTATAAAGTTGGGATATACAGTATTTATAAAATTGGGACTATATAGTTTGGATATATTATTGCAACCTAAGTGCATTGGGTGGAAAAAATAACTTTATTGATGACAAAGAGTGAAAGTTATTGTAATGATGCCCCCTGCCGTGCCACACACATTGATGTGTCCAAAGTGCAGTTTTAATGTTCTCCATCCTGCACTGCACCTGCTATCCACACATCGAAGTGCATTTACAGCTTTGTAAGCTTTTTTACCATCTGGGTTGATTCGACAATAAATATGATGTCCCGCGTAAACAGGAATGCTGCACTGATGTGCCAGACCACCATCTGCTTCGCCTAATTACAGACTTCCTTTTACTTATCAGATATATTGTCTCTACTCCACTCTAAGGATTGGGCGTGGCCGGCGGAGGAGAGAGGGCGGAGCAGGTAGTTTGTGGCACGGCTTGGAGACACTGCGGGGAGAAAACAAAGGGAACCTTGAGATCACAGCAGACCGTCAACATACAAACGATGAATATTCTCAGGCTTATTTATCATAATGTGGCTCTGAGGGTTTATGTAACAGAGTTGTCCTTGAATTTGTTTTTCCTCATAAATCGAAAAACCCTTGAGCTAAACAGAGAAAAACAATGCATTTTAATGTGTTTCCTACATTCATTGTTTCACATACACTACATTTCTGATTGTTTCTGGATTGGAACTACAAGCATTTCATAACATTTTCTTTAATAGTTTTTTTCCCACTCAATTTACCACACATTTTACCTTTTAATTGTTGCCAAATTATTATGGTTATTCTCCATTGTTTATTTTTAGGTTTATTGTTCTGGTTTATAGGTGATTGTTAGGTTTATTTTTTTGAATGTTTATTGTTAATTTTTTCTTCTAGTTAACTTGTAGGTTTTTTGAATATTGCCTAAAAAAATCATGGCCATTGATTATTGTATAGATTCATTTTTATTGATGATTTTTTTTTATCATAAGGTCCATTGTGTATTGACAATTTATTTATTGTCCATTGTTTATTTAATTGTTTTTTTCAGTTTTATTGGATTTTTACATATTGTCAATTTCTTCTTTCAATTTTAATTCTTATTACTTATACTTAATTATTAATTATTATTGCCTAAATTTTGATGTTGAGCTGCTGTGACACGTCTGTCTGTCTGTCTGTCCGTCTGTCCGTCTGTCTGTCTGTCTGTCCGTCCGTCTGTCCGTCTGTCCATCCGTCTATCCGTCTAACCATCCATCTATCCATCTATCTATCTATTGAATACAGTTTGGATCCAGCTTTCCTCGCAAATACTTCAGTTCTTTCCATGTCCACGTTGCGTCTCGGACGTCCACGGGTCAAGGGCGTTTGGAGCCTCAGCCGCTGTGTTGTCACCTTTATTGTCCAAATTAAATCAGGCCCTCGGCCCCCGATCCTTTTACCTTAATTTAGAGAGAGACAGAGAGAGAGAGAGAGAGAGAGAGAGAGAGAGAGAGAGAGACTCTCCCCTCCCCACTCCTCTGATTGCTCTGGGATGTGCTGAGCCGGCGCCCTCCCCAGGACCCCCAAACAGGTTGACCGGGGGGGGGGGGGGGGGGGGGGGGGGGCGCATCAGAAAAATTACAAGGTCATCCACTGAGGGGAAAAACATTTTATATTCTATTGGTGACAGAAGACTCGATTCTTTGGTCTTGATTTTAAGCGCCATCCTCCCCATCACAACCCCACCGTGCACGCTGCTCAATAAACAATTCATAAGTTTAGGGGGAAAATGGCAGCAGAGTTTGACAAAAGGTAAGGAGGTAAGAAGAATACCAGGTACAAGAGAAAACAACCGCATAATGAATTGACATTTCACATTTCATCACCTCTATGGTGATGAAATGTGATTTCTCAAAATCTTGGCTCTGCGGCCCACGCACGTCTGACCGTGTTTTTTTTTTTTTCCCCCCGCAAGAAGACAACGCGGGTTTGTTTTCATCCACGCTGCCGACGTTAATTTCCCCGAGGGACGGCGTCTGACCTTGAGGAAAAGAAAAGAGGAAATAAAACTTGTAAGGGATGTAAATGAGAAAAGCAGATTAGAAGAAAAAAGTGGTAAATACACTGTCAGTTCTGTGTGTGTGTGCGTGCGTGTGTGTGTGTGTGTGTGTGTGTGTGTGTGTGTGTGTGTGTGTGTGTGTGCGCGTGCGTGCCTGCGTGTCTCTGCTTTGTGGACTTTGCGGAGGCGTCACGCCCCAGGTGTTAGTCGTCCTCTTTGAGGATTACAGAGCAGAGTTTGGAGAGGTGCGGAGTCCTTTCAAGTTTCCCTGCGACTCAGACTCGGTCCGGCGGCAGAAAAGCTGAGGAGTGGAAGCCGCGACCACCCTGAAACCCCCCCCCCCCCCCCCCAAAAGTAGAACACGTCCACCTCCAAACTGCTGACCGCAGTCCCTGCCATCTTTTCTCCTCCATTTTCAGATTTATTTCCTCCGTGCAGAGTCCAGGGTTGCTCCTGTATGAAGTGTGTGTGTGTGTGTGTGTGTGTGTGTGCGCGCCTGTGTGCCTGTGTGTGTGTGCATGCGATCTTGACACCTGAGCCGTGGTGTGAGCCAGGTGCACAGAGTGGTAACCCTGGTTATTCATCTTCTCCCAGGCATCTCGGTCCTCTGTATTGCAGCACTCCAGGCTGGCAGGGCAGTCCCCTCTCTCTCTCTCTCTCTCTCTCTGTCTCTCTCTCTCTCTCTCTCTCTCTCTCTCTCTCTCTCTCTCTCTCGTCAGGGCCAAGCAGAACCCGGCCGACCTGACCACGGCCAATTCAGTCTCACGGCTTTTGTTTGCCTTCAATAAAAATAAATAGATAAATAATCTGATTGGATCAGCTCCTGTTCGTAGGACGTACTGTGCATACTCTCCCGGCAGAGCTGCTCCAACTCCTCCCTGCTCAACATTCCTCTTTCTCTCCTTCTACCTTAAGCTTGGCTTCGTATCAGCTTCCGCCTCCTTTAATGTGGTGACGCCTTCCATTAATTCAAGACGGTTCCTCTGTTGGTCATTTGGATAGAGGAGAAAAGTGTCTTATAGGAGAAAGCTGTCAACATTACAGCACAGCTGGTTGGATGGGTGGATGATGGATGATGGATGGATGAATGGATGGACGGATGATGGATGGGTGGATGGGTGGATGGAAGGATGATGGATGAGTGGATGGATAGATACTTTATTGATCCCCGGAGGGAGATTTCAGTGTCACTGCATCTTGCATTAAAATAGGCAAAAATAATAATACAAAGGGAGAACGGAAAATGGCAATATGCAATAAACCTGAGGATCACCTGAACATCCTGAAAAGGATTAACTTGAAGATTGAACAATTGCAAACCTACAATAAAAGTAAAAATAACAACCTAAAATTAACAATAATAAATAAAATTGGCTATTACAATAAGCCTCCGCAGACACTATGTGTAAACCTAGAAACATATCTTATCACTTATCTGATGTACTGTACATGGGGGCGGAGGGGGACAGGGACGGTGTCCAGGCGGCGGTGGCGGCGGCGGCGGCGTGTGTGCGTTCGAGCGGCGTGAGCCACGTTCTGGAGCGTGTCAGAGCAGAGTCGGGAAACATCAATATTCAGAACCTTGGCTCTGGCACCGGAAAGTGTCGCCTGGAGACAGCGCGGTGACAGTAGCCAAGCTCCAAACCCTCCATTAGTCTCTCAGTGTCACTTCAAACTCCTGAAATCCATCTCTCTCTCTCTCTCGCTCTCTCTCTTGCTCCCGCTCCCGCTCTCGCTCTCTCCGCTCGGTCTCCAAACCAGGTCACATTCTCAACATGGCGGCGTTGGTTGTCATCGCCTAATTGCGCCCTCCACCCAACGCAGGGGACGGTGCGAACAGCTGCCGCCGTGGCCCCCTCTAATTAATTCCACTCGCAAATTATTAATTAAAAGAGATTCTTCACGTGGCTGCAAAAGCAAATAAATGGCAAATCATTATGATGATAATTGCACGTTGCAGTAATAGGGGGACTAGTCATTAGCGCTCATATTTTATGTATGCATGAAATTCTGTACGGGGGACCTTGAGGCACGGATGGCGGGGTTAATGTGAGAGACAGAAGGTGCTGACGTGGGAATGATGAAGTGTTTGTGGCGCTTCTACACTCCACATATGAGACACATCGGCCGCGGTGATGGAGCTCACATCGCCATTATAATAAGAACAATAATAAAAATAATAATAATAGTAATAACCTTTATTTGTATAACACTTTTTCATGCACAACATGCAACTGAAAGGGCTTTCAATGAATTGAAGGCAATCAAATAATAACAGCGAAAAAGCAAACAAGCGAAATGCATTAGATAAAGAAAAAAAGGTAAATACACCCATTTTCAGATTTGGGTCGTCAATTATTGTGCGTTTGTTTATTTTCATAAAGCGGAACGAGAACCAACTGTTGTCGATTTATCTCGCACATCAAAAACATTATCCAAAAATGTATTTCCATTAAAATAGTGCGTTAAATACCGTTAAGTACGCCTCAATTCCTCCACCAGAATCATCACAAGCGACTAGAATTCCCTTTGATATTGCTCGGGAGTGCTTTATTTTAGGAGGCTTACCGTGTTTTATGGGTTACCATTTGAGGAAAGCAAAAGGGAACAGTGTAAAACTCCACTGGAAAGGAGCGAGTGTTTCCCCGGGGCAGTTTAATAACGATCTTGAGTCTTGACTGACAAAACCTGTTGAGATGGATATATCTCACGCTGAAGGTCACAATTCATCAGCGACTTTGGGGGAAAGGAGTCGTTCCAACTCTGTTCCTTCACATTCAGACATACTGTATGCTGCAGTCTTTCCATGTGACGCGTGTGCGCGTGCGCGTGCGCGTGCGCGTGCGCGTGCGTGTGTGTGTGTGTGTGTGCACGTGAAGCTCCAAATCGTGTGTTTGTACATCCGCAGCAATCACTGTATGTGGAGCCTCTATCTATCTGTTTGACAAGGGCTCGGTGGCTGATGTTGACACTTGGATTAGAGGGAGGAGAGAAGGAGGGAGGGAGGGAGGGAGGGAGGGAGTTGGACGTGAGGAGCGCCTGACCTTCCAAGGACGGCTGTGGAAGGCGACGATAAGGTGTAGGGCTGGGATGTGACAGAGCTCCACCGCAGGCCGGTGCTGGTGGAGTGTGTTGTCCTGTTTGGGGATTTGAGGGCCCGCAGAGGGGAAAGTCGGGAGGAAAGTGGCGAAAAAAGCCCAACAGTCTGAAACAACGAAATGATAATGATAATGATGAATACAGCTACAGGCAACGATGCACGGGGTCCAGGTTAGTCGCAGCCATTGCACCAATGTGAAAACAAGCCACAGAGGAAATAAACGATAAGTAAGATACTTCTGTACAACTTAAACTGGAAACCCCCTACTAACCACAAATAATATGTTGTTATTCACCAAGATAACAGACCTGAGGACTACCGGCACGAATTACAGTTTTCCGAGTTCCCTTGAAACGCAGCATCAGTTCCTACCGGCACGAATTACAGTTTTCCAAGTTCTTTTAAAACGCAGCATCAGTTTCCGCCGACACGGCTCCCATTGAACGCAGCATCACTTCCTGCTGTCTCTCGTCTTGATCGTTATGTGGTTGCCGCTAGCTCCACATACCCGAATTCCCGTCAGGTAGGGTAGGGTAGTGTTGTATGTTGTTGGGTTGTTGGGTTGTTGGGTTGTTGCTACACAGCTAACTTTGCACAACTAGCTGGCTATGTAACTACATTGCTAATCAGAGAAATTCTGTGTTTTTTTGGAAATGTCACTTGCGGTAGCTCGGTGAGATCACGCGGCCACTCTTGGTGTTCGTACGGATCGAGCCCGTGAATTCACTTTATTGAACTCGAACTTGAACTGTGTCGACGTAGCGCTCCTTTGCTTTGTTGTTCAAATTCCCTCTGTAAGAAATTTTTACCTTGATCTCCCTCCAGTCCATTGGTGGGTTGTTTTTTTTTCTCTGTTGATTTGCGTTTGTTGCCGCTGTGTGCTTGTGGTTGTTGTAACCAAAATTAATGTAAACAAAGAGGCGATCCAGAATGCAATGCGGCATCACTTAGTTGCCTATTCTCTATTGGATGATGATGTCACAAAGCGCCCCGCTCCACTACACTACTTTCGGTTCCTTCCTTCAGAATTTCAAGATTTTTTTTTAAACTAACTCCTCCTACAGATATAATCTGATGTTCATCAAACTTGGACCCCAGCATGTCTGGACTGCCCTGAATACAATTCTTTAATTTCCTGCCCATGGGTTTCACGCTTTCTGAGCGACAGGCACTTTCTGTTGGAAAATGGCGAGAAGAATCAGAATAATCTGAACAAAAACAATAGGGTAATAATAACACCAAATAACAAAATAACACAATAACAAATAACAAATAAACTAATAACAAAATAGGAAAAACAAAAATGAAGTAGAGATAATCCACACAATTAGGAAAATACAAAACCAAAATCGTCAAATATATAAAAACATACAGAATATCCAATGCAAGTCAATGCAGGGGATAAGGAATAATAATAAGTTACTTTGACGTACACTAACGGCGGCCATGTCTCAGATATATCAGCTGTTAATGTCAGAGATTCATTTCTCCAAGGAGACTGATCTGATTCCTCTCTCCCTCCGTCCATCTCGTCTTTGTCGTCTTGGGGGGCGGGGGGGCGGGGGGTGTGCAATACCAAGTTCCCATTCATTTTACTTTGACAGATGACACGGAGTGATGCATCGCCCCAAGCATTACTTGATTTATCAAAACACACAAAGAGCCGCACAGACTCTGAATAAAGACAAGGGATCGGCCATTTGGAAAATCTGCTGAGTGGGCTGCTCGGAGTCGCATCTGCATAATTGGCTGTTTGCCTCAGAATGATTCCCCAACCAAAATATATGCATGAAAAACTTGGAGCTTCAAGGTGTGAGAGCTGTGAGGATAACACCCGCGCTACCTCTTCGGTTCTAATGAGGTTGCAATGTATCAATCTGAAGGATCTTTCATTCAATACGCTGTGATCCGCTCCTCCGGCGCTGGAGCTTGAGTGTTTTTCTGTGTTTTTCTGTTTTCTGTCATTTTTTTTTTGTTTGTTTGGGGTTTTGTTTTTTGTTTTTTGTTTTTTTTTTTTTCAAAAAGGCATCGAAGCAAAAATCGTCAGAACGACGCAGAATTTCCAAAGGATAACTTGGGATTTGATAACTTTTCACCCGTCTGTACGGGATGCAATACAAATATAAACAGGCGCGCCCCAATAATCTGAAACCTCAATATTAAACCCGGGCTTGTGAAAATGATTACGCTCTCGGTGTTGAATAATAGATAGGGTTAATACGCTCTTGCTTTGGCTTTCGCCTCCTAATAGTGTGGAGGGGGGCGGGAGTGCTGACATCGCTCTATTCAGCACACCCTCCTCCCAGAGGAAGCGTTCTGCGTTTGATGACGGACCTGTTCACTCTGCTCACTCCGAGCAGAACAGAAGGCTGTCCCACGATTTATTTGGTAGTGTTTTATATCTACCTCGCTCAGCCGTGAGGGCGTGAGAAACGGCCTTTTCGACGCATTCGGCGTAGCCAGTAGCCAGGGCGTAAGCTGTCGATGTGGTTGGACGTTCAGAAAAAATAATAAATAATTGCAGCGTTTCGGATGAAATATTAGCCCAATTAGCAAACTAGGCAAACTTCCCTGACCGTTTTACGTCGAGGATGACCCCGAAAGATGGGGGAAAACAACATTGCAGCATACTTCACCTTCCAATCAATCCACCTGTACCCATTATGTGTCCACACGGAGATGAAAATGTCGGTAAATTTACCTGGAGTGCCACTGAAGATGCCCTTTTCTTGAGCCCGGCACAAAGAAGTGATTTGCGCCATGACGCACCGTTTGTTATTTTAGGACATGGAAAAAAAGGAAGAAATAAATGTTCTTCGCCTCTTTCCGACATAAACAGGAATTTTACTCCCTCCCAAGCTCCAATCATGGCCATTTATAATCAACTGGAGTGCAGTTGGCCCAATCACAATCATCAACAAGATTGATTTTTTTCCAATGTACTCGGGGCTAATTTGCTTATCTCCACAAGCAACTGAATTAGGAGATTGATTTGTTCAACCGGGGTTTACCCAAGCCCCGGCTTGGAGCGCCGTCACTTGACTTTGCGCGAAGCACCGAAGGTTATTCCCGAAAACATGCTCCGCTTCTTTCCCCGGCTTTTGCTCTCAAAGACTGGTGTCCGGCAGGCTGTTTTTTGGCGCCTACAGAAATTGGAGCCCCAGAGATATTGAGCAAAAAACGTAAGGAGAGGGGGGCGAAGCAGCTCTCAGCTCGCCACACAAAAAAAAAAAAAAAAAAACCCTGAAGGATTTTTATTTTTGCAGTTTTCCTTGTGACAAAACCGAAGGGACCACCAGGGGGGACAATGCAACAAATCGTCCACAGATGCCGGAGGGCAGAGGCGCGGACATCCGTCAAACTCTCCCAACACCCCTCAAAGAAACAAAACGCCCCCCGAAAGCAAATCAGGGGGGAAACAATGGAAAACAATTCCGGTGTCTCAGCGTTCCCCTTCCCGCTCCCGGTCAATGGCAAGCCTTCCCGTCCTTCACCCCCCCCCCCCCCCCCTTAAAAAACATCCCGCTTATAGTCCGGGCGGGGGAGATTGACACATCCGGCCCGGCCTCCCCCATCGCTCTCCCTCGTCCCTCGCCCACATGCGCTTTGTCTGGGCGCTCCCGCCTCATTGCAGCAGTCACTTCCATTCAGGCGAGTTCACAGGGGGGCGTTTAGTCACGCACTGTCAGCGCCGCCGCAGCCCCTCCTGTCCCCTCGCCAGGCGTGTCGGGCGGGGGGCTGACACACACTCCAGCAGCTCGCCGTAGCCTTGACACGCTCGAGGTTTTCGGGAAGACACGCACACACGCACACGCGCATGCACACGCGCACACAAACTGCCAGAGACAAAATCACATGTCAAGGCCGGCCGCCGAGGGAACATGTCATGAAGACTGATGCAGGCGGGTCCACTTGACACGATTTTTACTATTTTGAGGATTGTGACGTACCGGGGGGTGAGCAATGAGATAGAAGAATGAAAAATATACCTGCCAGTGTGCGTGCGCGTGTTTGCGCGCGCACACGTGACCGCTGGGTATAATGTAAGACTGGAATGCGAGATAAACCTCGCATTAGTGCTCATTTCCCATTCTGCTGGCGTCCCGTATCTGCATATGAAATGTAATCACAGGCTTGCAGTTTTATTAAAGCAAGTGTGTCGAGGTTGACTAAGACGGTAATCCTCCCCTCGCTCAGCTCACCCCGTCTCGTAATGATTGGTAATAAGAATTAGTTTTAGTCTGCCATTATTCCTCCTCCTCTCTCACTCACTCACTCACTCACTCACTCACTCACTCACTCACTCACACTCATATCTGTTTCATTTGTCCTCATATGCATGCTTATCTGAAAACACAGACACGAGTATACACACCTGTGTCGGTGTTAATTCATACACTGAATACACACAACACTTAACACTTGCACACACACACGCACTCACACACGCACACGCACACACGCATACGCACGCACACAAATACATGACATAAGAAACACACATGCTTGCTCAAACGCGTGCGTAAAACATAACTTACACATACACACAAACACACAAATCACCAGACACACACTCACATATACACAATCAAGTTAAAACACGCGCGTGTGCACGCACACACACACACACACACACACACACACACACACACACACACACACACACAAAGCAAGTTGAACACACTTGTGCGCACACACACACAGACACACGCACACACACACGTACACACGAGCAAGTTAAGCACACTTGTGCGTGCGCACACACACACACAGACACACACACACACACACACAAGCAAGTTAAACACACTTGTGCGCACACACACGTGCGCTCTTACACAACCACTAATTCTTGGGGGTAGGAGACAGTGTGACATAGCTGTGGCGAGAAGCAATTTCCCCTCCTTGTCGTTATTAGATTAGTGCTTGTATTATTGGAAGAAGAAATTGGTCGCGATTGCACTGAATGCCAACATCCAGCCAGCGAGGGCCCTAATACACATCTCCACCCGCGCTCCCCCGTCTCATCACCGGGATATTCTTTCTGATTATACGGAATATGCTGGCGGGAGACAGAAAGCGCCTCCACCACCACCGCTGGAGCCAGGGTCTCTCCCTGCTCTCCCGGGGTACAGTCAGTCTCCTCGTCCTCGCCTCGGGCCCTGGTTTGGAATCACAATCGCGGCCTGTTTATTTTGCCAAGTACATTTTCACATTTTGTGAATTTGTGAAACCAGACTCGGCAAATGTACAAAAATAGTCCTGTTTCCAAGGGAAAAAATAGACAAACAAAAAGAGGAAAATTAAAAATATATGCAGAATACTCAAAGAAAACTGATGCCATGCACATGATAAGTTTAAAGACAACTGCTGAGAATAAGTGTGGTTTTGTAATATTGTTGTGGCTTATAAAAAAAAAAAATATATATATATATATATATATATACAATATATACACAGTATATATACTGTATATATGTATATATGTATGTATGTATGTATGTATGTATATATATGTATATATATATACATATATAATTATGTCTGTGTATATATATATATACTGTATATATATATATATATGTATATATGTATGTATGTATGTATGTATGAATGTATGTTTGTATATACTGTATATATATATATATACATATATGTGTGTGTGTGTGTGTGTGTGTGTGTGTGTGTGTGTGTGTGTGTGTGTGTGTGTGTGTGTGTGTGTGTGTGTGTGTGTATATATATATACATATACACATACATATCACTGGATCCAGTCGTTTGTTGGTGGATGTACTGGATGTTTTTTTCAGTCAGCCGGGGAAAGTGGCAGAATAAAACAGGCACAAACAGAAATGCGTTGGAGCTCCATTGGCGGGTGGCACCGCTCGGTAGAACGGTTGTGCTGTGCATAAACGCTCCCCTTCGTTTTGTTCCCTTCTCATTGGGCTGAAAGCGCCGAAATAACCGCCCGCCGGCGCCGCCCGGGGACTTTGGCCGTGAAGGGTAATTGACTGGGACTATGCCCCGTGTGTGTCACCTGCTGACGGGGCCGTGGACGGCGGGAGGAGCCGCATGCAGCCGTCGGCCTCTGGGTCCCCGTGACGCTCGTGTTAGAAAATAACCAGATTTTAGTTTTTCCTTCGCTTCACTTGCAACGCTTGATCATGTGGCTGATGGTGAATTCCCGGTGACTTTAGATTAGACTCGGACCCATTGGCTGACTGGTTGCCTGGGGTAACTGGGCAACTGTTATTGTCATCCCTGATATAGTCCATGTATCGACTAGCATCAATATTTGCAAAACACATTTGTCTGCCCTTTTCAGAGTTTTATTATATGGTGCTAAATAAAGTGATTGATTGATCGATCGATTGATTTATTTGTTTTGTTTTGCGTACTTATAGTCTTTGCGAAATTCGTTTTCCCATAAGTTTCATGCTAAATTGTGAGTAATTACATTTGAACCGACCACAGACAATCTGCTTCTCTCCTTTACTTTTTATTTTTTCACTTCGCTAGATTGCACATTGCACAGCGAAGGGAGAGCTCTGAAAACCAAAAGATATGAGGACGAGGCGAAGGACCCGAAGCACAGAGACGCAAGCTCTGTGAAGTGCGAAAAGAAGTCAAGAAGAAGAGGAGAATCCTTACGAGCCCGATGTGATGAAATCCAGCGCCGGACAACTGGGAACCAGCGCATGAAGTGGTGACGCGGCGAAGCAGAGAGAAGAGGGCTGAAACGCCCGTGACGGGAGGTGCCGGTGGCAAAACCCGCTCACAGGGAACGGGAATGATACGGTAAAGACGGACGGAGTGCGCAGAAGAACTTTACAAACAACCCCATCGCCACCCACGCAACCGCCTGGTTCCTGGTGAACCCGAGATGCCGAGGAGCGGAGTGCAACAGGCCGCGGGGAAACCGAAACGTTAATCCAGAGCCGGGGAGCTTACCGTGGACGCGGCGCGTAAGATCTGCAAGTCGAATCCCCGATAGTCCCACCGCGCCCGTGTGGCTCACGGGCGCGGTGGAGAGTCATAAACGGGATGAAGACGAGAGCCGGAGACGTCTCGTCCGGGGGCCGAGCCGGCTGCCGAAGCGCACGGCGGCGCAGTCGGGGCAAACCACCGATGTGAGAACCTTGAGCGGGAGAGACAAGACGCCAATCGCGAAACGGAGATCGGCCGCAACTTCATCGGCTTCGGGGAAGCGTCCGAGCGGGCGCGGGGAGAGAGGCTCCGTGGGTGGTCCTGAAGAAGCACAGAATCGGCACAAATCGGGTGAAAATGATGGAGGCGCTCCATCAGTGACGCGCTGGAGCGGTTCCAGACGTCGGCGGGAGGCGGCCAAGGACGCCTTGGGTCGCCGCGCTTATTAAACGTTTTTCTGGAGCACGTCATGATGGATGCGTTGGAGGACTCCTTTGGCACGCACGCGTGCCAGCGAAGTTGGCGGACAAAACACAACAAATCTCAGCTTTGCGGATGACGTAGCGGCCGTGGCCGGACCCAAGGAGGAACTGGCTGACATCACCGAACGGCTGGACACAGCGGCGCAGAGGGATACGGTTTGAAGATAAGCGGTGAGAGAAGTGAAGTTTCAGGCGACTGATGAGGAAGAGCGCGAGGTGAATGTTGATGGGAAAGGGCTGGACTCGGTTGCCCCGGCTTTTCGTTGAGCGGGCGGTGCGCCTCGGACCCGGGGGCGAGCCCGGCCACGGCCGCCGGCAGGCCCGCGAAACTAAATGGGATGCGGAGTAGCGAGAGCGTCTTCCTCCCCACAAAAATATAACCGATGCGCTCGCCAATTAACATCCATACTGCGCCGCACAGACAGGAGGATTCTAGGGCCGACACGGAAAACACGGCGCACGGACAGCTCTGTGAAGCGGGAGATACGACATCTGGCGGGGGATCTCGCGCCGCTGATGGAAACCGCGAGACGCCGGGTCAGACACGTATCAAGGAAAAAAATGCACGGCATGGTTGATGGAAGCCGAAGGGGAGAACGCGTTGACGGACATTAAAGAGATGGACGGGGACTCGCGAGACCGCCGGCCGATGGGGATGTTTTGAAGACGGGCGGTGATGTCATCGCGGCGCCTCGACGGCCCCCGGGGGCCCACGGCAGCGACCTCGTCTGGCCCGGTGTTCCCCGGAGAAGGCGATGGTAGCGCCGTTTGCATATGGAGGCCCGGTCACGCCGACCACGGACGGCTCCAGCGACTCCCCTCGCATCGACATGCACACACCACGATTAGTACCACCGCCCAAACCGATTAGAGCCAGACGGTGTAGCGTGGAACTCCAGCGCCTTTTGTTTTGTGAGTCTGTTCCCACTGTGCCGAAGCCCCCCTCCGCCTCAGCCTGCCTGGCAACATAATTAGGGAGCTTACAGCTACAGTATCCGCCCGGCGGGATTTGCCACACATGGATGCCTGCTCTGCCATTACCCGATCACCCCCCCCCCCCCCCACAACCCCACTACTTCTGTCTACCACTTCAATGGCAATGAACTTCTCTTCTGTCCCTTTAGGAGGTCTTCTCTGCACCCCCACGCCACCCACACCGCCCACACCACCCACACCGCCCCCTCTCTCTCTACTGAAGGAAGCAGCTGGACTCTCTAGGTTGCCGCTGAGGACAGACTGGAGAAGCAGACGAATCAGAGAAGCATAATTGGTTTTTAATGTTCTGGAGTGGAGAGACGTGCACCAGGCGCGTGCATGTGCACCGGGCGGGGGGGTGTTCGTGCATGTGCACGTGCTTCTAGGGTCTGCACGTGCATCAGGGGCGTGCACCACCACGTCTTCCTGTCACTCATCCTGCGTTGTGTGTACACATGTTTATCCGTAGTATTAATGTGTGTGCGTGTGTGTGTGTGTGTGTGTGTGTGTGTGTGTGTGTGTGTGTGTGCGTTTGCCTGTGTGCACGTGTTTTTTAACATGACCTATAGTAATTAATTAGCAAACATCTTAAAGAATCAATATGGCGACCCGTCCCCCGGGGAGCAGAGAGTAATCGCACCGTCTCTTCAGATAAATGGGGATCATACAAACTTATAACCCCTAAACCAATCTTTCTCCCTGTAATTGACCTCCTGTCTTGGAACAAAATATGCATTTACTTTTCTCCCTGGCTCAATGCCTTTACAAAGCAATTATCTTTTGTACCAGAGTATTTTAGGGACAAAGGAATATATATTCCTTTTACCGCCAGGCTTGGGGGTGCTGCCGCTTTGACCAGAGCTTCGCCGACTTTTAGCGATTACTTTCAAAAATGCTGCACTTAGTGTAAGTGGCTTCGCATTAGAGCATCAGTTAAAAGCATTGCATGTGGATGATAAATCCCAGAAAAAGACCAAGCAGAGGTTCCTTTTAGACGTCTGTTCTCTGATGCGAGCGAGCTGATTGTCACCTACAGGGACAACGGAGGAGCGGTACAGTGCGTGGGGCATAGAGTGTACAGCCACGCTAGAACAACCTCCAGTGGACTCGCGAACATTCTGGTTCCAAGAAAATAGCATCGAGCAATGGACAACACGAGTAACTTATACAACTTAATGAAGCGTCAAGGGAACGCAGTGGAGGTGGACCCAAAAATTTGCCAAATTTATATATATATATATATATATATATATATATATATATATATATATATTTATAGCATTTATCTATGGTTTTGTATCTATCAATAGTATCTATCTTTCTATTGTATCTATCTATCTATCTATCTATCTATCTATCTATCTATCTATAGTATCTATCTATAGTTTGTATATATCTATAGTTTGTATTCATCTATCTTTAGTATCTATCGATAGTATCTATCTATAGTTTGTATCTATCTACAGTTTGTATCTAGCTAGAGTTTGTATTCATCTATCTTTAGTATCTATCAATAGTATCTATACATAGTTTATATCTTTCTATAGTTTGTATCTATCTATAGTCTATCTATCTATCTATCTATCTATCTATCTATCTATCTATCTATCTATCTATCTATCTATCTATCTATCTATCTATCTATCTATCTATCTATCTATCTATCTATCGATCTATCTATAGTATACTGTATATCTATCTATAGTATCTATCTATAATATTTATCTAGCTATAGTATCCATCTATCTATAGTATCTATCTATAGTATCTATCTGTACATGTCACTGTATAGACTGTTTGGATGCAGCTGGACAGTGGCTTTCTGCCTCATAGCCGCTGTTGTAAATGATGTGTAAATAAAATCAAGCACTTTAAAAGTATCAAATAAACAAGGAGCCGCAGGTGTCCAGTGTGAGGAGAGGACGTCCTGTCCCCTTCCCTCATTATCCTGCCAGGCTGTTTCCTCCAGACAGCAGCGGCGGGTGCCAGCGGTTCTGCCGACCGCCGACCGGCCGCAGCTGCACGGGGGGAGAGGGCGGGGGCGGGCGGAGCGGGCAGACACCCCTCCGTCCGCAGCCTCGGAACAACACTGATTTTACTCGGTGGAAATTGCTCCCAGAGAAAAGAAATCCCTCCTGCCTCGTTCTTCGGCAGTTATTGTATTTCCCGGCCCACACACTTGATTGTTCTGTGGTGAAGGAGTTATTATGAGGACACAGGGGCTCCCATCCTTGAATTTTGTTACTTGATTATATTTTTGTAATCATATTTTATTAGCTATTCACGGTGTCGCTGGGGATACCTATTGTTATTGGTATGACTATTATTATTACTATAATTTTTTTTATACAGCCAGCCAAACGTCTCTATTTCAGCCATGGACCGGCAAATCTATTTCAAATTTGTCATGCTGATCCCCCCCCTAAACATGAATCAGTACCAAGGCGTCCACAGGGGTCACTAAATTGTTATCTATATACAGTATTTTGACAACCTCAATATACTGTATACTGCCCCATTTGACCTAGAGACCTGAAACATGGCATGCATATTTTTGTGGATATATGTCTGAACAAAGTCACCAAAAAACTATTCTTAACAACCGATAACCGAGTAAAGAATGTCCGCGGCATCGGCCAATGAAATCCGTATTTCCTGTTGCAACATCTAATCTGTAAATCCACATGGCGATTTACAGATTAGATGGCAGTGCGGCGTAGCACCTCGAAACCCGGCGGAACCACCTGGAAGGGCGTGGCCAGTTTTTGCGTTCATCGCCGAAAAGACAAAGACGCTGTATGGCCGAAGCGTAGGACGATTCGGTCTGGAATCTTAACGCTTTGTGAGAGTCCCTTCAGGTTTGTTGGAATGGGCGGTTGCTGTATTTGTACAGATTATATTATTAGATTATATTTTTTTTGATCATATCATATTTTGCTTGGCACTGTCCATTACAAGATCTGCTCTTTAATAACACATGTACATACTGATCCTGATGCCATTTATGTTACTGCTACAGTATATACTGCATCCCATTGTCCTGCCTTGTTTGTATACAGTAAATGTACTTGGCCAATACATTTGGTTATGCATCCATGTAATTTCATCTTTATGTATCTATAAATTAAAGATTATTTGTCTGGAGCGTTCGCTGCATGGCCCCTTGGATTCCAGTATAAAAGAAATCTACAAATGTGACGGTAATGTGGTCGCGTCTGCTAACTGATTGGAACCCTTTATGCTTCTTGGCACTTAAAGTCTGGGACACATCAGACTCGAGAAACGGCGTCTTTTCTCTTTCTGGTATCTCCGAACACGCTGGTTGTGCAAAAAAAAAAAAAAAAGGAAAAAAATAGAAGAGAAAGAAAAATCTGTATTCATTCCCCTAAACGATGCTCCGAGGGAACCAAACGCCGCCGCCCATACATCAAAGCTCTGGGAAAATGGGTGATATTCTGGTGCGACTATTTAATAACAGTGCAGCCACTTCCAGCAGGGTGCCGTCATGTTTTCAGCACATTAGGCAAAGTGCCAAATGTTGTGCGTAATTTCGGCAAACTTTCCCCCGAAAGCCGTCGCTGAGAGCTTAATTCGGAGAGATGAAAATAATAAAACTAGTCATCGGGAAGGATGCCCTCGGAATGGATCACGAGTTGTTTCCCTTTCCGTGTGTGCCGTACTTTGATTTATCCACGCAGTCTAATCACTTGGCATTTCAACAGCCTTTAATTTGTCAGCGTTGCGCAATTTGATTGATTGCGAAATGGCTCATTTTGAGTTGTAGATTTTAACGCCGCAATTGGAGTCATCCATTAATTTTTGTTGTGTGAAGTAGCCCGTCGCCGCTACCCACCGTCCCTGCCATTATTAAGGTTGTACATGGTGAATAATTAGGCAACACACAGCGCGCCGCCAGGTGTCAAGGTGTGTCGCGCGTCAAACATTTGCATTGTGACGGAAAAGTTTAAATTCACGAGAAAACCGTGAAGGAAATGATCCTCGGATGCTGCCGTCGTTGCTATTGCATATTTTGAAATTTGCTAATTTCCATGTCTCATTTTAAAGGGGAAAAATATTTTGCATTTCATTTAAACAATTGTGCTGTACACTCTTGAGCCATTCAGATTATATTAGATTCAACTAATTGTACTTGCACAGAGTACAAGTTACTGAGGCACCGAAACGCATTTCCCTGCATTTAACATCCTAGTAACTGACGTATCTAGCAGCAGTGAGCTGCCTTGGAGCAACGCCCTGGGGAGCAGTTAGGGGGTTAAGTGTCTTGCTCAAGGACACATCAGCACGCTACCAGGAGGAGCCGGGGATCGAACCGGCAATCTTATTGATTACTAGACGACCCGCCCTCCCTCCTGAACCATACCCCCCCGCTCACATTTGTTATTATTATTATTATTATTATTATTATTATTATCATTATTATCTTCTAGGTGAGTGATGTGTCGGGGAATGAAACTCACACTCCAAAAATATATTTAAGCCCCAGTTCCAATTTTTTTTATTTTTCCAAAAGATGTGAACAGAGCAGCCTGTGAGAGGCTCTGCTCCTCTTTGTGCTCGTCTGAAGTCATTTGAATGGGCGGTAGAGTCTCTGAGCCGGGTCCCGCTGATACCTCCGCTTCATTCTGAGGAGCCGGGAGGCCGTTTAAAAACCTCCCTATGACAAAGGAAGGCGTCTGTGAAGCGCCTGGAGGCTGTTTTCCTACGACGCCGCCTCCGCTTGATGTGACGCCGAATTGCCTAAATAAGATGTAACTGTAGGGGGTACAAGAGCAGCGGTGGAGTGTTTCACGTTGCAGGTTTGACATCCAGCCATCGCGTTCGGATCACCGATGTGAAATTGAAAATGAACAAAACAGCAAATTAAAAACCCGTGCAGGAAAGAGGTTTGGGCTGTTTCTGTTTAGCTTTCACCACGTGAGACTGTTTATTTCCTGCATATGCACAATGTCCCTGAAAAGACCATCGATAGATCTATCTCTACCATTTATTGACGGGTGAAAAAAAACATGACACATACATTTATATTCCATGATTATCATATTAAAATATACCTTTTTTGGGGCGGGGGGGCTTTTAAACTGTGCCTTTTTTAAATTTGAATGTTAATGTTTTCTTCAAATTTTGTTTTTATGGTTTATTTTTGTTTTACGACAAGCTCAGTGGATTTGTGACTTTGTCCACATTTCTCTACATATCAACACATTACTTTTTTTTTTTTTTTTTTTTTTTTTTTTTCAAACTGAGCAGAAACGATCCCTTAATAGCGGAAAATCAATATCCTTTGAATTAGTTTGAAAATTAAATAAATGCCTGCAATTTATGAAAGGTTTTTAGAAGGTAGATGCCTTCTGCTGTTGACCCCTAGTGGCAGCATGTGGAACAACAAGCACTTTATTCATGGGGTTAAACTTATTTATTATAATTATAATAATAATAATAATAATAATAATAATAATTATTATTATTTTTATTATTATCATTATTATTTTAGCACCTCTTCTGTATCGTATTCAATATGGCGCTCACAGTAAGTCAGGGGCGGAGGGTAAAACGGATATATTCCAAGTCCCTTTCTTGCTAAACTATGAGATGACACAGATAGAGACACCTGCCTGGCCCCCCAATAGTTCCCAAATATGAGCAATTGAGTATAATTTCAGGTTGAGAGGGGAATGAAAAAGAGAAGGAAAAAGCCTTTAGCGCCGATCAACAATCTCCCCTCGTCCATTGATGTTGTGCCGGCGCTCTGAAGTCGGCGCTACATTACTGAGTCCAATTAAGACGCATTGAACGGGGCCGGTGCCGAGCGCCTGACCCCGTCTCGGCCCCCGGGCGGCCGTCTCATTGCGCCGCATTAGGGGCCCCAATTGATTCTGTCTGCCGTTTAAATAAGGCCATATCTGGACTAATGCACTGCCAGACACACATTCCCAAGCTCTCTTCATTTGTTCCTTTATTTATTTGTGTGTGTGTGTGTGTGTGTGTGTGTGTGTGTGTGTGTGTGTGTGTGTGTGTGTGTGTGTGTGTGTGTGTGTGTGTGTGTGTGTGTGTGTATGCGTGTGTGTGTGTGTGTGTGTGTGTGTGGCACAGAGCTCACCCCACCCCGCCCGGCCTGCCCCCCACATCCTCATTAACGCCCTCCCCTCCCTTCCCCTCCCCTCCCATCACCCCCATCCTCCCTCTCCCTCTCGCTCTCGCTCCTCGTCGCTCTCTATTTTTCACCCCGACTCGCTCTAAACTCCCCAGCATCCCCGGCTCGAGGAGCTGCCGAGTCTCTCTTTGCACTTATTTTTGTCAACAGTCCTCTTATCGCTCCCGCTCTGGTCCCCGCCTCGCCGTTTCTCTTTTTGTCAGCCTGGCTCTCCCTAATCCCCCTCCACCCTCTCTCTCTCTCTCTCTCTCTCTCTCTCTCTTTCTCTCTCTCCCTCTCTCTCTCTCACTCTCTCTCTCGCTCCTTTTCTGGTGGACTGGACTTTGAGTGCATACGGGGCCGTGAAAGCCGCTGAGACCCGCGGTGAAAGCTCCACCGGTCTCGAGCTGCTCTCCGCTCTCTGTGGCCCGTGCAACCAGGCCTTTATGTTCAGTTGAACATAAAGCCGAACATACAGTTCCACATACAGTCGCTCAAACAGTAGCACATACATTCAAACATACAGTCCAACAAACAGTCACACATATAGTCGCACATACAGTCACACATACAGTCACACATTCAGTCACACATACAGTCAAATATACAGTCCCACATACAGTAGCACATACAGTCACACATACAGTCACACATACAGTGGCACAAAGTCACACATACAGTCCCACATACAGTTACACATACAGTCTAACATACAGTGTAACATAGTCGCATATACAGTCGCACATACAGTCACACATAGTTCCACATACAGTCAAATATACAGTCCCACATACAGTCACACATACAGTCCCACATACAGTCCCACATACAGTAGCACATACAGTTGCACATACAGTCCCACATACAGTCACACATGCAGTCAAACAAACAGTCTCACAGAGTTGCACATACAGTCGCACATACAGTCAAACATACAGTCACACATACATTTGCACATACAGTAGCACATACAGTCCCACATACAGTAGCACATACAGTCACACATACAGTCCTACATACAGTTCCACATACAGTCGAACATACAGTCGAACATAGCCCCACATACAGTCGCACATACAGTCACACATACAGTCACACATACAGTCACACATACAGTCAAACAAACAGTCTCACAGAGTTGCACATACAGTCGCACATACAGTCAAACATACAGTCACACATAAATTTGCACATACAGTAGCACATACAGTCCCACATACAGTAGCACATACAGTTACACATACAGTCCCACATACAGTGGCACATACAGTCGCACATACAGTCAAATATACAGTCCCACATACAGTGGCACATTCAGTCGAACATACAGTCCCACATACAGTTACACATAAAGTCACGCTCCCACGTTCAAACACCGGCTTGCCAAAATCCATCTCATTAGGTAAACTTTTTGAGATGATGAATTTCACCGCTGCATTTCTAGCAGCAATTACAGAGTTACAGAATTATTGATTTATTTCGGGGCAGAGTTGAATTTTAGTGACGCTCGCCAAGAGGGAAAACTACAATATTTATATCCTGTAGTAATTGCGACTGGGACAGAGCGGTCCGGGGACCCAGGCTCCTTCGCTCCCACGGTCCTCGGTCCCGGCAACACTGAGGATTGATCTTTTCGTGGCTTTCGGCAGATCTTCATCTTGCATTGACCGCTTCTCCGTCGATAGTCACGTTTGCTCACATATGACTCAGGGAATTTACTGCCGCTGCTGGGTAATTGCTGCACGGGCCAAATGATGAGATCGATCAGTTATTCCTAAACATAATTTTCCCGATCAATGGCCAAAAAACTACATGAGGTCGAGTCATTGCGATGCAGAAAGACCTTAAAAGATCATTGAACGGTCGTATTTCTGTTTTACCCTTTTTTCAATTTCACTTAAGGAATCGCATTAACCTTAGAAGTAACACCATGAAAGATTTCGACGATAATGACTCCAACCTGAATTTACTGCAGGATTAAGTCTCATTATGTGAAATGCCCGCTAATTGTCTCCCCCACTGTCCGCTCCGTTTTTTGTTTTTTTTTCGGCGTGTCCTTTCTGGAACGAGCCCCTTTGAATAAGTTAGTTGTAAGGTTGCCAGACGCGGAACGATAGCCACGGGAAGCAACGAGCCTTATCTGCCCGACGCAAACTGGATTACAAAGCACAGAAAATACCCCAGTCGGGCTTATCATGCAAACAATGTGCAGATCGCTGCAGCTGATTTGGATCGCACGCCGCTGGAGGAGGCCCGTCCTGACGCGGAACAGATGCTGATAGCGGGAAGGTGGAAGTAATTAAAACACTTAATCCTTGGTGAAATGACATATTGATGCCGGCCCGCAGCCGGGGTCTCTCCCGCGACGACGACGGCGGCGGCAACGCCCGTGCGAGAGGGGCGGTAAAAGAAAAGAAAGAGAAATCAAAGGAAATGAGACAGAAGTGCAGCGCAGCGGTTATTGTATTGCCCAGGGGCCGGGCCGCGCTGCACCGCGCCGGCAGGCGTGTGTCAGGGAGGACCGTCGGCCACGTCGGCCACGTCAGCCACGTCGGCCACGTCGGCCACGTCGGCCACGTCGGCACCAGGCTGCTTCTGCGGCTGCTGTTGTCAGCGCGGTGGCCGTGGCTCACATCATGTGCTTCTGATTCTGATTCATAATCGGCGCACGCACACCCACAGACACACCCACACACACCCACAGACACACACCACCATTCGATTTGTTTGTTGCAAACTGATCCTTTAAGTAGAGGAAATAATTGTTAACGAAGAGTGAAACGAGATTTCTTCGATTAATTTCTTGCACTGCACTATAACTTTTAAGCGCCTGTGTCCTTTTAAAATGTGTCTTTGCACTTTGTCTTCATGCTTTTCATGGTTTATGTAAAGCACTTTGAATCGGAGAACTGACTTGTCGCACACGATGCGCTGAGCAAATTCACTTTCCTTGCCTCGCCTTCCAATGACCCAGGAGATCAATGCCACTCCGGCAGGTGAGTCGTTCCTTGACTCCTTACCGGACACACGGGCATTCACTTGGTTCAGCGGGGGTCTCCCCACGCTCGCCGTGCATCCCACCCACCGGATCACATGGAAATCGGAAAATCTAACGGGTCTTTTTAGCGAGCGACTCGCCAAGAACCAACGCTCAAAACCGAGTCAAAACTTCCATCACTAATATATACAGCATTGTGCATATGTTTGAACAGATGCTAAACCATGTTGTATATGTTGATATACCTTCTTCACTGTTCATCTCGTTATATATCCACTGTTATGAGCTGTGTAAATATTTTTTTCCGTGTGTCATGCACCTTCTACATCATCATCCGTCTGTCGCCCCAGTGCTGCAGTGGAGCTATTTTGCACGATCTCATAATTTATTGTCTTCCCATGCCTAATGCTTCCCTCTGATATGTGCAAATTGTTTTCTAGTGAGTGATAGCAGACACCTATGGGCATTCCATCTTTGGCGCCGTGAAGCCGTAAATCAGCGTCACCGCAATTGCGGTTTGGTGGCCCTTGAAATGGAGGGAAATAGAACATTATGTGTTCTTTGTTGTGCACCCCGCCGGCACGTAACGCGTCTTCTGCGATGTTTTTACAGCTTGGAACGAGAAGAGATTTGTGTCGCAGATTTTCTTATTTACCCCACCACCCAAACAAAGTATGACCTTCAATTAAACAATAAGAGAACGAATGTTCTGGTTCCTCTTCATCCCGTTCAGGGCGGCCATTGGGAACTTAGTGGTGTGTGCAGGAGGAGGCTGAGGAACATTAAACCAGCAATGGGGAATGTGTTGCACCTCGTAAAAGGAGACCGGTCCCCAAGTGCAGCTTCCCCGCGCCCCGCCGCGACGCCGCGACCTCGGTGACGCCTGCCAAGGTTGGAGAGACGCCTGATGTCCCGTGCTATAAGGGATATTTGTCGCAAGCCATTGACCGCTAAAGCCTCATTCTCACGAAAAAAACCCCAAAAAAACAAATCGGTTCATTTTTAAGGATGCACCGCCAAGTTTTAAAACAAAGCAGCGGATGGAAACTTTTTTCCACAATAGTTCTCCAGAACATACAAAACACGGCAACTCGGAATTCAACTCCGTGTTTCCCAACCTTTTTTCAGCCACGGTGCATTTTTTTTCATACTGGAATAATCCCAGAGCACTTTGCCACCGTACTGTTAACCAGTAAATAAAACTTCATATGCACTTATGAATGTGCTTATTATTATGACCTTTGACCTCGTAGTTCTCACTTTTGGTGTAAAACGAGCTTATTGTGTTGAACACAGATCTGCTGATTCTGGCTGGAAAGTAGTACAGCCTTGAATTTCCAATCTTGCAACACAAAAGCCAATGTCCATCAATTATTTATGATGAATGGAAATAGAAAAGGAATTCACGGCACACCTGGCGAGCCCGCCGGCGTGCCCTGGCACGGCGGTTGAAAAAAAAAACAATTTAGTCCATTCACGGCGCAAGTGCGATGAAAGCGCAAATGTAATGTTGTTCTGGTGACGGAATATAATATCCAGAGTTACCGTACGGAGAAAGCAGGCGCTCACGTATAAGAGAGATCATTTAATTATACAGTTGAAGACAGGATCGCCCGTCACGGTGTGGAAGAAATTCACGGCTCCCAAGGACAGTGAAACGTGCAGCGCAGAATGATGCTGTTGGCCAGCGCTGCATAGTACAGTACATTACACAGTATACAGTATTTTACCGCATTGTAATACGCTGTATAATATATTGTCATATCCTGTAATATACTGTACTATACTGTAATATACTATACTCTAATATACTGTACAATACTGTAATATGCTGTGCTATACTGGAATATACTGTCATATACTGTATTGTACTGTATCATACTGTATTATACTGTATGATATAATATATTGACACCGTTGACATCTGCTCCTGTGACAGGTTGGGAAAGGTACCGGCTTGAGCTGCATGAGGTAAAAAAGTCAAAGAAGCCTCCCATCATGCACTTGGTGTGAACTTTTGTCGAGACAGCAATTCTCCGAAAAACACTCGGGACTTAAGTCTAATGGGAGTTCATCACACACAGACACACACACACCGCGCACACACACACACACACACACACACACACACACACACACACACACACACACACACACACACACACACACACACACACACACACACACACACACACACACACACACACACACACACACACAGTCAATGATAAAGGAAAGGAAAATACACTTCCCACAGAATTGAAAAACCTCCCTTTTAACAGAATTTATTAGGTTCAATCCTAAAACTTTGATTGCCCCCAACACCCCTCCCCCCCACACCCCACCCCACCACCACCAAAAAAAAAAAAAAAAAACAATTGGTGGAGTCCCTCCCTTCATGGTGATCTGTCAGCTCATTCCTTATTTGGTGCCTGGATGTAAGCCATTCCAGTAATTTTCACATTTTTTAAACTGTCATTTCCATCCCCCAGACCCCAAACAACTTTGATGTTTTCCAATATATTTCCTGGTGCTTGAAAGCTCCCCCTTGAGTTGCTTTGAAAACACTGAGGAGGAATAGGAGTACGCTTGAAAAATAGGCGTCGATTTTGGAATGAAACCCCGAGGCCCTCGTTCAGAACAGGATCCTCATTCACACCCAAGCGACGCGTCACCCTTCCACAGTGCCAAACAATGATTATTCACTGATTGCACAACGGTGGTGAGTTGACAGAGATTGTGGTAATCAGGAGAAATCTGGGATATAACAATGGTAGGGGCTTTGTTATAGTGTATCGTGGCTGTATTAGGGTAGATGCGACTCTGGAGTTCTTGGACTCTTACTCTGTAAAAGCGTTTCGTTTTAACGTCGTTGAGTCCACCAACCTGTGCCAGAGGAAAGGTATTTATTTCCTTGGTGGGTGAGGCAACAAATTAATTCCAAGTGTCAGTGGTGAGTTGACAGAGATTGTGGTAATCAGGAGAAATCTGGGATATAACAATGGTAGGGGCTTTGTTATAGTGTATCGTGGCTGTATTAGGGTAGATGCGACTCTGGAGTTCTTGGACTCTTACTCTGTAAAAGCGTTTCGTTTTAACTTCGTTGAGTCCACCAACCTGTGCCAGAGGAAAGGTATTTATTTCCTTGGTGGGTGAGGCAACAAATTAATTCCAAGTGTCAATATTAACCTCAAGACAGATTACAGTTAGCTTCTGTGGTGTGCGCGTGTGCGCGTCTGCGCGTGCGTCCAATTGTTCTGCGTACGTGTGGGACGATGACTCAGTTGCCAGGTCCCGCTTGAGGTGGCAGCATCTATCACACGCTCCACACTGACCCACAGCGCTGCAATTTCGTCTCAACACCGATGGAGCTGAGCATCATCTCGTCGCCCGCAGCCGCGTCGCGCCGAGCTTAAAAAAAAAAAAAGCTCTTCTCCCCACCTCCTTGTCAACGCGATCTGTCGCGATCGTTTCCCAATGGCTGCTTCCGCTACCAGAGCGGGCAGGGTGGGAACGGTCGGACCAGGCAACCTGTCCGTTACCTCCTGCGGTCAGATGGAGGCGCGGGTCGGGGACCCGGCGTTAAAGTGCGTCCCGGCTGATCCGGTCGCGTTGGGTCGGATCTGAGGCCTTCCCCCCCGCTGGGTGGGGGGAGAGAGCGGCCCGCCCAAGCCGAGGAGTTAAGGTGTCTCAGGGTCAGATCGGTGCCGGTCCACGTGTCCCGGACAAATGGGAGAGATTCCAGTCAAATATTATCTGTGTTCATGGAGTTTATAGGCAGGCTATATAAAGGATTAAATCATGAAGGCGTGTAGATGTATAATATTTTTTTATATAATAAATATAATAAATATTACGAATAATACTACCGTACTTGAACTCAAATGATTTCCGTTAGCGAACAGGAGATAACAGACGTGCAGCAGCTTTAATTAATATTTCACTTAAATACAATTTTGATCAATTCCAAAACAATATAAATCTGGCAAGTAGGTCTCAATAAGTAAAAAAGTTAGTGGTGTTGTCCGTCTTCGTCCTACGTCTCATCCGCATATTTTTCACAATGGATTTTTACCGTCTGCTTTGGGTCAGAACTTAAATATCCCAAAAAAAACACCAAACTATGTGTCCCTGATGTCGCATTACATCATCTCTCTGCTCCTCCCCTGAGTTTGAACGTTGCCGCTGTCTCCGCTGCGTGTGTACTGTGGGCGGGGCTTATTTCTATATCGACAAAGGTGATTGGTTAGAGGTGAAAGGTCAGATTTGGATCGTCCGAACTGATTGGCTTTCGGTTGCAACTTGCGGAAATTAACAGATTGGCGGATTTATTTATCGAAATCATAAGTCTATTTTATTTTGATTAAAAAAATGGAAAAATTGTGCTTCGAGGGAATTATTTCTGTTAAGTCGTAATGCCGTGCTGAAGGATATCAAATGGGAAATATCAAATCTGCAATGAGAAATAGAGAAAGACATCGAGACCCTGCGCTCCAAAACCACGGCTGAAATACGATGTCTTTGTCAATAAAATGGCAAAGATATCAGAGAACAGGGAGGAAGAGTTCGGTCGAACCCTCAATAGTACGAATTGAGTGATGACTCCGGAACGCGACTACGCCAGCGTTTCCAAAACACTAGAACAAAGTTCTACACCCAACTTTGCCAAACGGGTGAAGGGCAAACTACGAGCGTGGGAAATCAAAATATCGGCTCAAGCACCCGGCTACCCTCCACGTGTCATGGTGTGCGGCACTCCTCCAACGGCCCGGAAGCGGCCGAGGGTTGCCTCCGACGAGGGACACCGACGCAACGAACGTTTTCGCCGTCAAGTAGAAACATGGACCGCTCGGTGGTTGGGTCGGCTGTGGCCGACAGCGATTCTAACTGTACCGTACGGAACCGTTTACACCAGGACTTTTATCATGTATCATGGAGATGGCCCGCCGCATCACGTGTAGCAGCGGTACGGCTCAAGCCCCCATATTACTTTTAACTGGAGATTGTTCTATAAAATCTGTGGTACATTGCCGCTACATATGCTCTGTAAACCTGTGTCATGTCATATGTACACGTTATGTTAGACTTGTGTACACAGGGATACATTTGAATGGGCGTGTAAAGGGTTTTATGACAGGCTTGGACAACCATGCTAACTTATGTCAGCCATGCTCACGGCCAAAGACAATAACGCAGCTGACCTGTGCACACGCTGGCTCAGGAAAAACGAGTTCTTGATGATGAAGAAAAACAGGCGGCATTTATCTGTGTTTTGTATTTTTGTTTTCCATTCGCTTTATTTCCACGAGAACTTTGTTGTTGTTGTTGTTGTTGTTGTTGTTGTTGTTGTTGTTCGTTCATTCACACTGTGCTTTAGGATTACGTATAGACTCATCGGTTTAGATGTTTGTGTTTGCACAAACTGGGTAGGTTAGTTAAACAGGCCTTCGCTACCTCAGGAGGAGTACTTCCAGGTTAACTATTCCCGGGTCAACTAACTCGAGTGGCCTGTCTGTTCAAAACACACAGTCGTTACCAGACCGTCATGGGGACTTGGCAGCACAAGATGCACTACAGGGTTAAACCACGTGTATGTTCTACTGTGATCCAAGGGAGGCAAGTGTGGATAGTTTCCACAGGTGAGTGGATTTTTGCAGAGGTGAGTTTTTCATTTTCATTTGGGGAAAGATAGGAAGGGGTGAGGGGGTTAATGTTAAGGGTTGTTCTGTTTGTTTCTCTTCATGAGTTGTACACATTTACTGGGCAGTTAACGAGTGATATACAGTGTAATACCCCATGTCTACATATCAGATTTTGAAAAATGTAAGGAGACATAACCACCGCTACTAGAGTCGAAGGGGAACGCCTAGTTTACTGTTTTACATGGAATATGAAAGGGACAAACGAATGCTTTCAAATGAGGGCATATCCGTGCACACTTACAAAAGCTAAAGGTGGGAATAGCTTTCTTGCAGGGAAGGCATTTAGGAATTCGGGGCCGCTTCCGTTTGGGACAGACATTCCACTCCCAGTTTCATTTGAAGTCCAGAGGCACAGCAATACCGATCCGTAATAATGTCCCCTTCATCTCATCAGAAGTTATCTCTGGACCCCCGTTGGTATATATACTGTTGTAGAAGTCCAACTCTATAATGATCCAATTGTTCCAGCAGATATCTAGGCACCAATTGCAATGACAAAAACATCTTCTCCAAATTCTTTGCCGGTCTCCCAGATCCTGACGCACACAGCCTGATTTTTGGGGCCGACTTCAACCCACTGATAGATAGGTCATCAACCAAACCTCGAGCTCAAACTACTATTGGCTCAGCAAACACAATCATTTTCAAATATCTACAAGATAATAGATCCCTGGAGATCCAAGGTTCCTAAATCGCAGAGGAATTTTTTTTTTTCACCCGTCCATCATCGGTACACTCGAGTAGACTTTTTATTTGACCGCAAACCTCGTCCATCTGTGAAACAATGCGATTATGAAGCAACCGTTCTCTCCATGTTCTACTTATTGGCTTTTTGACATGAAGATATGCTGATGATGGGGTCACAAAGAGCACTGTGTGAGAAGCCCTACTGGCTTATCTGCATGGTCAACTGATTTCTTATACAGCGTCATCCAATAAAGCTCGAGCTCAGCGCCTGCTCAACATCACAGATAGGATCGTGAAGATAGATGATCAATATTCGGTTGACCCCACACCTGACCTATATACCAAGAGGCTTTCTCTTCAAACAGGGTTTAATTTGCTCTCTACCACGTAGACGGCAATCTTTTCTTCTAAACCAAGTCATAGGTCCTATGAACAAGGCGATAAAGTGGGGAGACTACTGGTCTTACAAATTAGACAGACAAATTACACAGTCTGCGGCCAATAAAATTATAACTGAGGTTCACAGCGGGTCCGGTCAAACGACCTTTCATGCCACTGAGATTAATAAAGAATCTAAGCAGTTCTATTCCCACTTTTACACTTCTAACTCGGTATGTGACCCCGAGGTGCTGAATGAATTCTTGGACAACGCAGACATTCCAACCACGGGCATCATCGAAAGGGACCGCCTTGAGGAGCCATTATCATTAGAGATATTCGTTAAGGCAATCGAGGACATGCAAAGCTCAAAGCCGCTGGGCACAAACTGCTTCACTGCAGAACTTTTTTTAACTTTTATGAAGTCATTTTCGAGCACAGTTTTTTGTTGTACAGAACCGCCACCAATCCCCCTCTTTGGAGATCTTACCATCCCTTCATCTCGTCTTTAAACAATTAATCATCATTACTACTCCAAGAAGGGGATAATCACCACGGGAGAGACACATAAACATAGAACCAAACAACAACATGTACATGGTAAAACAAACACAGAAACATCAGACTAAAAAACATGTAACAACAAAACAGAGTTAATTAAGTCCAGGAAAACTGGAACAGTGATTGGGAATGTGGCCTCTTCCTGTCATAGTTATGGCAGAGAATGAGGAGGAAAAGCAGAAGGATGGAACCAGGAGGGTGTTGGGGTGTGATTGAAGCAGGTGCTGGTGCTGTGTGTGTGCCTGTGATGAGTCCAACGGTGTGTGTGTGTGTGTGTGTGTGTGTGTGTGTGTGTCTGTGTGTGTGTGTGAGTGTGTGTGTGTGTGTGTGTGTGTGTGTGTGTGTGTGTGTGTGTGTGTGACTGTGATGAGTCCAACTGTGTGTGTGTGTGTGCGTGTGTGTGTGCGTGTGTGCGTGTGTGTGCGTGTGTGTGTTTGTGAGTGTGTGTGTGTGTGTGTGTGTGTGTGTGTGTGTGTGTGTGTGTGTGACTGTGATGAGTCCAACTGTGTGTGTGTGTGTATGTGTGTGTGTGCGTGTGTGCGTGTGTGTGTGTTTGTGAGTGTGTGTGTGTGTGTGTGACTGTGATGAGTCCAACTGTGTGTGTGTGTGTATGTGTGTGTGTGTGCGTGTGTGTGCGTGTGTGCGTGTGTGCGTGTTTGTGAGTGTGTGTGTGTGTGTGTGTGTGTGTGTGTGTGTGTGTGTGTGTGTGTGACTGTGATGAGTCCAACTGTGTGTGTGTGTGTGTGTGTGTGTGTGTGTATGTGTGTGTGTGTGTGTGTGCGCGTGTGATGTGTGTGATGTGTCAACAGGTGAGTGTACGGGACTTGTCCCAGTTAGTTCTGGTGTATGAGGTCGGTATTATATCGTAGCGCTTCCAAGCAGCGGAAAAGGCCCAGAAGCCATCCCTGAGGCCAGCAGCCGTACAGATACTCCACGGCCGCAGGCAAGCCCCAAGCACCCTGCCCTGCAGCCACAGAAGAACACCCAGCCCCCAAAGAAGCCGGAAGCCCGCGGAGCAACACCCACGCCCGGCCCCGAGTCTCTACAACTATTGGAAGTTTCTAATGAATCTCTTGTTGCTGGCGCTCTCCCTCCGACAGCCAGCGTTTGTCTTCTGCTCAAGAAGCACAAGGACCCACTCAGCCCAAGTTCGTATAGGACCATAAGCCCCCTGGATGTGGAAATCAAGCTACTAACCGAAGGGTGACTTAATACAATACATTCCCCTAGCCCCAACCCTCGGCAATCGGAAGTAGTGATCTCACTTGATGCCGAAAAGGCATTAGATCGGGTTGAGTTGGTCTATCTGTTCCTGGTTCTGGAGAGATTTGGTTTTTGGAAAACATTTTTGTCCTGGGTGAAGCTGCTATATACCTCACCACTCACCTCAACACAGACCAACAGCATAAAATCAGAATACTTCCCATTGTATCGTGGCACGGGACAGGGATGCCTGCTCTCCGCTCTTCGCAATATCTATCGAACCTTTTGCTGTAAAACTTCTAACTATCTTGAGAGAGTTTTCAAGGTATTCATGGTGGAGGGAGAGAGCATAAAGTATCCTTATACGCAAAGGAGTTATTATTGTATGTTTCCAAACACCTTGTTTCAATTCCAAAAATCCTGTGTATTTTGAAGGAGTTTGGCAGGTTTTCAGCTTACTGTTCAAACTCAATCTATCCAAGAGTGACTTATTTCCCATCAAGGCGGGAGATGATCAACTCGAACTCTCCAACTTTAACTTCGGAGTCGCACCAAAGCTATTTAAATACCTGGGTATCACAAAAAACATACAAGTCCTGTTTAAACAGAACTTCTGCTTTTCTCTTCTTTCCGTCCTATCAGCAAAACTTTTCTTTTCTCCCTCTATAGCCGACGCAGGGTTTAATCGGTGGGAAAGTAAAGGTATAAAAGTCATGAAAGATCTGTATATACAGTAGAAGGAGTTTCCCCACTTTTAAAATTCTACGGGCCAAATATAATCTACCGTAGTCACTTTTTTTTTTTTTCTTCTTCAGGTCAGATATTTCACAAGAATGAACACTATATCTGTCTTTCTGAATATTTCACAATGTACCCAATCTCTAGTAGGAATCTCTTTTGACCCAGCTACTAGGGGTGCAATATTATTTACACTTCACTTTCTACCCTTGTAGACATCTTACTTACACTGCAAACCTGTTATCCTGCTTTTTCGTCATGAAAATTGACCTATTGAACCATGTCCCAGAGCACGATTGCCCGACTTTTTTTTCATTTTCTTCGACTTTAGAAGGGGGTGCCATGGTAAAGGAGTTGGGGGCGCGTATACAATGGTGAAGTGCAGGGTATACACAGGTATACGGCGTATACATCCTTATTTTACAGTCAGCATTGCGTATACTCACTTCTAAATCCCCTCTGAGGCGTATGATTCAGTAGTGTCCTGCAATAGCCAAATTATGAGACTGTCCGAGCACGAGTGGCTAATCCAATTGCATGGTAATGAATGCAAATGTTCCCATAGGCACGGGAAGTGAGATTCTAAAGGTGCTGAAGCCACCCCTTATTTCTGGATGCTCCTTGAGCTTCCTGCTTGCATTTGGAGTGCTGTCTGGAGCGGAGTGCACTGCGCGTTCAACATCAAGGTGGAAATGCACGGGGCTTTCTGCGTAAATGTACAGTATAAATGGAGACCACGTATCACGGCTTACATATGTGCTTTGTGGATTGAACAAGCATGTTGACGTCACTTGATGTCATCACGTCAACTCAAAACTTTGAGCACTCGCTCACAAGATGAAAACATTTAGTGTCTTCTAAACTTTGCAAGGCTTTAATTTGAATCTAAGTTCAAGTGTTTTTAAGTGATGGGAGACACCTGGGCTAATAAATCTTAACCAAACGAATGGGCAGAAGTTTTTCCACCGAGTGGAACACCAAGAAGGAGCGGCTGCTGTGGGTGACATATATACTGCATTGTTGTGGTTATTATTGTTGCACTGACACCAGACTAGAGGTCCTCAGGGGTGCCAAATTTTGACCCATGATATTTGTCCTGTGATCAGATTCGAACCAACCATTAAAAAATGTCTTAATACCCGGACCTGTTGTTCCCTTGATATAACAGAACCAACCCGATGCATGTGCGAGGCGATAATAAAACCTGGACCCGAACCAAGTAATGGTCCCGTGTCCAGCTCTGGTGCTGGTTGACCCGGAAAGACCTCCACACCAGACTACTGCTGGTCTTATGGTCATGATTACATTGTTGTGTTGATTATTGCTGCTGCCACCAGCATTTTGGCTTCCACTGTGGATGAAGTGTGTTGACTAGCTCCTTTGGGTCCTCCACTCGTTTTCATTGGCACTTCTGCAAAGCCGGGTCCCGTCAATATTGTACCCATTGTTGGCAAAGTGCTACTCAAACCCAAATAGTCAAAAAAGCACTTTGCAACACAAACTACCTTGAATGACTCTCAAACATATTTGTGATAGCCTGCTGCGATGACACAATATGTCAGTTGTGTGTAAATGCCAAAATTAAGTGATAGAAACATTGATTTCCGCATTCAAAGTGTCAGCCTGGAAAGGTAATTCAATGTATGCTCCTCTTTTCTATCCTTTGCTGTTATGTAGATCATTTTCATGGCATGTCCAGTAAAGCTGTGGAGAGAATTTTTGGCCTACCTTTTCTAAAACTGTCCATTAGAATACTCACTACATCAAATGTGGACTTACAAAGCATTTTAAGGACTTACAAGGCATTTTTTGGTAAGTTAGGGCTGCATGATTATGGCTAAAATGAAAATCAATCAATATTGTGTTCACGATTAATCACCCATTTTGAAGAACACAATTATTTTATTGCACTTTGTAAACCCACAGAAAACTGCCTTCACAATAATAATGTATTTTATAAACCTATAGGTAAATAAACTAAAATTTACAAATCTTTAAAATTGTCTTCTTAAGGCTACAGTATATATTACATTTACATTTAGTCATTTAGCAGACGCTTTTATCCAAAGCGACTTACAATTGTTCAAACACCGACGGACGCAGCCATCAGGAGCTAAGTGTCTTGCTCAAGGACACTACAGCATGCTAGCAGGAGGAGCCTGGGATCGAACCAGCAACCTTTGGATCACTAGACCACCAGCTCTACCTCCTGAGCTACCATCCCCTTATATATATATATATATATACTGTAAACAGGGCTTAATTTGTGCTGGATCCTGTCGGAACATGTTCCGGGACCTCCCAAATTGGGACTGGCACCTATTTGACTGAATCCAGCTCCTCCGTACAAGCTGCAGAGCTGTGGCTCAAGCTGTGAGCTCCGCGTTCCCCGTTTCTCCAAACAAACAAATAGAAATAGTGTGTTTTTAGATGATTATTCTTTAAGGGCTGTCCCGGACTCATAATGTTGTCAGTCAAATCGGATTCGCACCGGTCTCCCTCTCCGACGGTACAGACAACAGTGTGTTTTGATTGTTTTTTTGTTTCCTTACAGAACGAAACATGTGGGTATGGAACGAAACCTGTGTAATGGGGACACTTTCTCCGTGACTCTCTCTATCACACCCCACCCGTATTTATTGATTGCTTTCCTGTGGCTAATTTTAGTTCCATAATGATCCTTAATCTCTGAAGTCAAGCAGCAGGAGTTAAGTGACAGTTTTCAAATACTGCTGGCCCATTTTTAGAGTAGTCCGAGAGTAGTCTTACATGTCACTGTTTATATTACAGGGCATTTATCCTTTGCTGGACGGGCCGCTTAAAAAAAACACTTTTTTGTCAAAAAAATAAAGAGTATACCCATATCTCCAGGCACCGCTACACCACTGCACAAATACGTACACTAAAGCTAAAACTTACCTGACGGAAGTACACCATCCTGAGGAGGCGGGATGGGGTAGGGAGGGGAACATGGATGTATTTAAATTTAAAATGCATGGGTTTATATTTAATTCTGACTAGCACGAAATAAAAGTGGTATACTGGCATCACTTTTTCCTCTATTGAATGGTCTATTAAATTCAAGGTTGGGCGAAAATAGGGATATGAGGTCATACCCTTAGTAGGAATTTAATTCACAACAATTTAACTGGATATAAATCAGCATTTGTGCACCTGTGTACCCATCAGCCAGAGCGGTAAACATTTCCATGGTAACAGCGAGCTCCACCAATCAGAGACGTCGCTGTAAAATTTAGGATTATGGGTAAATCTTCATGATATCGTTACTGAAACGTGTTTTTCTCCAAACAAGGTTGATATCAGACGGACTTGTGGCTTCTACAGGATCAAAAACAATTTATTAAATATTATCTACATTATCTATCTAGTAATATTTATGCAATCATTCATAAATGTTTCAAACTTTAACCCTAAATCCTAACCCTAGAAAATACAAAAACTACAATTCTGCACCATTTGGTTATGCATCTTGATGCAACTGCCTTATGGGTAAGGTAGTTATATTGTTAGAAACCTTAAAAGGACAAGAAGGTATGGGTGAAAAATGACATGCATGTCTTAAAAGGGGTTAGTTTGTTCAGGGAATATACCTGTGTTGTCAGAATTTACATATGTAATTTGCCAAGTCTGAATTATGTATTTGACCATTTTAAATGGCGCCCTCTATTGACACTACCTCCCTTCTAAAATAACATGTCCAGAGCTTTCCAAAACAGTTGACCTTATTTTTGGTAGCTCTTTTAGTTTCTGAGATATAGGGCTTTAAAGGTGACCTCTGGTCAGGTTTCAAAGGTCATTATCTCAGTTCAGGGTCCACTGTAATCTCTCAAATTTATGTTTCAGAGATTTCAGCCTACAATCTCAGACCTTTAAACCTACATGCTGACTCCTTTTCAAAAAGTTCCCCTAAGTTACCTTTACTATGCAGAAGTGCATTTCTGCTCTAGTAAGGTTGTTACTGCTTGTTAGCTTGTACCTGATCATATATTGTATTTGTTTATGTACGTTTTTGTTTATTCGTGACCCTCTTTACATCCAGATTTTTTTGTGGTCTTAATGTAAGCTGTTCTGTTTTTCTAAGAAAACCCAATAGAGAGAATTTTATATATACAGTGGTACTTTGACTTATGAGTTTAAATCATTCTGTGACAGAGCTCGTAATTCAATCTGCTCGTATAGCAAATCAATTTTCCCCATTGAAATTAATTAAAATGCCATCAATCCGTTCCAGCCCCCAAAAAACCACCCCAATTTTCTTTTGTTGCGTGTTTTTAAATAAGAAAAAATTATTTATAAATAACAAGTATTGTATAAAAACATAATAAAACATAATAAAAGAGAATGTCGAAGAGAATCGGTCATGTTTTTCTATGATTTCATGCTTTAATTCAATCGACATAATCCGCTTCTTCTTCTCAGCACTTACTTTCTTAGGACCCATGGTTAGAATTTTTTTTTTGGGCAAAATAACTGCACAAAAAGCACAAAACACGAGCACAAATCACAAAAGAGATGCTTCCACGGTCAGGTAACCATGTGAAGTGAAGGAGTGAGACGCGGGATGCTGGCCGCATTCGATCGCCACGCCAACTAGCGGCGACGTACCTGAAACTCTCATGTTAGTGTGCTCGTAAATCAAGGTACCACTGTTTTAAAAAAAAAAAAAAAAATGAAGACATCAGGTTCCTTGCGGGGCTCATTCTCAAAGACAGGGCAAGGACCCTTGTACAGTAGAGATGGAGAGAGGAGCCTTATAGATGGAGTGAGGAGCCTTTGAGATGGAGTGAGGGGCCTTATAGATGGAGTGAGAAGCCTTATAGATGGAGTGAGGAGCCTTTGAGATGGAGTGAGGAGCCTTTGAGATGGAGTGAGGAGCTTTATAGATGGAGTGAGAAGATTTATAGATGGAGTGAGGAGGCTTTGAGATGGAGTGAGGAGCCTTGGAGATGGAGTAAAGAGACTTGGATATAGGGTAAAACACCTTTTAATGTTGAAATAAAATGTTTCACTGGTTACCAGTTGTTGTGTCGCACCACATGTACTATAAGTGTTGAGAAGATTGAGAAAGTCAATATCAAGGAGAATTTTTCATGAATTAATGTGGCTAATGTGTCTCCGAGTGCTTCCCCCCACCTGGCACTCACCGGCAGAAACTTGCAGCCGCGATGGCGAGACTAACAGCAATGCTCTGCTGTGTCCCCTTGGATTCATGAACAATAAAGAACTGTCCTGTTGGTCTGACCGCGCAGGGCTCGGTTACGCTAGCATTAGCTTCATGCTAGCAGGCCGTGGATCCCCGACCTGGCCTGCGGAGGAGCCAGCAGGGGGCACCGGAGAGCGGGGAGTCCCGCAGCCAGACAGTGGCACTTTGAGGTGAGCAACTAGAGACACAGGACTATATTCAGCAGAACATTTAAACATGGAAATTACTCCAATGTAAATTTTTATATATTATTACACTGTTGATAAGATTGGGGATGGTTTCAGTGTCTTCAGCTGACAAGCTCCCGGCATCTCAGAACAGAGGGAACTGCCTTTTTTCCCCCGATTTTGAAACCTCTTTTATATACTTGGTGAGTTTTTTAATCATTCAAATTTGACGGGATGGCTGATAACACGTTTTCTGTGGGGTGACAAGCTCAGAACACAAATTTATTTCACTTCACAGTTCCTTAAACAAGGCTTAATGAGCTTAATAAGAACTTTTTAATAGAAAAATGTGAAAATGGAACCAGGCGTTGATTGTATTGAGATGTCACCATGATAGAAAGTTGTTTATGCCGTAAATTGCCAAGAACGAGATGGGAGTACACAGTGTACACCTTGTGTTACATTAAGCCAACACGATTACTCTGAAAGTGGTCGCCCTGATGAAGAAGAGGTTTCTGGAAGAGTAGAGGGAAGTGTTACCTCTTCTATCCCCACGTACTGTAGCCATCTACTCAACACAGCGTCAACACATGTGGCTGTTTATTCACTCATCGGTGGGTTGTTTGTGAATTCCTGCGTCCTCCATTTATCGCCGCCGGCCCATCTTGGCTCGGTGCTGCTCCTCCACCACGCCCCCGCCCCCACCCAGCAGTTCCGGCCTCGCTCAGAGAATATCTCTTGGCGCTTTCCATCTGTCACCAGCCGGACGGCCAGCTGAGACGCTCCTTCACCGGGAGAGCCGACGAGACGGATGGAGCCACTTCATCAGTGGGGTACAAAGGCAAAGTGGTGCGCCCCCCACCCTCTCACCACCCCCAACCCCTCGCTGCCCGCCTCCGCCCGCCGCCCGCCGCCCGCTGCCGCCTCATCTGCCACTCACCTCCGAGCTTCTCTGTTTCTCTGTGGTTTCACACCACTGGGTGTAACGGATGCCGCTTCCTCCTGGAAAACCTACGATTGCTGTACGAGTGTTTTTAATAAGGCCCTCGGCGTCACATCGCACAGTACGGTCCATTATTATTCACTTCATATTATGTCACTTGGTTTCTCATTTCTCCCGGTTGTTTCATTCGTCTTTAATTGTATATTCACACTTTTTTTTTTCTAATCACAGTTCCACAATCATGTATTCATTTATCTTCATCGACTGTATCTATGTTTGCATTGTAGACAGCTTTATGGCCGTTTATAGTTGTATTACTCGGTAAGTTCTTGTAAGTTCTTGTTCTTGTCTTCTTGTCTTGATCACAGCTCTCACTTCAACCAAAGTGAGAGCTGTGTTCGTATTCTCGTTACAAAGTCAAACACGTTCTCAGTGGGTGTTGTCCCCGATTCTGTTTTTGATATTCAGGATCTCAAGGCACAGCTGAGGTGAGGGGAGTGCCCGGTTTGGGAACCTCAGAATTAGATCTCTGCTTTTTGCAGATGTGGTTTTGTTGGCTTCATCAGACTGGTTTGCAGTCGAGTGTGAAGCGGTCGGGATGAGAGTCAGCACCACCAAGTCTGAAGCCATGGTTCTCTGCCTGAAAACGGTGGATTGCTCCCTCCAGGTTGGGAGCGAGTTGCTGCCCCAAGTGAAAGAGGTCAAGTATCTCGGGGTCTTGTTCAGCAAGTGATGCAGGCGTTGTACCGGACCGTTGTGGTGAAGACGGAGCTGAGCCGGAAGGCAAAGCTCTCAATTTATTAGTCCATCTACGTCCCAACCCTCACCTATAGTGATGAGCTAGTGACGAGGTAGTGACGAAGCGGCCGAAATGAGTTTCCTCCGTAGGGTGGCTGGGCTCAGCCTTAGAGACAGGGTGAGGAGCTCGGACATCCGGAGGGAGCTCGGAGTAGAGCCGCCGCTCCTTTGCGTCGAAAGGAGCCAGTTGAGGTGGTTCGGGCATCTGATCAGGATGCCTCCTGGGCGCCTTCCTTTGGAGGTTTTCCGGCCACATCCAACTGGTAGGAGACCATGGGGCAGACCCACAACACGCTGGAGGGATTACATATCCCAGCTGGCCTGGGAACGCCTCGGGGTCCCCCAGGAGGAACTGGAAAACGTTGCCGGGGAGAAGGGAGCCTGGAGCTCCTTGCTCAGCCTGCTGCCACCGCGACCTGGCCCCGGATAAGCGGAGGAAAATGGATGGATGGATGGATGGTAAGTTCTTGTGGGAGTCTCTACCCACATGTACGGGTTTAGGGAGGGAGACTGAGTCATTCTGGCGGCGACACAGCGAGGATTTTATTCATGCGGGTAACAGAACGTCTTACTGGCACAACAGAATGATAGACTTAGAAATGAATGACAGAGTTTGTTTCGTGTTGATGTGCTCAGTCAGCTTCCCACTGAAAGACAGAACAACATGTAAGGAGACTCCCCCGGCCATGTCCGACCATTCAGCGCTGAAGAGGCTGATCGGGCAGACTTGGAAAAGCTGCGCCGCCACGGCCGAGCCAGTCCCTTCCCCTGCAGACGTGGCTCAACCACGCCTGCCACCGTTCCAATAAGTTTTGAGACGGATGGTTACTGGTTACATGCACGAACAGTCAGTAATGGTATGCCTCTTAAAGTCGAGTTTGGACTTTATTTGGATAATTGTAAACCAAGCTGTCAACCTTTTTTGTTACGTTTTGTCAAATTTGTGTCACTCCTCGTAAGATTTTTTGAACCAACCAATAGTGAGACCTCAAACACTTCAAACCCAAAATCATGAGTGAACAACTTTAATTCATATATACTTTTTAAAGGAACTTGAGTAATAATTTTCAGCATCCCTCCAAAGTCAAATTTTTCTTTGACGCACCAATCCAGGGAAACGGGAAACTTATATCTGAAATGTTGAATTGTACTCTCTGAATAAGTGCTTGTGCTCGTGGTTATTACAGTACTCTCCACATACATGCAAAGACAAGAAATAACACAACACCAACAACAATGTGAAACTCCACACAACTTGCGCAACAGGTGCATTTTTGTTCAGGATGTACCAAATTCATTCCCCCAAAGGGAAAATAAATCTCATTTTCTCATTTGGGGGACAGAGTCTCAGAGCGGCGAGCAAATATAAAACTGAAAAATGAACAAAAAGAAGGTTATGAAAAACTGGGCAATATACATCGATGCCTTGAGCTGTTCTTCTGCTCATCAGTCAGAAAAGAGCATTTTAAAGTCCCTTGAAAGTCGATTCTCTTGTTTGGTAAAATTCAGAGTCAGTGTTATTCTGAGGTTTTGAACCTCCGAGGACATCATGGAACAAATTCAGAAGCTTAACAAATGACTTGATTGATGTGAATAAATATGCAACATTTTTTTATTCTGCTAGAACGTTTGTAGCCTCCCGATGGAGTTTAATAAGGCAACAAAACAAGAAGCCTAAATAAAGATTATTGCTCCACGTCTTGTACATTTACAAGTTTAACTGGAGTTTGTTGGAAGAGGTCACAAGACAAATAAAAAATGGGAATCTACTGCGGCTATAATATTGTTTCACGGTAAGCCATTTTGTTTCGGACTCAAACCAGACATCCTTCTGCCAACATGGTCAGAAAAATGGCTCCGTATGATAAACATTATTTCGCCCCTTAACAGCTTGAAATGATTTTCCCCGACTCTGTTTGGACTAAAAATCCAAATCCAGCCACAACTGGGGTCTCCACCATACACTTTTTTCATATTCACCATTTTCTATATTAGAGTAATTATGAGGATCGGGCTGGTGTGGAACGGTGTTTTAAATGGCCGGTGAGAGAGAAGCGTTGGCGTGTTTTCTTTGAGGTCGGCAGCAAGGACTGCGTGCCAGCGTTGATGGAACCGTGGTTTGGTTCAGTTTCGGTCACGTTTCCAGTTTCTAGTATGTTCGATGGTCTACACGTTCATGTTGGTTTCAGGGCTTTCCAACAATCCAAGATGTGAAATTGTTCGCATTGTCCTCCTTGACTGCCGTGGTTGAGGGCGGGGGTGGAGGACATTTTTCCTGTTTGGGCCAGATTCATAATAAGGTCATTATTTTTGGTTATTATTCAACGGTGCCTGTCTTGCGGAGCCACGCTTGGCTTGTGTCTGACAACTTGATGGCGCCACGCGCTTTCACGCCCTTAGGGGCCAGACTCCTTACCTCTACTACTACTTAGTACTTACTGTGCAATGTCATTTCACTACATAAATGTATGATTGCATGTACAGTATATGTATGTGACAAATAAATATCTTGAATCTTGAATCTTGAAAACTTAAGCTGTCAATTCTTCCTGCTTTACCTGCTTTGCTGCCTGGATGCAGAACTCTTAAAAAAAATGCAGCTTTTTGAAAATGATGTTGAATAATGACTCCTTCTTCCAAATGGAAAGAAAATACAACGGCAACAATTTCAGATCTAGGAAACTCCCAGTGATAATGAGTGGTCGTAATAGGGCCAGGGGCCAGAGGTTCACCCACCTCTTGTTTGTAGTATTAAGCACTTGATATTTTCTAAAGCTAAGCCAGTGTTTTGGCAGTGCAATTGCCAAAATGCAAGTATTCAAATGGTAGGGAACATTTCCTCCTGATTGAGTTTATGCACTGTGACTCGACCTTGTGTCACAGACAGATTTTACTGTTACAAGAGGACGCTGAAGAGAACCCCATCATTTCATTTCTCTCGCCCGTCCTTTCTTGCGCTGTCACTCACAGTTCTGTGGAACACAATCAACTTTTTTTTTTTTTTTTTTTTTTTTTTTTTTTTGCACCCCAAATTTGAATCCAATGTCTGGAATCAGAAAATCGCACCTTTTGTGATGGGTTCTCCGTCAGCAGTTTCTAGGACTGTCTGTAGTCTCGCTCTCTCTCTCCCTCTCTCTCTCTCTTTCTCTCTCTCTCTCACTTTTTATCACTGTATCTCTGCTTTTCTTCGTACCGCCAATGTCCAGATGTCTATCACTTTTAGCCTCCGTCAGTCACGGAGCATAAAGACTCTGCATCTCCACCTGGGAGACATTCCACACAAACCCTTTCACAACGCAAGATTATATTTTGCGTGCCTTTATTTATCCGGGGAACCGCATTGTGATATGTATCCGGGCATTGCCTTTTTGGGTAATGCACCAACACTCGCCACATTGTGTTTCTGATGGAACCTGTTGCCACCGAGCATGCACCGCCGGAGCTGAAGAGTCGGGAATGTGCCAGGAGAGTGCCTTACTCAAGGGCACCGACACAACTGAGCAAGAGCTCCTCAGCCCTCTCCCTCATCCATCCGTTCACAGCCAGAGACCGTGAATTCCTATCAGCCGTGGACAGTTAGAGAAATTCATATTCCTTTTATCCGTGTTTTCCATGTTTAATCCACAGAGATGCATCAGACTGCACCACCCAGGTGTACAATAATCAGGGATTATCTTTAGTAGGCGCCCACTAAGTCACACATAAGGGATTTAGTCGCTGAAAAAAAAAAAAAAAAAAAAAGGCGGCGGATCCTCGTGAATAACAACGTAAATCTCTCAGACGTGATCTCGGGCGTCTCGCGGAGTCGGTGCTATTTTATTTTCTTGCGCGATGAGCAGGGAGATCGGGGACGGTTAGACTGCTTCACTTGTTTGCTCCCCCGCTCAGGGGGAGGGGACCGAAAAATGAGGGATTGATTCACCCCTCCGAAGGAGATCATTCTCCCTCGACAAAAAGCTAATCCCCGACTCGGTATTCCACGGGTACCTCTGTGATTACGAAGAGGCACGTTTTCCTCCGGCACTCCGGACTTATCATGCGGATAGCGCACGTCTTTGTTACGGAGTGCTCGTCTTTTTGCTTTAATGGGACGGTTTTAGGGACGGCTTCTGCTGTCAAGTTAAACATGATAAAGAAGAACGCGGAAGCGTCCCACAGTGCTCCTTGAGGAACACTGTGTCGTGCACCGGAGTTGTGACTGGTGCAGGGCAACAGTGGACTTGTAATCGCACATATTAACACGCATGCACGCACACACGCACACGCACGGAGGAAACCCTTGTCTCCACGAAATGCAAATCCAGTTTTTGGCAGCGGTGACGGCGGAGGGGAGAAGTCGCCGTTCGACCTTCGCAGCCTAATCGATGGGTCTTGTGCAACCCGAGTGAACAGCTGTTGGACTGTCAGGGCCCGGTGGGAAACACCCACACACACCCACCCAAACACACACACACACACACACACACACACACACACAGACACACACACACACACACACACACACAAACACACACACAAACACACACACACATCGCTGATGTGTTGCTCGCCCGCAACCTCTTTTTTGTTTTTCCCTCTTTTTTTCCCTTCGATTTGTCTCCGGGTTTAATGAGCGTTTCCTTGGCTTCCCGTCGCAGCGTCTGTTCCTCCCAAACACACCAGAGCTGAGTCTCAGAGTCTTACCGTAATCAGCAGCAAGCGCTGATTGTGTTTCCTCAGCCCCAGGGCTCGCCGGGCCAGAGCCGCCGCCGCGCTCCGTCCCTTTCTTCTCCTCCCATTAGAGGCGATTACCGAGGAATCTGAGGAACGATTACAGCTCGTCTGAAGAGTTACTGTTGATTCGGAGGCGGCTCTTTGAGTTTAAGTGAAGTGCCGGGAGGGATCGCTGGGATGAGATTTGTTTTGCGTGCTCTGATGTGAGGACGTTCCCCCGGACTTTCCAAGGACCGCTCGGCTCCAGATGCTCCTTTTCCCGACCTTGGGCCGCGCTTGACGGATAAGGCTTTCCGTCTTCCGTACGCATCATAAACACGACATGTGAAACCCGGGACGTGTTACGTTTGGAAGGTGCGGCGCAGGGAGCGTTTGATGGGGACGTTTAAATCACAGGGTTCAAAGCCGTGCACGTGAGCCTCAACCCCCCCCCCGCCGGCGTCACACACAGTGTTTATCTGGTGCCCTCAGTCCAGCTGGTGCACCCCGCCTCCCCCCGGCACTGCAAAGCTGGTGGCTGCCGCCGGTACAGCGCTCCGGGTCACGACCCCATCACCAGCCTGCCGTCACAGGCACGGACAGGCAGCAGAAGGCCTGAATAAACAGGTACATATGGATGACACACACACACACACACACACACACACACACACACACACACACACACACACATACACACATAAATACCACACGCTCAAGGCTGGGACACAAACATATGGATACACACACACACACACACGTACACAAACACAGAAAAAAATTGCTCACGCAACCACGCACATGCACAGCCATAGACCTAGCAGGCTGTTGTCTACATTGCATGTATGTGTGTGTGTATGTGCCTACTTGTGTATTATTATTATTGTTATTATTATTATTATTATGAGTAGTCGTACTCGTAGTAGTACTAGTATGTGTATTTAAATTATATGAAAATTCTATTTCCTGTTTATTACTACCATTGCTATTAGCACTACCACTAATAAAAATAATGATGATGATAATAATCTTCTTCTTCTTCTTTGGGCTGCTCCCATTAGGGGTCTGCCTCCAATACCTTCTGTTCTGCGCGTCATCCTCTCTTACACCAACCGCCTGCATGATGATAATAATAATGAAAATAAATAGTAGTAGTATATATAATAATTATTATGAAATATATCTTCATCTTTATTTATTCAGGTAGTCACATTGACGCAAACAAATACGAATACAAATTAAACACATCAAACACGTGTGTGTGTGTGTGTGTGTGTGTGTGTGTGTGTGTGTGTGTGTGTGTGTGTGTGTGTGTGTGTGTGTGTGTGCGTGTGCATGGGTGCGAGCGTGCATGTGCGTGTCATGCACATGTGATGAGCTTGAAGAGACAGTGATTCTCAGCTGATTTTGGGCTTAATTCACGCCTTCCACTTTGTCTTTTAAAGCTGGGTGATTATCTGCGGCCGGGGCCAGCTACTCGGGGCGGCGCGTCCTATTCAGGGGATGAAACAGAAGTTCCCGTTTCGCAGTAGGTGGCAAAAACTTATAATCCCTCCCAAATTGGCTGTAACACAGGAAAGGAAGCTTAAAATAGGGAAGTCAAAAGTTTACCCCTAATTCAAAAGTTCTGACGCTCCCTCATGACACCTTGACACGTTCCACAATGAAACAATCACCACAAAGTGCATATCTGACTATTTCCTGAATATGGCAATTACAGCGCTGGGAGCTACATTAGCCTTAAATTATAGCTTTCTGGAAACGGCTGACAGCAGAAAGAGGATTACAACTTGATGTGTTGTACCTTCAAAGTCGGCTCCACACATTTATTGTCCTCGCTGGCAACGGAAAAAAAAGCCAAAAAATAATAAATTCAATGTTGGGTCGCGCGCCTGCATGGATGTCAAACCAAAGACTGTTTCATTTTTATTTTTGGGGGGACCTCATTGGAAAAGGGGTAATGAGTGTGTCCACCCGGGTGTCATGTTTCCATCAGAGCCGATCGGAGCTGAGGCCGATGCATACCCGTGACTACCGCGGGGTCATTTGACCTGGGACTGAATGCCGGTTGCAACCTTTCCCGCTAAAGAGAGAAGCCAGATGTTAGTGGGTGTAAGCGGGTTTTTCGTGCATTGGAAAAGAGGTATTAGTAACTCCACCCACGGCTTGAGAGTGGCCAAGCGCCACCAGGAACCGCTCCGTTGGCTTCACAGAGCAGCACAAACATTTTAAAAGAAAGAGGAATAATACCAAGTGTCTGTGAAGAAACTGCAGAAGATGGAAACCGTCACTCGTTTTACTACTGTGGTAGTAAAACAGTAGTAAAAAAAGATATGCGGTACATAGACTGTAGACTGTGGCACAAGATCCGCTGTGCTTTTTCCCCAAGCAAAACCAATAAAAACAGTGTGTTTTTATCGTAGATGTGTTTTAAAATTTTTATTTTTCAACATTTACTAATTCAGTGAAATGAAATGAAATGAAAAAGCCCGGTGCGATGTCCTCCACAAGCTTGATGCATGGCAACGAAAGTCGGAACAAACTTTTAAATGAGGTCATGTATGGATTGGTTATTGCTCGCCTCAAGTCTGTTGAGAAACAGGTTTTGGTGGACGGAGGAGGTGAAATGGGAAAATAGTTTTCATACTTCATACAACAGGCTCACAGAACTGAGGCAAGGTGTTCCGGAGCGGGCGCCGGGAGCAGCAGCGTTTTCATTTAAAGCGACACACACTCAAGCAGCCTGTGGACAAACAGAGGGTTATAGAGGCATGCTGGGATGGCTGGAATGCGTAATCCCAGTGGTATTTGCAGCAAAAAACTTAAAACAGACATATTTTGGGGCCCTCAGGGACCTATGTTAACTCGTTGAAAAGGTGCATAACGGGTCCCCTTTTAGTATGTATCACCAGGGCTGGCCCGTAGCTGCGGTCAGTGTGGTTATTTAGGGCCACAACCGCTAGCAGGGGGCCACCCGATTAGTGTAGGGGCCACGCGGTCAGTGGGACGCCTCCTGTCCGCTCCTCTGCCAATTTGAGCCGCTTCTCCAAACAAAACATAAAAAAACGGTGTGTTTTTATTTTGGATCACGTATTATATGTTCCTCAGCCCCATCTCCGCCGCTTAGGGCCACATAAAATCCCGGGCCGGCCCTGTGTGTCGCTGCAGACCGCACTCTCCTCAGTGGGATGTGTTTCCCGTCCACTGCCCTGCTCGGCGACGTGTAAGTGAGTAATATCGTTTGCTCAGTGGAACGCTGGGAGTCTGAGCAGAAATTCATCACTGTCTCCGTGGAAGACTTATTGATTTTGTCACTAGAAAGATAGAGAATCATAAAAGTGAGATTAAGAAAAGAAATACATAAATGACTCGTATTCCTATTTTCCCATGTCTTGCTGAGCTTGAAGTGGGGCTCAGGGAGGCTAAGATGGAGTGCACTATCACAAATGTGCATTTTAAAATACTTGCGGAAAGGCCTTGTGTTTTTATGTGTTCACGATGCAGGAATCTTACTGAATTTCCCTCGGGGATTAATACATTTTATCTTATCTAATCGTATCTTTTTGGCATCATTTTAAAATGTAAAAAAATTATAGTCCAAATCCAAAACATTTGAATTCATTTCACAGTTTGGTTCAGATATGCATTATAATAGATAAATAATTAATTGTGGGTGTTGAAGAATAACAGCAACTGTTTTTGTTTTTTTTTGTTTTATTTTAATTCTGAAAAGATCATGGAATTAAATAAATATTTAGCAAAAGAGATCTGTCTGTCTGTCTGTCTGTCTGTCTGTCTGTCTGTCTGTCTATCTATCTATCTATCTATCTATCTATCTATCTCTCTATCTCTCTATCTATCTATCTATCTATCTATCTGTCTATCTATCTATCTATCTATCTGTCTATCTGTCTGTCTAAAGCTCTTTAAATTGGGACTGTTAAAAAGGTCCATTTAAATAAGCATGTGGTTCATTGTAGGAGTGTGTTTGATGTGGGTGAGATGCACCACACCCAAACCCCAACCTGTCCGAGCGGGCGGTGCTTCTCTGCGTCCAGGTGAGGCGACACTTCATCAGCAGATTAAATGAGATTGGGCGCTGGCAGCCTCCAGCTGAGCTTCCCATTAGCCGGACTGACAGCGGCGGGATCTCCTGTTCAATAACGGCCGCCTCCCCGCGCTGGCTGCAGATGTACAGTAATTAGTCCGTCCGCCTAGAATAGCTTAACGATTACTGGCATGTCGCCATTTGTTCTTAGGGAGATTTGCTTTGTTAACTCATTTGGGAGAAACCCATATGAGTTCTTGATGCAATTACTCATCATTAAGGATTTGGTTGTAGCTGTTGACTCTTGTGAAGATTCACCCCCAGAGACAGCTTAGGTGTGTGTGTGTGTGTGTGTGTGTGTGTGTGTGTGTGTGTGTGTGTGTGTGTGTGTGTGCCTAGAGAAGTTAACGTGTTTGCTTGTATTTGTGTGCATTATTATCAAAATTGATATGGATTAATATTGTTATTAGTTGTCAGAGTGATAGTTTCATGAATTCGAATTTTCATCATTTTTTATTATGAAAGTATTATTATTATTATTATCATTATTATTATCATTATTGTTATCAATATTATTATAATAATAATAATAATAATTATTATCATTATTATACTAACACAACTAATTCTACTATAATAGTTGTAGTAGTATTAATTATTGTATTTATTCAGGTAATCACACTGACATCAATAACTCTTTGGCTTTAGACTCCTGGCAAATACACACACACAGACACACACACACACACTTACACACACATACATATATACAGTACATATATATATATATATATATATATATATATATGTAATATTATTTAATGTACATTAAATAATCATTAAATTTAATTTAATGTACATTTAATAATAATGTTAAAACAGTCACACAGTAGAGTCTTTGTTCACACCACAATGACTAACTACTGGTGAGAACAATCGCTTAAAAGTGCAGCATTTAAAGCTCCAGATTCATTTGCGGGAATAAGGGATTCTCATTCCAATTGTTCCACCACTTTCCGGTCAACGAGCGCTGAGTTCTGGCGCTCCGGTGCCGCCGCGATAAGGCGCCGATGTAAAGCATCCGAGGCCTTGTGTACGGACCATATGAGATGTGCATGTTAACTCCTTCTCCTTTCCATGGGCCACCATCTTTACTTCCCCATCATCACTCAGAGCGGAGAGTGGGATAATGGTCCTGGGGGATGAATAGATGGAGCGGCTCTGTGGTGGAACACACTGGTACATGATTACTACATTCATCACATCCCGTTCCCCTTCGGAAGGCGTAATTAAAGCAGAATAGGCCCAAACCACCGCCAAAATGCAGCAATATGTAAAAGGTTTATGAACTCCTTATCTCGAACAGAGAGAGAGAGATATAGAGAGAGAGAGAGAGAGAGAGAGAGAGAGCGAGAGAGAGAGAGAGAGAGAGAGAGAGAGACATAGACAGAGAGAGAGAGTAAATATAAACACGTCTCCCTCAGGACAAGAGAATTCAGCCGCTCACACTCAACTCTGTTTGCTCTGATGTCTCCAAATTCATTCAGTTTTCCTCCCTCCCTCCCTCCCTCTTCCTTTCTCTTTCCTTCTCTCTCTCGCTCTCCCTCGCTCGCCCGCCCAGACGGTTGTCTGAATCTCAATCTGTTGCCTCGCTTTTGACAGCACGCGCGCGCACACACACAAACACACGTACGCACGTGCACACACACACATACGCACGCACACACACACACACACACACACACACACACACACACACACACACACACACACACACACACACACACACACACGTAGCACCGCAGTCAGAATGTTAATACAGCTCAACAGCAACATAATGTCATGAAACCATTGTACATTTTACATTAATGTCGCCCTCAGACCTTAACAAGTTGCCCTGGAGGGGGAGTGGGAGGGGGAGGCGGTGGAGGGCTTCAGGATGTTTTTGGGGGGCGGTGGAGGGCGTCGGGGCTGATTTGAAAGCAAATTTATTCTCCCAATGTCATGCGCCGTTTGGACAAATAAGCCCCGTTTTTCACCCGCCAAACCAACGCCGGTCCCGGCGGGAACGTCCCCTGACGTGCGCGAGATGTTTGAGGAGGATGGAGAGCGGCGGCGGCGTGCGCTGGACAAATATTGATTCGGTGGAAGGAGCGTGATCGATAATCCATGATTAGGAAAACAGGAAGGCAGGTGAAGCATGCGACGCTGAGCGATGGGGAGCGCTGGGGTGGACCGTGTCCCCGCAACTTGTACAGGAACACATGCGTTTCACACACCCACGCGTGTGCGCCCGCACACACACACACACACACACACACACACACACACACACACACACACACACACACACACACACACACACAGACACACACGCGCACACACACAGATACTAAGCCTGAAAGATTTAATTTCATGGACCCTGGCACTTGCATTGCACATGCACAGATACAAACACCCAAAGCAGTGGTGGAATAGGTACTGGAGACTCAAAATGACTCTTGTACCGCATTGACATTTCTACAAAAGTTAAAGCAGACGAGTACTTAAATGTACTTCCGTCAGAAAGCTCTTAACGTGAATTTACTTTAAAAAGATCTTTATTTATTTTGGATGGTTTGAGTTTGGCGCCTGGGCTCGACCGCTCATCACTCCTGGCGAGGTGAACAGAAAACAAAGGCACTTAGTCATGGAAGGCAATTTTTGTACAAATCAAATAAATAAATATGTCTATAAAATAAACCCTCAAATAAATAAATGTAATTATAAGTATACAGATAAAAATTCGTAAATATAGTTCAATAAATAAATATATATTTTTTTTATTTTAAATCGTTTTATTCATTTTTTATCAGCGGCTCGGAGCTGGTCCTCAGCTCCCAACAAGGGGCCGGTAGGGAGCGAGCCGTCACCACCACCCGGTTGGTGGCTTGACCAGCTGCACCCTGTAGACCACACCCGACAGCTGTTCCAGCACAGAGCGAGGGCCAGCCTACTGGCTTGGGCGAAAGCTTGGAGGCTCTTCTTTCTCTCCGGACAGTCGACCCACACCTGGGTCCCGGGTGCAAAGTCCGTTCCCCAGTGTCTGTCCGTTAAGTCTTGCCTGGTCAACCCCTGCACCTCCCGCAGCCTTTCACGCAGGATGTGGGGGTAGCCCAGGCTGGGCTTTCAGTCAACGCCACAGACTCATTTTTACAGTCTTGCATTTGATTAACCACGCTGCCATTACTCCTTAGCATGATGTCTTGATATTGCTGCTGCAAGTTACCTGGATCAGGACCTGATGAGGACCACTTCCCTGGAGGCGTCTACCCGCAGCACTCTGCACCAGCAAATAGACTCTCATATTGTCTAGCTTTGAAATTGCATCGTATAGAAGTACAATATCCTATGATTTGTCATATTATATTTGTATTGTTGTTGCCCACTCTGCATTCATTGTAGCCTGGTCATCCTGGAAGGGGGATGCCTCCTTCTGTGGTCCCTTCTCAAGGTTTCTTCCTTTTTTTCCCAAAGGGTTTTCCGGGAGTTTTTCCCTGCCCCGATGAGGCTTCAGACCGGGGGATTTCGTTGATTTCTCTGTGTCAT
>NC_137195.1:6331702-6356702 GCF_960531495.2 Zeus faber
TCGGGAGAAGGAACGTTCTCCACCTTTTCTACCTCCCCCTGTCCGCTCGTTCCCTCTCCGGTGCAGTCGGCAAGCGAGGCCATGTCTTCGCATGCAAAGCACTTCACACACCATGTAGTGCCCCTCTCCGTCCATAAGTCTAAAAGACACATATGGTCTGAGTGGCATTTTTAAGGAACAAAGACCTCTCTCCGCAGAAACCAGTTTCAGCTTCTCGTCTTTGTAGCCATTAGGAGTCGTCATTTTTCCAAATGTTTTTTTTTACTTCCCAAAGCAAATAATCAACGAGCACTTTTTGTGCTTTGCCAATGTTCGGATTGGGTGACACCCCTACTTTACCTGCTCGTGTGACTGCTTCCATTCACAACACAGCCGTACCCTGGCCGTACCGGCATTTTCCCGGAAATTATACTAGATGGAGAGTGGGGAAATCTACGGAACCGCTTTCGCGAGACATCAACACCGGCTGTTTTTCCCACGTTACACCAATATGGAAATTGCAAGCGGATTTACAGCTTTCAGCGCGCGTGGGAAAGGAGCTATACAGACATTTCTACTGAAGTAAAAGTGTGCAGTATACTGTGATACTTAAAGGTAAAATGACTTAATATTGTGTGCCCTGATACTGTATAACAGAGCCCATAATATGGCACAGTGCTATTGTGGCTTTTTTGTGCACATCATGATTAAAACGTACAAAATGATAATATAGGCGCCGTCATAATAGTTCACAAGGACATAGATTGAATGAATAATTGATGAGCAGTTTGATGGATCCAGTCCCTGACTTTCTAAAATGTGAAATTGAATGTGACTGTGTTAGAAATGTAGTAGGCTAAATAGTCGAGATGTTTGCTTTGGAACGTTGCGGCATGGATAATCTAAAGCGAATCTCAACCCGAAAGTGAATATACTTAAGTAAAAGATGTAGTCAAGTAGTTTGTTTCTTTCCAACACAACTGCAAACGATGTTTGAGTGAGACTGCTCTTTCCTGACGGTTTGGAAAAGCGCTGCACACACTGAAGCCTTTGTGAGGCGCCGCATGCAGCGCCACGGGGCTTTTTGGAAGCCGGCGCCTCCCACAAGATTGCTGGTAGCCATTTTGTTGGCCTCAAGTGAAATTATCCAACTAAAGCGAGCGACTCTGCTTTTTCCAAAGCTGTGGACGCCACGCAGAGCTGCAGATTAGTGATATGTTACTGGCCTTTGTTGGGGGATTTTGGTGTCGGAAGACAATCGCTTTGAGAAAGATGACATTGCCGATTTGGAAGCCGCGCATGGATGGTCGGCTGTTTAGCTGTAAAAGTTGGATCCACAAGCAAATTTCTTTGATGTTTAAAAGCGGGACCTCGTCTTCATCTTGTTTGGAGACGACGGCAACATCAAACCTTCTGCAGCGGCGTCACGGCGCTAAACATTGAATAGTTTGACAACGGAAGGTTGTAAATATGCCCGGGATCAAAAGCAAAATCTCATTCAGTGCTTTAAAAACATATCAGGAAAAGAAAGAAAGTGTAATGGTGGTTTAGTACAAGTGATCCATGCAGTTATTGAGAAGATATATCCTTATGATGAAAAAAAACATTTTTTTTATTTTGAACAATACTTTGTTGTAGAACAAAACCAAACACATTTCTTTGGAAAGGTCTCATCTTGTAGGTTGACATATGTAAGTTTGAGAAGTTTCAGACCCTTAACTGAGATATTGACCTTTGAACCCTGACCAGAGGTCACCTTAGAAGTCCTATATCTCAGTAATCAAAAGAGCTACCAAAGTAGGGTCAGCTGTTTCAGACAGCTCTGGACATATACTTTTAGAGGTATGGTAGTGTCACTAGGGGGCGTCCCTCAAAATGGCCTAACATATAATTCAGGCCTTGCACGCTGGTATATTCCCCGATCAAGTTAACCCCTCGTAACACATTCATGTAGTTTTTTATCCATACCTATGCTGGTTTATAATAATGTAACTACTTTTTCCAATACACAATTACATCAAGATGCATAACAAAATGGCGCGGAATTGTATTTTGTCTAGTTTTTCGAGTTCAGATTTAACATTCGGTCTTCAAACATTTATAAATAACTGTGTAAGTATTATGCAATGTATGCAATAATTTGTTTCTGCTCCTGTAGAAGCCACAAGTCTGTACGATATAAACCTTGTATTAAGAAAAACATGTTTTATTCGCAATGTCATAGAGACTACATTAACCATAATCCTGGAACAGCGGCATCTCTGATTGGTGGAGCTCGCTGTTAACATGGAAATGTTAACCGCACTGGCTGATGGGTACAAAGGTGTGCAAACACTGATATTTAAATCAAGTTAAATTGTTGTGAATGAAATTCATACTGTGACCCTATATCACTATTCTCGCCCAACCTTGAATTTAACAGACTGCCACACGCTTTTATTTCATGGAAGTTCGCCAGGTTAGTTTTCATTTTAGTTTACGTATCTACACCCCCTTCCTTCCCCGTGCTCCCCACAAAGTTTAAGAAAATCTCCCTATTCAATAGATTAATCTGTGACTATGAGCAAGAGAAGGTGTGAGACCAGGTTGCCGGATCATAATGCATTGCAGAGGCTGTTGCCAGATGCATTTAATATTATCTTGCATCTGTTAGTCTTCACTGAAGGTTGTGACAGAAATGACTAAAAAACGATTTATGTAAATATCTCATATGATGAAGCATATGGCTTTGAACGAGTTGCACCTGAACGTCACAATCTGTTACACAATATGTTGCTGTAGCGATTAAAACTCTAGTGTGCATTGTTTTAGTTTAAATGAACACTGCCTGCCTGCATTGCAATGACAACAAAATTAACTATTATCTTATTCGGATATCCTATTAAGCAGTTTGGCATCTGGTGACGCACAATACCACTTACAGATACACAGAATATTCTAACCATTGCTCAATAAATGAATCAATCAATAACCTAATCAGTCTAAAATTGTGCTGATGGATTAGTCAAAAAATTGTCTGCAGGCACTGCTTGCTAACCAACATATCACAAATTGATGTGTGCAGAGGCTAAAGTTTGACGCCTTTAAATAAAAAACATAGATATCGAACTAATAACTATTTTCCTACTGAAAATATTGCTCCCCCATATTATTTCAGCTCTTTTTTTCTGGGAAGCCGGCTCCTTTCCAAGACCTCCTCAGGCTCCGTACACATCCGGGTGGCTCGGTCATGCAGTCAGAAACAACACACCAATTAGGGGAGATGATAATTCACGGCAGACTCTCCCACACTGATATGGAAGGATGCTGGCGATGGCAGTAGGCGGCCCCGAGCGGCGGCGCGCTTCTTAAAGTCACTGTCATGCAGATTTTACTGGTCTGGGACTCAAGCTTCTGACTTGCGTCTCTGCTGCTGTTATTAGAGAGCGGCTGATTCCCCGGCGGGGCATAAGCCTCTTGAACCCAATAAGGCACAGAAACTCTAAGCCGAAATGATCTGTCTTACTGTACTGGCCCCACCAAGCCCAAAGTGTAGTAACTGTGTCAGCAGCTGAAACTGAGGGAAATGACATCAAAGTTAATCTCTTGGCACGGACAAAGGAAAGGCTGATACAGAAGTGGACTGTTCTGTTCTTTATTTTTTTTTTTCTTTTTAACAGAACTTATGGGAAGAAACTTCTGCCAATGTCACACAATGATGGCTGCTGCGGTTGGTGCCTTTAGTGCCGCTGGAGCTGCAATTTCAGGGTTGTTTATTCGGTGATAAACATGTTCTCAGAATATACATGCATCGAGAGGCTTTACATACTTACATTCTCTAAAGTAGAATTATTACTGTGAATGCCATACAGTATCGACATTCTAAGTATTGGCGTCTTGAGTATTAATTGGCTACATAACTTATGGAGTTATTGAAATTGTATTTAGAGAGTTGATGGCTGGTTGTATTTTGTAGACTGTGGTGTGGGGGTTGTGCGTTTAAGCAGCGACACCTGTCTTGGGTCCAGGTAACTGGGGCTGGGATCGGGGTGGCTGTACGCCTGTTGCTTGTCAGAGCGATCAACGAGCGAAGGTAAGTCACCCATCGCCAGGCACACGGGGAGGGCCTCTGTCATGACATGTTTCCGCTCCCGATCTGCTCCCGGTTCGGTTCATGTTGCCACTCTCTCCGATAAAACGGTGCGTTTGCATAAATCTGCCTGTGTCCCTGTGTCGGAGAGCCCTGAAAACACCCCCGGGTGGCGTGTGGAAGGGGGGACTGCCGCATAGACCTACATACTGTAAGTGGTCCTTTTGAGCAGTTGTTGCCTCGTGACGGCTTTTCTAGTTTGTGGAAATAGAAGTATTCAGTTTTTTTATGAAACTGTCACGGATTGAAACCTTTTCACAAGTTCGTGCACTGTTAAAAGTATTGATTTTGGCATTTGCGAGAATCAACCCATTGAATATAAATGTCTTAGATTTAGTTTTCATGTCTCCATGGTATTGTTATTATGTCAAACATTGTTTTCCATTTCATATAAATTTGTTTGTTTTGTTAATTGGGAATAATGGCTCAATGTTCGTTTGGCCAAGATTGCAGTGATCGCATGTTTGAAGTCAGAAGGACTATGATTAATACACATTACATGCACACCATATGGAGCTGGTGTGCACTTTTAGGTTTTGTATTTTGTGACAACTTCCCTGTGATAATTTCTCAAACCATGTGGTGAATGTTTGCAACACCCTGCATTTCACGCCTTGTTTTTACACATGGACAGCTCACAAACCTCCATTAATTAAAGAGACTGAATTGAACTCAAGGGGTCCTCACATTTAACTCATGCAAAGTATATTTTTAACAGTCTTTAATTTGCGCAGCACAAAAAGACACAATTCTGCCTTTGGCCTACATCTGCATTTCACAGTAACCGAAACACTGAGAAAAGCCAAGGCTGCCTTCATGTGACTGCGGAAACAAAGTCATTTTGAATTTGTCCCATTTTTGTCCCTTTTCCAGGAAATTTACAAGAAAGTCCCAATTTATATTTCTTAAAGTATCATTAGTTTAGATTAGGATGGTCGTATTTAGCCAAGAATGACATTTCAAACGACATCTCGCTTGGAGAGAACAGATTCGGCACCTGCACCCCATTAGCTCTGCCTAGTCCCAGAGCAACACTACCAAGGCAGCTTGAAGGAAAAGTTTCGGTTTTTTGGAGTTTATCCCTGTTTTCTACTCTCTCCTCATGCAGTAGGTTACGTAGGTAGTTTTCAGCCTTTTCTTTGACTTGGACTCTCCATCCCTCCATCAGGAGTTCGATGCATGTGATGGGGGACAAATCTGCAATCTGTGTACAGTGGAAAAACTCACATCACGTTTGGGTCACAATGAGTTATTTGAAGAAAAAAAATACTCTCGGTTCCATTGCCAAGTCTGCTGATTGCTGGCTCTATTCCCCTCGCTGTGCCGCAGTGTTGTTGCCGGTGTTGGGCGCAAATGGGTGACCTGCCCAATTAACTCCTCGAATTTGCAAAGTCAGGCTGCTGTGGCATCATGCTGCTTTGCCTGATATGTGGTGTGAGTTTTTGCACTGAATGCATAGAGCACCCCATTACTTGTATTGAAGTCCTGATGGAGGGATGGAGCGTCCCGTTGGGAGAAAAGGATGAAATCTGCCGCGGCGCTCCGTGAGGGGCGAGTGTAAAGCAGGGGGGGATAAACCTCAAAAAATCGGAACTATTCCTTTAATGTGTTCTGGGTAACGTCGTTATCATGCTGTGTAATGCAGCACTCTGGTTTCCTTTGCGCTGTCTGCAGGTAGAGCAGCTTCAGAGAGAGGAGACCAGGAGCCACCGCCACCCTCCGCAACACTGACAGAATGTCTGTTTCTGTTCGGTTTGTTATCTGTAAAATGGGCAGAAAATAAACAGCTGTGGCCTCTCCCCACCTCCCTCCATGCACCAAATACCTCTTCATGCTGTGCATTCTCAACCATCCCAACACACACACACACACACACACACACACACACACACACACGCACGTCAAAAAACAAAACTGTCCACGTGCGTCTTTGATGGTGTACTCGCAAACAGCGCGCTGCCTGCGCTTGCGGACGCCACCCGGCGACGGAGAAACGACAGCGACGGGCGGCTTCTAAGCGGCGTTCGGAGCCAAAGCCGCGCAATCCGCCCGCGGCCACTGGCGGTCGTGTCAGAGAATACACACACACACACACACACACACACACACACACACATGCACACGCACACGCGCACACACGCACACACACACGGCATTGCTCCTGTGCACATACCCCGCACTCAGCAGCAGATCCTGACAGGCTGTCTGCTGACATGCACACGCACACACACACACACACACACACACACACACACACACACACACACACACACACACACACACACACACACACACACACACACACACACACAGGTGGTCAGGCCACGTGCGCCTGTCGCAGCTGAGATATAAACCTCCAGCAGACAAAAAGACATAAAAAAAACGTAGGCATTTAACTTTGAGGATGTCTCCACCGGTCCAAGTTAATTGATTGATTGATTTTTATCAAGAAAAAAAATCAAGAAACAATAGATAAGATCTATATATGTTCAAAGCTATATATATATATATATATATATATATATATATATATATATATACATGTATACAAACACACATACACACATACAAGAAACAACCATTTAAAAAATGAAGGAAAACTGAAGAAGGATAGGATGGAAGGAAGGAAGGAGGACGAGAAAGCAGCAGAGAGACGAGAAGGGAAAGGGGGGGGGGGGGTGTTTGGGGGCGACCCAGGAAGAATGTTAAAAATTGTGAAATACGTCCCCCGCACGTTCACAAAATGTGAGGGTCACTACATAGGCCGACCGGAATATTTCTGAAAAAAAAACCGTTAAGAGCGAACGGTGACGGTGACGATGCCGATCCCTGACGCCGTGCACGCGCACGTGGCTGAGCAGCCATTTGCATTCTGCGCCTCGCTCGCCGTGCGGCGCGGAGGATGCTTGATTTGCAGCAGCCCCTCGTGTGCGCACACCACTAATAACCTGTTTGATGAGCTACACATTTAATAAAGACCACCTTCCCTAACTCCCCTGGTTGTCTGGGGTTGGTTCTCACGGCGCTGACGGCGGATCAGACCGGCTTATCCCCTCGTCCCGGATGGAACAACAACAACTTGCAATCTCCGGGCTTAAAAAAAACAAAAAAAACAAACACACAAAAAAAACAAAAAAAAAAAAACCCCGATTGATGACAATATTCTTTCCAATCTCGACGAGTTTGTTTTTTTCCGGCGCAGAAGCCAACGCGTTTCCGAGGCTGGGCTCTGTGCCCGGCTCTGATTCTGGCGGGAAGTTTTGAGAGAAGTTTTTAATATTTATTTTTCCGTAAGGAGGAAGACGCGAGCGGAAGGCTTTTTAGCCCAGACCTCCGTGTGCGGGCGGGGTCCCTGGCAGCCCGCGTTGGCGTTCTCCCCTCACTTGAATGCATCACCGCCGACATTCGCTCCAGTAAAAGCTGAACCGGCACCGCGTGGCGTCGTGTTTGCTTCCTTGTTTTCCTCTCTCGGTGCACCCGTTGTGTTTTTACAGCATCTTCTCTGTGTTTTCTTTTGCGTCCGATTATTATTCACCCCTTTGGTTGAAAGGCGTGGGGGGTTATTTTTTATTTTTATTTTTTTTTGCATTTGCGGTTCCATCCACGTGGACCGGAGACGCTTGTGATGGGCGTGGCCCTGGGGGCCTCTGGGGCTCGTTGGGCCCCAAACCGCTCGCGTGTCTCCTTTCTCCTCATTCCCGCCTGGTTTTGTCCCCGCTCCTCGTTTGTTTTGTTTATTTTGGTCTTTAGTTGGATAATCATCGTCGTTTGTATTTCATCATTTCGCCCGTCATCATCTGGATTACTAATGATGTTTTTTTCCCCTGCAATCACAATGGATGAGCTCCCGGCGTGCGCCCGTCCTCGGGGCTGATGCGGAATGTTAACGCGATCAGCTTTGCGGGGCGGCCGCAGGAGAGCGCCCCCCGGAGCCGCCCACGCCCGAAAAAACGCCCCGTTTCCGTCCTTTTGTGTCGCCGCTGCTGAGATCGCATCTTTCTCCGCCGCGGAGGCGTGTTGATTTCACGGAGCGCCCGCGGTCTCATCCGTTTGTTTAAGATTAGCCGAGCAAATACGTTTAACGCGGTTCCGGCTCTTGGGGGGGGGTGTTTTAAATGACGGCGCGATGCATCAGGTTTATTCGGGGCCGTCCCGTGTGTCGTGCATCAGACGAGTGACACGCATCTGCCAGCACCAGCTTTTATCACCCTCCGGGAAATTTGGCAAAAGGAAAAAACAGAAGTGACGTTTGGAGAACGTGCGGGCCCTGCTAGATGTCATCTGCACCTCCTCTTATCTGCCCAGACCTCCTTCTCCCCCTCTGCTTCCCCACTCACGAAATCGAGTTACCCTCCCTCCATCCTCCATCTCCCTCGCCTCTCTCTCTCTCTCTCTCTCTCCCTCGCTCCTCTCTCTCTCTCTCTCTCCCTCTGTGTCTTTGAGTCTGTCTGTGTTCAGCTCACTGGTTTCTGACGCCCTTTCCTGCTTCTCTCCCCCATTCCACCCCCACCTTCTCTCACATTCCCTCTCTCTCACTTCTCTGTTCTCTCTCTTTCTCTCTCCATCTCTCTTATTTCATATGGATTTCTTTATTACGATCATTGTTCCTGTTTCCCTCCCCCTCTCTGTCTCTGTTGTTGATCGCCCTCTTCTGTCTCTCCCTCTGTCCGTCTCCCTCTTCCACTCTATTTCTTTCTTTTTCCGTCTCTTATTTGTATTGATCTATTCCAAAATAATTGTTTCTCTCCCTCTCTCACACACTCCATCTTCCTTTTTTTTTCTCTCTCTCTCTCTCTCTCTCCCTTTCCTACTGTTGCTCAATCATTCTTATTTGTTATTGATTTGTTTAATACTATAAATCTCGCTCTCTCTCTCTCTCTCTCTTTCTCTGAGTCTCTCTCCCTCTGTCTCTCTCTCTGTCTGTCTCATTTGCTGCCTCTCTCTATTTCTCTCTCCGCATCCCTCTCTCTGTCTGTCTGTCTCTGTCCGTCTGTCTGTCCGTCTGTCTCTCTCTCTGTCTGTCTGTCTGTCTCATTCTTCTGCTCTCTCTCTCTCTCTGCGTCTCTCTCCCTCTGTCTCTCTCTCTGTCTGTCTCATTTGCTGCTCTCTCGCTCTCTTTCTCTCTCTCCTTCTCTCACACTCTCTCTCTCTGTCTGTGTCTGTCTGTCTGTCTGTCTGTCTGTCTTTCTGTCTGTCTCATTCTTCTGTTCTCTCTCTCTCTCGCTCTCTCTCTCTGCGTCTCTCATTTTCTGCTCTCTCAGCGCTCTTTCTCTCTCTCCTTCTCTCACTCTCTCTTTCTCCACGTCTCTCTCTCTCTCTCTCTCTCTCTCTGCATCTGTCTGTCTGTCTGTCTGTCTGTCTGTCTGTCTCATTCTTCTGTTCTCTCTCTCTCTCGCTCTCTCTCTCTGCATCTCTGAGTGTGTCTCTCTCTCTCTATCTGTCTCATTCTTCTGCTCTCTCTCTCTCTCGGCGTCTCTCTCCCTCTGTCTCTCTCTCTCTCTGTCTGTCTCATTTGCTGCTCTCTCGCCCTCTTTCTCTCTCTCTCCTCTCTCTCTCTCTCTTTCTCTCTCCGCATCTCTCTGTCTGTCTGTCTCATTCTTCTCTCTCTCTCTCTCTCCCTCCGCATCTGTCTGTCTGTCTGTCTGTATGTCTGTCTGTCTGTCTGTCTGTCTGTCTCATTCTTCTTTTCTCTCTCTCTCTCTCTCTCTCTCTCTCTCTCTTTCTCTTCTCTCTCTCTCTCTCTCTCTCTCTCTCTCTCTCTGCCTTCTGAAAATAAAAGCTTGATTTGTCGGCTAAAAAAAAAATGTTTTTTTTTAAAAACAGTATAAAAAAAAGTGAAGGATGTGCTTTTCCCCCTCACCTGAGCGTAGCGCTGCAGGTCAGGAACGCGGAGAACAGTGATCCTCAGTTTGCTGTGTAGGTGGGACCGTGCGTGGAGGTTGCAGCCTCCTAATGTATCGGCGAATCAAAGGCTATAGTTGCTTCGTGCATGATTTTCTGTATTTATGGAATACATTTCAGACTCAAGCCGAGGTATTCACCGCACGAGTGTCTCGGCGTGACCGTGAATCGTGGTGGTTAATGTGTTTCTGTTCGCGAGATCAATCACTTAGCTGCGAAACAAAAGCACACGGTAATAATTCTGTGATGTGGAATCCGGGGGGGGGCGTCGTTGTTTCTTGTTGCGTTTGGATGGCGGTGATGGTGTTGGTGATGCACTTTGATAGTGGAGCTGTGCAGCTGCGGAACATTGCAGAATGCTGTCGGCAAAATAATAGTAAAGCACTAAGGCACATGACTACCTTTGATAAAGTCATTTTTTGAATGGCTTTAACTTGACATTTTCCAGATTTAATGCAAATGTTTCTCTGAAAACCCAGTCCAGAGTGCGTAACGAATAACCATTCTGATCCAGAATCTGATTATGTTTATTTGACCCAGTATTTAAACATACAGTATATAAGAAATGTGTCATTGTAAAGGTTGGTGCATTGTTGTACAGACAAGTAGCACAAAAAGCTTAACAAAAACGGTTCATAAAATATAAAGAATATACAAAATGTGTTCTATGTGCAGGATAAATTCAAAAGGCTGTGGTGGGGACAAAAAAGCAATATCGTTGCCACTGATCCCAAAAAAAATTTGTGCTCCCTTTTTGGTATTGGTTTCACTTCATTTCGAACTCGAGTTCATACTATGCTTTAGCGGTCTCCAGACAGCACCACTGAATAAAGCTGAAAGCCCCTTTCAACCAACCATGTCCCAATTTGGCCCTGACAGGCTGTGATTGGGCCATTCAGGCACCCGTCACAAGGCCCGCCCCCCCCCCCTCCAGTATATACCACCTGTCACACTATTTCTATTTTGCTATTCAGCTCTCCGCTGTTGATGAAAGCCGTCTATAATGGAAAGAAAAATAAAGAAAGAATGTCAGCTGCGGTGCGCATATGACCGGCAGGGAAACTCACCCGCTTAGGATAGCGTCCGTTTCCTTTCGATGCATCAGGTGGCCTCAAGGATTTTGCTGTGGGCCCATTCCCACCTCTGTTCCCTGTCAGCATCTCACTTTCCCCTTTCCCACCAGCGTGAACCTAGTTCTGTTTCTGGGCTGGTGCTTGTGCCGGTTGTCAGTTGGTTCAACTTGCGAACCTTCTAAGAACCGGTGTGCCTGTTTTGTCCGTGAGCCATGTATACTGTAGGGTTACATAGGCCGTCGTCGTTGGGGGAGCGCCCTTCCTGGTAGAGCGAAAGGCAGGGCTAGAGGCTGAGGACGTTCAACTGCTGGAGCCAGCTCATCGGGCCAAACCATGTCCTTCCATGTTAGGGGAGGAATTTGGGTTTAGTTCATTTAGTTTGTATTTAGTTGAAACTGGTGTCCTTTTTGTTTACCCCTTGTATGTAATTTGGTTTGGCACAGCCACTATATACTGTATGTCCCCCCATGTATCATTGGGGCAGGTCAGTTTGTTCAGTGCACATCTTGTTAAGTTGTTATTTTGAGTTGAGTTACATTTTGTTGAGCTGTTTAACAGGCCTCGTATTTAACTTCTTGGTTTACAGTGGTTTTTCATTTTCAAACTCTTGTTTCCTCATTGCATCACTCTTTGGTACCTGACAATTGGTGGCAGCGGTGGGATCATCCAGGATTTTCTTTTTCTTCCTCTTCTTCTATTTTCTTTTCTTTTTTCTTTTTTTCATTTTTCCTCTTTGCTGCCCCCACCCCCGACATAAAATAATGCAGTGTGGAGGAAAAAGTGAAAAAAGACAAGGAGGGCCTGCAAGCTTGCAGTTTGTACAGGAGAGGCAAGCGAGTGGTTAAGAGGATGAAAATGGACCTTCTGGAGTGGTAGAAAGCACTGAGGGTCAAACTAAGGAGTCAACCCCGTCTGACCTGGTCTCATTCTTCAGGCTCATATGGGGCAGCAGGAGGCCCGAGAGGCCAAGCGGAACAAGGAAACTGCAAGATTGGAACAGTGTGTTAAAACACTTCAACATCAGTTTCAGCTTACGCAGTTAGAAGTACAGGCCCGAACATCTCCACCACCAGATCCTCTGGCAACAGACTTTGAGCTGTCAGATTTGCAGGCCCAAGACGAGTCCATGACGAGCCCATTACCATGACTACCAATCCAACCATGGCCTCAGCATGTCGCTAATACCATGAGCCCAGATTGGAAAAATTAACTCATAATGATGATATTGAACATTTTCTCATTGTATTTGAAGACATTGCTGTAGCATGCCGGTGGCAGAAATGAGATTGAGTTTCTCATTTAATACCATTATTAACAGGCAAAGCTAGAGGCACTTGTGTGCATATGGACATTGACGACTCCTCTAACTATGACCAGGTGAAATCTGCCACGCTTTCCAAATATGACATTAACCCTGAGACTAAATGGCAAAGATTCCGCTCCCTCGAGGTCAACCTTGATGAGAACCCAAAGGAGTTGTATGCAAGGCTCAAGGAGCTTAGTGGATCCAGCCAAAAGGTTATTCAAAATCCAGAAAATTGGTGAAATGATCAATTAGAACAATATTTGCGCATGCTGTCCCCTAAACATCAGGTCTGGATATGAGAGCATGACCCTGGTTCAGCATTGGAGGCTGGCTGATGTTTTGGTGGCTGCTCGGAAGAAGGGACAACCATGGAGCTACAACCAATGGAGGCCAGCGGCCGGTATGGCTAAGTCCCCATGTGGGAGAACCAGCCAGCTAGCACACCCTTAAAACCCTCTGGTTAAAAGCCAATTTGTTATTTCTGTGGACTAGAAGGCCATATAAAACCCATGTGCCCTAAAAACTCAGTTAAGATAACACAAGTGTGCTTTGTGCCACACCCTCATGTTAAACCTGAGCTTAAGAAGAACCAACCTATTCAAATTACACACATTGAAGTTATTGGAACAACTCTTAAGGCCCTACTTGATAGTGGGAGTAATCAGACTATTGTACAGAGGAAGTTTGTACCGTCCAACATTATCTTCATCAGAGATAACATCCCTAACTGTTGTGTACATGGAGATGAGAACAGCTATACAACAGCGGACAGGTACATACAAGTGGAGGAGCAAACTTACCTCTTGAAGATTGGGGTTGTGGATAACTTGCCTTATCCTGCTTTGCTAGGACAAGATCTTCCACTACTCTTTGATTTTTTGGAACTAGACCAAAGCCGAAAATGCTGTTGTTACCGGAGCGCAGGCAAAAAAATCCAACAAGCACTCTGAGGGTCTCATTACCCTGCCCTTCTACAATGATGAGTTGGACACACCCGGGAAGTCTCAGAAACTCCGTAGACAGAGAAGGCAGGAGAAATTCCAACACACAGTTGTGCAGCCACCAACCAACACTGAGCCAGAATTACCTTTAGGCTTTCAACTGCCAGCCAAAATCATTGATATGCAGAATGCTGATCCATTGTTAGCGGCTCTTTCAGAGAGCAGAAGAGCCAGGAGCTGAGCTGGGCTTCACAGAGATGACTATATTCTGCAAAATGGCATGCTCTACCATCTACTGGGGTCAGTGTTGTAGCTAGTGGTTCCCCAAGCAGCTAGAGATGCCACCCTCACCTCGGGGCACTCTGTTCCCTGAGTTGGCCACCTTGGTAAGCATAAATAGCTCACATCAAACATCATTTCCACTGGCCTTGTCTGCGCAGAGATGTTGACCAATTCTGCAAAGGTTGTCCACTCCAAACGCTTCCCCTAATTTGCACCCCATTTGCACGCCTTGGGATTGACATTGTCGGTCCTGGTGAGAGGAGCAAGCTGGGGACCCATTATATGCTGTTTTGAACAGATTTTGCTACAAAGTATCCAGAAGTTTTTCCATTGAAATCCATTAAAGCAAGAACATTGGCCTTCTGTTTAGTGCAGTTATTTTCCAGAGTAGGCTTTACTTATGAAATATTGACTGATCAGGGAACTAACTTCATGTCCACTCTGCTATAACATGGGTATCAGTTCCTTGGCATTCGGAGCCTGAGGACCACGCCATATCATTTCCAAACTGATGGAATGACGGAGCGCTTCAACCAGAGCCTGCAGCAGATGCTTCGGAAGTTTGTGAACAACAGTGGTACGGACTAGGATCAGTGACTGCTATACCTTCTCTTTGCATACAGGGGAATATCCCAAGCCTCCACTGGTTTCTTTCCATTTGAACTTTTGAACGGGCATGAAGTATGGGGACCTCCTTCACTGCTGAGAGAGATTTGGGAGGGAGACAAGGGGAGGGGGGATCTGTTGACATTATATCCTTTGTGTCCAGATGAGAAACCGATGTGAGAGAGCTGGCCCAGTCACACATGGCAGAGACCCAACAACAGCAAAAGTCCTGGTATGATCGGTCAGCCAGACAGATTCTTCAACCGGGACGAAAAGTGCTAGTGCTCCTCCCCAGTGATAAGAAGAAGCTGTTGGCAAAGTGGCAAGGACCATTTCAGATCCTGAAGAAACTTGGGCCCACCACATACCAGGTATCAACCCCAGGACAGCCATGCTCCATAGGGTACTGCATATAAATCTCTTGAAGGATTGGGTGCAGCGACCTAAAAGGAAGGCAGAAGTGATGCTCATCAGAGATGTGCTAGAGGAAGAGGAAGTGGATGAGCAATACTTGCCTCCTGCTGGTGCTTCAGTGGACTTTGACCTCAGTAGACAAACAACTTCAGGGAAAATCAATCTGGAATTCTGAGGTATTTCGGGAGTATCCTGGGAGGACTTATGTGACCCACCGTAGATTTTAGGTATTTTTGGTGTAGTTTCACTTTTTCCACATCATTTGAAAGTGGAGAATCAGAGCTTCAAGACAAGGTGTCACTTGTGCAAATCAAGAAAATATTTTCAAAGCTATGGCTTGTTAATGTCGAGGGTGCAGAAAACTGTTTCTGAGATAATCACACTCAAGGTTCCCCACACTTGGCCTCATTCAGCCAGCCCCCAGAATGCAAATGGATTGAAGGACCAACAAAGCCACAAGGCGACTTGACACCCTGTTGAATGGAACAACTTCTGTAGTGTCAACACACAACATCTTTTGATTAAAAAAATAACTTTTTATTTAACATTAAGAATATACATGTTTTATAAAAGTGAAATTATCTAGGAGTTTAAAAGTGCAGATAACACAACAAAATGTACAGTCTGTCAATAATATTAGTCTTTGTATATTAACCTTGGTGTGTCATTCAATATATAGATGTGCGAATGCCAAATATCTTCACAGTTCTTGGAGTTATTATGTGGGCTAACCCCAACCCTACCCCAGCTACACTCTAAGAGCCAATTTGGGGCCTCTTTTCATTTTCTTTTCGTCCCTGGCTGCATTTGCAGGTAAACTTGAGAATCTTGTCCATTGCTACTTGTTCATCATCTGCATCACCAACCTCAACGGACTTCATCACGTCATCAACTTCTTCTTCTTCATGTTCTCCCCGTGTTCACATGGGGTTTCCTCCACCTCACGTCAGTAAGGACCCCCACCAAAAACATGCACCCATCATCGTCTGACCAGCGATGGACACTTATCACCTGGTCCCCGGGCGCGTCCACGTATGCTGCCCACTGCTCCTGGCTGTGCCCCCGGAGGAAGGACAAGCCAGGATGGGTCAAAAGCAGAGGAGCCATTTCACCGGCCACCATCAAGCATGTGCATGTGTGTGTGTGTGCAAGCATGTGTTGTGGAGTGTCGTGTGACAATTAAAGACTGTTTCTTGTTTTCTGTTTCTGTTGGAACAACAACACAGAGCGTGTCGACGGTCTCCTCTGGTGGTTCTTGAAAATATTCAATTTCATTGTCACATGCAGGTTGAAATACGTTGTATGAAATGTTCTCCAAGTCTGGGATAACGTCGGGAACTTACTATTATCTCAGAAAATGAAGTCCAGAACACACTGACTTGGATCTATTGCACTGGTCAGATTAAGATCCACGGTATGATTTAGAGCTTCCGCCACCCGCTTCTCAGAATCCATAGCAACACGGACAAGTAAAACTGAAGGCTCTGCGTGTTGTTTACGGCAATGACGTCAGCTTTTCTTCTTCGCCTGTTACGCTGCCTACACATTATGTATCCAGGTGTGTGTATAAAACACGTAAGATTTAATGGTTGAACTCTTTCAAAAAGGTTTCACATTGTGACTTCACATCACATAGAATATGGAGGAATGATTTTCACCTGGAGGGTAGTTTTAGGGGAAACGATAGATCTGCATTGTTCAGTGCTGTTCAGTGTCTCGGTAAGTGAACTGTGTTTCCCCATGTAATGGGGAAAGATAGTGGGGGTAAATGGGATGTGATTTTGGTGTTGAATGCCTTAACGAGACTTCCATTCTTACCTCTCTAACAGGTGGGATTACATTTTTTGTCATTTAAGTCAACATTGCTTCTGGCACTTGTCTCTGCGAATGTGTAAGAAAACTGTCCAGCAGTCCTGCTTGGTGTTCTCCACGGACAATCAGAGGGGTATGTTGTATGCCAGTTGGACCAGTTTCTGGTCTGTTATTGATCTCAGAAGATCTGCAAACCCCTGTCCAAAGGTCATATTTCTCACTTTCTCACTTCCATAGTTAAAGCGATCGCATTGGCCTACTCCTCCGTGGGGCAGGAACCCCCAGAGGGTCTTAAAGCACATTCTACTGTGCTGCTTCCTGGGCTACCCCACACATCTTCACCAGATTCTACAGTCTGTACATGACGTTGTCAGCACTGGTGCAGGCTGTTTTGACAGCTGCCAGGTGTTAGCCTGAATACACAGTTATCCTGTGTGGTTGAGAGTGGTTACCGTCAGGTGACAAAAGCTCAGCTGTATGCGGAATCCCCACCCATGAGCATTGTGATGGGTCTGGTGGGGTTGCAATATAATTTACATTTGCACCCTATAAATGGGTTCTTATACCCTGGGGTTGGGGTTTAAGCTCATATCTGCCGGTTGGTCCTTAGAATGGATTACCCGGACCCTGGGTTCTACGTCGCTGCCTTTGGGGTCATGAGTAGGACACTTTGGTTCTGTCCTCGCGGTCAGTGGGGTTTGGGGGTATACAATACATAGTAAAAACTGGAGGAAAACGTGGACCACTGTGGAACAATAAGTCTCTTTGAAACCTTAACATGGAAATCTGAGCGTTTTTTTGTCATGCATGTGACTTCCAAAACCATATGGAACTTTCAAAAGTTTTGACAGGAAATGGGGAATTTAAAAGAGAACGCCAGTGCGATACCACAAAAAAACAACGCTTTTTAGATTTTTTCTCTCCACCTCATTGATATTTACGACTTACCTCCCCCCCAAAAAATAAGTAGGTTATGTGGAGATATGCAGCTAAGCATTCGGGTGGTTTTATACGGTGCTTTAAAATCTCTTGTTTAACAAAAAAAGATAAAACTTTTGTTAACCATCATATCCGTGGGTGACTTTCTGTGCCTGTGAATTAAATATGAGGCTCTTTCTGCCTCTCCGTCTCTTCCCCTTCTTCTCTCTCTCTCTCATCTATCTATCTATCTATCTATCTATCTATCTATCTATCTATCTATCTCTCTCGCTCTCTCCCTCTCTCTCTCTCTCTCTCATTTGCGCACTCCCGCCATCCCTTCCACAGCTCCCTTCTCCTTTGAAGCCGTTAATTTCTGAGGAGGGCCAGTCGGGGGTGGAAGGGGTTCTCAGGAGATGTTTTGTGATCATCTCTTCGTTCGGAAAAAAAAGTCAAAACTTGTCAGAATCTGACAGGAGGTTAAACTAGTGAAAATCCCGCGCCCAAAGCCAGCGCCACCTCCGGGACACCACCCGATCCCCTGCTGGGTCCTGATCCGGGGGGGAGCTCCGGCTGCACGCGCTGAGAAAAGCCGGTTTGATGGAGTTTGGCCAAAGTTGATCAAACCGCCACGACGCCTCGCCGCAGAGACCCGCAGTTTTCCCACCGCAATACGATTTTTTCAAGAGGTAAAATGTCTCAGAACAATCAAATGAGTCGTATCAAACAATTTGCCACTTCCAGGGGTTGTTTACTCCAATAGTCATTTTCTTTCTATCCTCTTTCTCTAATTTTCCTATGCAATCGCCCCGCTACGTGTGGTTATTAACTGCACCAGATGCTGTGTTGCGCAATTTGAGGACAGTGCTGTCCCAAAACATCCACATCGCGGCCTCCTGGTTTGGTGTTGGCCCCTCCCACTGTGCATAGATCCCACTGGTCTGTAAAGTACACAAATACACAAAAGTGCATAGAAATATGCATTTATTTTGGCTATTCTTCATCTTCTTCCCGGCATCCAAAATGGCCAACTGTACTAGCGCGCTAATTAGTGTGCCAAAATTAGTGTTTAGTATTTCTGAAACCATAGTATGGTGAAATACGCTGCCAAGCGTATCCCGCAATACATTGTGAGGACAAGACACAGAGAAAGGTTTCAATGCAGCGTTGTCATGACAACGTGCTGAAAGGAAGTGGAGTGGCTACATGATGATGTCGGAGACATTAATGTTTTTGCTCACATACTACAGAAAGTTTTATGGTAGTACGGCCATTTAGTATGTAGTACGGCATTTTGAATGCAGGTCAGGTTATGATAGACTAATGCTCCCCCTAGTGGTTGATAATTACACATTTTAACTGTTTTACGGGCCTACAAATGTGTAGTATGTGGTACGTAGTAGGCTTCTTGGTCTTCTTTTTTGCTTTGTTAAAATATGCTCCTAGCTTGAAAAATGTGATCATTAAATACTGCTGCTGCTGCCATTAAACAAGCGCATTGCCGGATTTAATCTCTGGGCTCTTGCAGGATATCGATCCGGGAGGCTTTGTGAATCATCCTTTGAAAACAAATCTGAACTTCAAATGGACCAAACACATCAAAATGGCAGACTCCCAGATCAATTTCCTCCAGTCCCCTGGGCCCGTCCCATGGTGCGGCCGTCACTTTGTGCTCGCTCTGTTTGGTCGCATTGCATTTCAGGAAAAGGAAAAGAAACGACGTGACAGCAGTGCATTGCTTTGCAGTCAAAGTTAGGATGGTTAAATCGATAGTCAATTAATGATTATTGACATGGTAACATGGGTTGATTTGTGTTATTTTTGCTATAGTGGGTCGTAAAGTATTGGCATGTTTGCTCCTCAATTCAATTTTCTAATCAGTTAATTTGTCAAAATTGGTTAACCTGCCACCTGAAGCTACAGGACATTGTCCTCAAAATGAAAATTCAAAGTGTGTCTCATAATGATGATGGATCTCAGATTTGTATAATTGAGCTTTTCATTGACACACATAGTTATTTCTATTTTTGAGCTTGGCTTTAACCAATACAAAGTTATCCCCAGATGCTTTTATCATTTTATGTTATTTTACATTTTAATTTTAATTGAAATGTATGACTCGTTTTTGTAAAATTCATCATTTGCTACGGGGTATTATGATATCTCGCTCTTAAAGGAACTAATGCAGGACTCAGGACTTCTCATCAACTCATGCATTTATGATGCTGCATAGTTTAACGGACGGCCGCAGATGTAACGGGTCTTATGTTAATGCAGCTAGTCTTGATTTTTTTAATCTTCGCCGAAAAGGTGATTTAAGCGCCGCAGAGAATTCACTGACATTTAGCTTTCTGAAAACGACATTTCACGTTGGCAGAACATTATTCACTTTTCAGTTTTATTGTTCAGGAGCGGTGCAGAAGCAGGAGAGCTGCAGCGTTCAGCTGGAGCAGCTCACAACCGCTAATCTAGAGATTTTGGGATTCTCCTTGGGCTTAATATATCACGATGCCTTGGTTCCGTTTCCCTCATAAAATGTGACACAGAATGAGGGGATATTCTACCTTCTACCTTAGTATCTGTTTTATTTATATAGTTTATATGCATAATTATTAATATTTTTATATAATGATATTACAATCTTATTATACAATATTCCCTCACTGAATCTGACATTTTCCTATTTTTTATTATATGTACATTATATAATGATATAATAATATTATATACAATATTCCCTTAGTGAGTCTCATATGTGTGTTTTTCTATTTTTTTTAATTATATGTACATTATATAATGATGTAATAATATTATATACAATATTCCCTTAGTGAGTCTTATATGTGTGTTTTTCTATTTTTTTATTATATGTACCTTATACAGTATAATGATACTTAAATATTATTTTATTTTATTTAATATTCTCAGTGTCTAGTGTCTCATACTGTATGTGTGTGTGTGTGTCCATTCATGTCGTCATAGTGCTTCCAGCGGTCCTTTACAGTTGAACATTTATGATCGCCATTAAAATGATGTAACTCTCATTGCATTGTGAAATATCACGACAGGACGGCCGTTCGGGGGTCACTCCCCGTGGTGGAAGCCGTGTTTTATGGTCTTTAGCGCGTCGTCGTTTATCATCGCCCTGGTCGCGATGTTGATCTCTTCAGCCTCACCTGTCTTTATCCAAATCCAATATGGCTTCCACACACCCTACACACATCCCGGGGCCAAAAGTGGAAGCGGAAGCGGGGATGAAATCAATTTCCATTTTTATTTTTATTTTTTTGTCCCGTAATGTCTGACCACGGGGCGATGTTGTGGTCCCGGTCCAGCGGGGGCGCGGCCAGGATTGCCTGCGAAAATTTGAATCTTTGTACATCTGTGGGCTACCGAAAAATAAACGCTGATCAATGGCGAACAGGTGGCAGACAAACTGCTTTATGAATATGGATAGGGGTAATGTGCCGGTATTGGCAGCCTCTGAGTGTGATGGAGAGAGCGAGAGAGAGAGAGGGAGAGAGAGAGAGAGGGAGAGAGAGAGAGAGAGAGAAAGGTCAGACTACAGACCATAATCCAATCCACCGGGCGCCTTCTCTCTTTCAGATGGACTGCGTGAGCGGAAGGCTGAATCGGGGCCGTGATGCTGGACGCCATTAACCCAGTTAACCTGCTGCGGATCGCATCTGTGCTCTTTTTTTTTTATTTTTTATTTTTTAAATCATCCTGTTTTCCCACATCAGCAAAACAGCGCTACCTCCAAAAAAAGGACGCATTTTAGATCCCAAACGCTTTGGGTTATCCTACTTGACACATGATGTATAAATGATAGCTTGGTCTTTTGCTGGCTCCTTGCCTATTTCATCATACATATTTAATTTGCCGCTATGAAATTCAAATGGAGGGGGGAGGAGGGGGGAGGAGGGGTGTACAGTATTCTATTATTTCTGGCTGCAGCCAACAGGTCATTTTTCGTTTTTTTTTTTGTTTTTGTTTTTTTTGTGCCTGGTTCAGAGTTGTTTCAGCCTTGCTTCCCAGATCGACCAGTATCCTCCTGTGGTCAATCACTTTCCCCCACCTGCACCGGGACACACACACACGTGCAGGCACACACACACACACACACACACGCGCACGCACGCACACACGAATGCGCGCACACACACGCACACACACACACACACACACACACACACACACACACACACACACACACACACACACACACACACACACACACACACACACACACACACACACACACACACACACACACACATCAGGTCATTAGCTGCCCTGGGACTTAGCCTCAGCCGTGCTGCTGTCCACACCTCACAGGGACGGAGTTGAAAAGGTCAAGGCTGAGGATGGAGGAGGCTTCCTGAGTGTCACGGTGGTGCTGAGGTGTGTGTGTGTGTGTGTGTGTGTGTGTGTGTGTGTGTGTGTGTGTGTGTGTGTGTGTGTGTGTGTATTGGGGGATTAACCTGATCTGATATGAGCAGCAGGATCCCAGGGTGTTCATTGGGGCCATCCAGCAGCTGGAGGGTCATTAGTTGAACCCCCACCCCCCCTGCGCTCCACCTCCCCCCCCTCCAAAGATGAAGCTCAGAGCAGCCGGTGCACGTCCGCCGGGGGCCACGTGCACGGCGTGCCGGGCCGCCGCCACCCCCGCCGCCTCAAAAAAATGTAAACAGAGTAAATAGAGTCTTGACGGGCCAATTCTGCTCCAACGCTCCGGGGGTGGGGGGGGTACAGGAAATGCCACCGTTTTCACGCCGACAGCCTCCCTCACTTTTCTTCATCACCACCCGACGAACGGATTCACATTTCAAATGCCAGCAGGCACAGAGATGGGGGGGGGGGGGTGGAGTGGAGCAGGGTGGGTGGTGGCGGTGGTGGGGGTGGTGGGGGTGGGGGGGTGTGAGAGCTGATTTGATCAGACATTTCGCAAATACCCCCCCCCCCCCCTCTTCATCTCTTCTTCTCGGAGGTGAAAGTGACAGAGTGCAATCACTGTCTCTTATCTGCCGACGAGGGGGGGCGGGGGAGGGAGGGGGTGAGTGACCGCCGAGCCGCCCCGTCTCCCCCCGTGTCAGCGTTATTGAATTATAGGGGGGGGGGGGGGCCTTGGGGGCTGTCAGCCCAAAAGTAAAGTTCATTATGTCATTCACGGGGGTGATTGAATTCGATAAGATATTGGACGACTGACTTGGCGTGGACTGTCCCTCTCTCTCTCTCTCTCTCTCTCTCTCTCTCTCCCTCTCTCTCTCTCTCCCTCTCTCTCTCTCTCTCGCTCCCTCTCTCCCTCTCTCTCTCTCTCCCTCTCTCGCCCTCCATCTAATTTTTTGTCGAAAACTTTCCTTTCTGTTCATCTCAACCGTGTAGTGGTGAAACACACAGAGCAAGTAAGTAACGACATTAAAAAAACAAACAAGAACAATTATAAGACAAAAGACAGAACAGGATAATTAATGACGACCACGATGATAAATCGGTGGATGAATAAATTGTAATAAAACAACAATAAAGACATATGAATCAAATTTAAAAAAATACTTAAATTAGTACGCAGATCAATAAAAGCTTGAAAAATACAAAAATGTATAAATGAAAATCGTAAAATATTAGTACAAGCGGATGAGCAGCAGCATTAATCAAAAGCAGAGCTTTATACAGTGTGATGCTGTGCATGTGACGAGCGCTTGATGTTAGTTTGTTTGTTTAATTTGCTCTGATTCCTCCTCTTCCTTCCTACCTTTCTTTCTTTCTTTCTTTCTTTCTTACTTTCTTTCTTTCGTTCTTCCTTCCTTCCTTCCTACCTTTCTTTCTTCCTTTCTTTCTTTCTCTCTTCCTTCCTTTCTTTCTTTCTTTCTTTCTTTCTTTCTTACTTTCTTTCTTTCGTTCTTCCTTCCTTTCTTCCTTCCTTTCTTCCTTCCTTCCTTTCTTTCTTCCTTCCTTCCTTTCTTTCTTTCTTTCTTCCTTCCTTTCTTTCTTTCTTCCTTTCTTTCTTTCTTTCTTTCTTCCTTCCTTTCTTCCTTCCTTCCTTTCTTTCTTCCTTCCTTCCTTTCTTTCTTTCTTTCTTCCTTCCTTTCTTTCTTTCTTCCTTTCTTTCTTTCTTTCTTTCTTTCTTCCTTCCTTTCTTCCTTCCTTCCTTTCTTTCTTCCTTCCTTTCTTTCTTTCTTTCTTTCTTTCTTTCTTTCTTACTTTCTTTCTTTCGTTCTTCCTTCCTTTCTTTCTTCCTTTCTTTCTTCCTTCCTTCCTTGCTTCCTTCCTTTCTTTCTTTCTTCTTTCTTCCCTTCTTTCTTCCTTCCTTCCTTCCTTCCTTTCTTTCTTTCTTTCTTTCTTTCTTTCTTTCTTTCTTTCTTACTTTCTTTCTTTCGTTCTTCCTTCCTTTCTTTCTTCCTTTCTTTCTTCCTTCCTTCCTTGCTTCCTTCCTTTCTTTCTTTCTTCTTTCTTCCTTTCTTTCTTCCTTCCTTCCTTCCTTCCTTTCTTTCTTTCTTTCTTTCTTTCTTTCTTTCTTTCTTTCGTTCTTTCTTTCTTTCTTTCTTATCCATCACTTTTTCTCTTCATTCTCTGGCTGAAATTCGTTGTTGTCGTCGCTATTTTTCATTTCACAAAGCACGCCGGGGCTAATCCCCTCCCCTCCCCTCGCATTGCGTCCTGCGGTGGTGAAACCGTCTTTCCAAGGTAACGCACAAGGACGGCGTTTACACGCCGCGGTGGTGTTTAGGGAAATGACGACCGCGGTAAAACAGTGTGTTTTCCCATGCAGGTATGTACGGGGGGGGGGCGCGTATCACAGCTGTCCTTCCGTTGGGGTATCACTGTAAATGGGGGGGGCGTGCCCGGCGGCGGGGGGGGGGGGGGGGGGGGGTGCACAGCCTCCCAATGGAGCTCAGAGTCACGGCAGAGGGCACTCGCATTCGCTTTAAAAGCTTGACCCCGACCGGCGGCACCCACTGAATCCACAATGCAGGCGAAAGAAAACTGGAGCGGTGTAGGCTCAGCCGCGCCCCACGACGTCCAGATGAACGGTAGCGGCTAATTACTGCAGATCACGGGAAGTGGCCGTTGCGGTTTATTATTCCCCCTTTAGATTTGGACACTGAATAAATCTACTTCGTCAAACTCAATCGCAGTCAAGTGAGTTCGTAAAAGTAAAGACAATGTACTTAAGTGTTTGAATTCCTATTCTCTTGAAAGGCACCAACGCCTCCATTTTCTCACCCACCCCTCCCCGCAGTTCCTCTGCGCACCACGATGGGGGCGCACGCCGCAGTTGGAGTACCGCTGCTCAGCACACGCCCCCGGCTCCACGCTCCTCATTTGATGATGAATTCCCAAGAATTTGGGTTAATTGGTGAGAATGAGCTGTGCCTTTACATCCAGTTTGAACTCATCTTTTGTACTTCAACTTTTTATTCTCCAGTGTAATGTCGTGTACTACACTTGAGGTGGTGGTGGTGGTGGATATTATTTGTGGATGACCGTCTACCGACCACAAGCAGCTCCACTGGATTGTCAAATCCACCGTGGCCGCCTTGCATGTCTTGCCGGTGGCGGACCCCGCCACCAACAATGGAAACGGTGTGTAGAGGAGCCAGGCATAACGCTAATATACTGAATGGCTGTTTCTTAT